>NC_034181.2:68296060-68653560 GCF_002021735.2 Oncorhynchus kisutch | reverse complement strand
TGGTCCGCTCTACGTTCCCCTCTCCTGAGGAGAAATTCACCAGAAGCAGACGTTTAAAGTGTGTTTGAATTCCTGTGCTTTCCGTGACCTTTTTGGACTGCGAAAAAAGGAGTTATACTAAGGTAGTGGAATCCAACCCCTCACTGACCACGTGTCCTGAGATGTCTGCAGCCACAGGTCGTTTATGATCATCGTACATCACACTGCATTAATGTGGGAACAGGATGCACAGCCAAGTCTTCATACTGTTTAAAAGGAGGGACGGGTTTATAGTTCTACTCCGTTCAGTAAGATACGTATTAGGGACTATAGGCTGCAGATGTCTACTGGTGTGAGAGTGCAGAAGGTCAATACCTTAGACAGGTCCTAGTGGTAATAGAGTTCATGTAAACATGGGACCACCAGAATGTTTCATTAGTGATGAATTTATTCCAGCCTATGTTTATCTTATAGCCCAAACACATTTGCGGAAAGACAGGGAATTTATCGTCAGATCCCTAAGTGTCTCTTTCCCCCAGTTAGACAAAAATACTAGAGAACGAGGGGGAAGCCAGGGACCACTGACGTGCAATTCCATTAAATTATACACGTAAAAAAAGACACTTTGCACGCACACACAACCTGGGAAACGCCTGTGGTGGTATTTTAAAACATATGCATGTATGTTATCGTATTCACCAATTTTCTGTTATTTTGTTTTGCTTGCTCAGAGTTCACAAAATACAAACCTAAACTTAAATTAACAATAATTCATGTTCAAATGAGTAATTACCTGTAAATGATTCACTTTATTTAGTACACATACTGTACATAAAAAAGGCCAATACTTTTCTGAGGGAATGCATTAATGCTATCTACAATTCCGCATCACCAATGTCTTTTTATGAAACCAACTCCTAGTCTGCCTGCCCACCTGCACTCTTCCCCACCTGTGGTACTTCAATATATCACTCATTATAGTGTTTTGGAATTAGCAAGAATATTCTTTACCTCTTATCCCAGATGTTCATCCTCAACACCCTCCTCTCTCATTGGCTTGTTAAAAGCCATGTGAAGCCGTGATTAAGCAGTGTGTTGCACCTACACCGACGATCCTACATGAAACATCTGCCACTTGACTGATTCCTGAATCAAATTGGCCATAGCAACAGAACGAGCTGGGGCTTTTAAAAGAGCCATTTTGTCCTAATACATGTCCCATTACCGGATGGCCATTCATCAAATGAACCCTGCCTCCAGAAGAGAAACCTGGCAGGGACCTCGTGAATAGTGCCACAGTGCTCTCTCTCTGCTTTCTCCCTGTCTCCAGTCAGGACACACTCGGCATGTCCGGTGGCACCACTGTGTTTACCTCTGGGGTATACAGACAGACGTAGGCCAGCCGGACAGGCAGAGCTTCAGGCCATAGCTGCCAACCTGGGTGAGAACAGGAGATCCAGGCTGCTGCCTCACAGAATATGGAGGGGTTTCTCCTATTTTCCTGTATAATATGTTGTAAACATCCCCTTGGGGAAAATAAAGTTGTAAGTTGTAAGATTACTAAAATAGATTAAAAGTGAAATAAAGAGCTACCATTACAGGGCAGTATTCCCTGTTGTTACTGTATGGATATAATATGTGATCGTGGTTGCATTTCTCTTCTCTCACAGAGACCCAAGTGTAGCCATAAACTCAGTGGTGGACAGACACACAGATTTTCTGGGTCACTAATGTCCACTGTGGAAAAGAATACAAATATAAACACTCTCACACACACACACACACACATTCAAAAAACACAAATCTATGTTTTTTTACAGGACTCAAAAAAATAAACACTTTTCCCAAGTCTTTAATTATAATGAACTGTGGAGAGCCTGATTACTTAATAATATGGTGATAAACACAACTATCAATCAAACCGCCTGACAGCCCTTAGAGTTCAGGAGGCTGTCCAAAATAAAAGCTGCCGACTCTCTCATTGTGGCTGTGTGTGTGTGTGTGTGTGTGTGTGTGTGTGTGTGTGTGTGTGTGTGTGTGTGTGTGTGTGTGTGTGTGTGTGTGTGTGTGTGTGTGTGTGTGTGTGTGTGTGTGTGTGTGTGTGTGTGTGTGTGTGTGTGTGTGTGTGTGTGTGTGTGTGTGTGTGTGTGTGTGTGTGTGTGTGTGTGGTGGAGACACTGGTCAGTGATGATGTTCTCCTCTCCAATATAAGGATGAAAGAAAGTAACGGAGGATGAATTGTCAGCTCGAAGCACATATTTATTTACAGAGTAAAACTAACAAGGGCACTTGCTCAAAAACAACAATTGTGCAATCACATAAGCCCACGGTGTCGAAGGCTACAGCGTGATGGTAGGCCAGGACATTGTATTTTAATCACAGGCGTTGGCCACAGTTCCATACTCATTCCAGTTTCAAGTTCAAGATAAAAAAAACAATGTATTTGGGAGTGCAGCGATTTCTCCTCTAAAGCGTATAATATAATCTGTATCTGGGAGAGTCAGAAATGTATTGCAATACATTTTTATTACACGGAAAAATCACCTCATTTATGATTGTTGCATGAGACAGAGAAAAGAAATTACTTAATCTCGCCTAATTTCATTGGGCATAGCAAAAAAACTGGAACGACTGCAACACAGTCAGCAGAAAATTATGACAAAAATAATACATGTTCGGACTATTAGCAACATATTACACAGTGATAGCAAAAACAAGCTGTACCTACATACTACAGTACACGGATCATTTCACTCAATGAGTGAACCAAACTATGAATCAGACATCAATTACAGAATTACACTATTAATCTCATACCTTATGTTTTCATACAGTGCGCTATATTGTAGACTTACTCCCTGTTTTGGCTGATCTGTAGCTAGTCTCCCTACAGTAGTGAATAGGTTAAATAAACCCAGTGTAACGGTACAAGAGGTCAGTCACAGTGAGATGAATCAGGGCTCTGCTCTAATACTGCTGCTATTCTCTCTCACTTTGACACTTTTAGAAGACCGTGCCTTATTTCCTTCCTTGCGTGACTCCAGAAGGTAAACACACTGCTGGAGTGACTCATTACAATTCCTCACGTCGATGACCTGATAAAAACGCAGGCCGGGGTCAGGGGTCAACTAGGAGGATTATGAGACGTTACAAGGTACAGTATGTCACTCCCCCCCCAAGTCGTGTTCTGGGCCCTGACACCCTCTGTTCTCCGAGGAATTCATGGCTTCCTGTGGCCAAACCCGCATGCCTGCCCACTCCAGCCTACAGAGAGATAGAGAGGAAAACAGAACATTAGAAAAAAAGACATTTGAGGTGATGGATCACCCTCTTCGCCAGGCCACTTCGGTGAAACAGACAGAATACTGTCCTGATGAGCGTGTATCTCTTTTCTGCCCAGAGCCCCGGGGCCTGACGAGAGAGAGGGAGCAGCCGGAGGCGAGGTGGGGCGTCTCTGGGCTCGGGTTCGACCGTCTGCGTGGCGTAAATTAGCTTCATCCTGTTTCATGTAGTGGTGAATTGATTTACGAGTAGTGAAAAGCCTGTTTACCACCGCCTGCCAAGTTGCCTTTTCAGGCGATTGGCACTTTTGTAAAAAGGGATCTGGGAGAAAGGCCTGATCAGCACTTTGCCCTCTGCTAAGCCCAGTGTTAGAGGGAGAGGAGGTGGAGATGTTAGTGGAGGGGTCGTAGTGTTGGTGGGGGGGGGGTGCAACTTCCCTTCAAAGGCCCCTATCCGAAAAAGGGCCAAACACAATCTAGCATCAATCTCTGTGCTGTCACCCTGCACTCTGCTGCCTTTCCAGCACCATTGT
This sequence comes from Oncorhynchus kisutch, assembly GCF_002021735.2. NCBI lineage: Eukaryota > Metazoa > Chordata > Actinopteri > Salmoniformes > Salmonidae > Oncorhynchus > Oncorhynchus kisutch. The sequence continues at coordinate 68,649,767 of NC_034181.2, read as the reverse complement.
TATAGAGCAGACCAACGGAAAGAGGCCGGGAGCAGGTGGAAATAAAAAGCCCTTTGACGACTGGAGGGGAAAGATTCCTCCTGAGATCCTCACGACATTTACACAAGCCCCAGGGAGCAGGGACGGGCTGTCCACGCCAGTCTGGATACACACACACCGATTCATAGGTCTGGACAAACACACACACTCTGACAGATATACTTGTACTGTCCAATTTCAGCCGCAAAACCTGTCTGCTTCACAGTTTTCAACACCGTCTGGTCTACTGCTCTCAACCAAAGTATTCATCACTTACTGTTGCAGGGTGTTGCAAAGTATCACGTGTTACTAAGTCAAGTTATATTTCAGACCTTCAGTTAACTGGATATACTCAGAATTATTCTGACATGCCTGTGCTGTGCCAAAATATTCACCACATTGTCTTTGCTGTGGTGAAAGGGAACAGTCTTTTAGAATGTATGCAGGATACCCCACACTGCTGCACAGATTCTTGCAGGTCTTTCAGTAGCAGTGGTCTAAGAACTCCCAGTCTTCCACGTGGTCTCAGTGACCTCTCTGGAGACCTTGACAGTATATACTGTTTATTCCTCACAGATACAGTGGAAGGCACTTTGTTGTGGGCAGAAATTAGAGACTGTGAAGTCCTCTTCATGAAAGTAGTGGTGTAACACTCATCCAAACCCAGCCAGCCAGTCCAGACTGCATTACTTCACTCAGGGTAAATTAAAGATGTACATTTTAGCAGAATGTGTCTCTCCCCCTGACTCCCCTTTTCTGACTCAAACATCCCAATGCATCCATCTCACCTCACCTCTCTGCCTTTCTTGCGTATCCACCTCTCTTCTGTTCCAGCTTCACCCTCCTCTCCCCTACCGCATCTCTCTCCTCCAATCGGGATCATGGGCTCAGGCCTGGTGGGATCCCTGTCATATGATGTCAGTGAAGTGTGATGCTTCTCTGGGACCCCCCTCTGTTCAGGAAATGCTCTTGGCCTTTTTCCCACCCTAGCCTTCCGCTGTGTTACCATTCCAAAGCATTCCTAACTGATTCCGACCACTGCTGGGCCATGGGTACCCACAGACAAGGAGGATCTGCTCCCCAACTCAAACAGTGGAGTGGAGGCAGGGGTATCATGTTATGGGCTGCCAAGCCTGTTTATTGCAGGCAGAATAGCGAGGCCTAAGCTTCTCAATAGACAATTACCATCCCCACTTAGCCCACACTCCACAAACCACCTCCACATAGTTTCAATTTGTGGTTTGTATGTAGGTTGGTTCTGCTCTCAGAGTGGATTAAATATTAAATATAGCCAGGGACCGTTTCAGAGGAAAACCATAAGGGACTGACTTGGATTCGGAACTTGCATTGCAGAACGACGTCTTCCATTGTTGTGCACTGTTTGGGAATTCTTAATTGCTTTTTCCGAAGCGGCTCGCCACAGGAAAATCCCCCTTCAGAACGGGAGAGAGAGAGATGGTGGTCTGTGAGTAAACACGCATATAAACATGCATCATATAAACCTGCTTACGCTCCAATCAAAGTCCCATCAGCAACTATCAAAGCCTCTGTAAGTAACCTGTATCAGAGCTGGCTGTGGTCTGACTTCCCTCCCTCTCTCTGTTATGTCCTACTCTGACCGTTTCTTCTGATTGAGTTCTCCCTGTTGATATATTCCCTGGCATCTGAAACAAACTGCCCTGGACTGGCCCTGTGTTGTGTGTGAGGCTGAGGGAAGGGAGACACCGAAGGAGGTTGCACACACAGTGACATTACCCATTCACTCTCTTCCCTGTGTGGGGCAGGCTGGGAGGCCTCCAGCAGCAATATTGTATAGAGCAGAGTAGAAGCATATAGTATAGAGCAGAGTAGAAGCATGCAGTGTAGAGCAGTGCAGGACTAAGCAGGGCGGTGGTGAGAGGGGAAAATTGTCATCTCATAGCGGTTTCTCTGGTATTCCGCTGGAGGAGAGATTACAGCCATACTCTATATTTTTGATCCGTACCTCTCAATTATCATTAGCACTGTCTGACAGACGCAATCCCCCGGTGGAGGTCTGGTTGTCATAGGAACTGTTGCCATCACTGGAAAACCCTCTCTCTCTCATCCATCACAGAGGGCTGAAATGGGAAAAAGAAGAGTTGTGTTGGTTATATGAGCAAACTTTCATTAAACTGTACATGATATAGATATGATAAGAAGCAGGGTTGTGAATTATTAAAAGAAACAATAAGATAAAAATAAAAAGGAACACCTGATCATTAAGTAGGTCTATTGAAATTCAATCCATATTTCAAATGTACTGACATTCCATTTGATTTCAAGCTTTTATCAGGACTTAGGTTGTATAATTAGCTTTCATTTAAATGAACTAGTATAGGATAAGGGACGCTTGATAAATCGCAGTGTCGTTCATACAGTCAAACTGCTCTGTGGTTCATCAAAGACATTAAAGAAAGGTGTCTATTACATTAGCTTGAGGGCTATTGAGGATTATTATAATTTAGTTCAATGACTATGTGCTTTTAGACTGATTTTAAATTACCAAAATGCTCTGTTATAGTGGTTGAGTCAGAAGAGATGCAGCTCTGGTAGAAAACATGGGCATCAATAGGGGGTTATAGCTGAGAGGTAATCAGACATTAGGCAGCACTCTGGTTTGGTTCAGCGCTATTTAGCTCTAGGAATGGCACACTAAGTTAATAATAGTGTGCAGAAAATGATTGTCAGATGTCTCACTGTTAAACGATCTTGATTAAAGCATGCAGCTACTGTCCTGACTTGGCAATATTGTAAGGAAGACATAAGTAGAAAATAAACATTTGAAAAAATGTATGAAAAATGTTAAACATCAATAGGGACTATTGTACTTTAATTACTTGAGCGACTATATTCAGGTATAGTTTCCAGATCTAGAAACTGGAGAAAAGCAAGAATTGACAAAAGCACTTGAAAATAAGTGCAATAATATACAAAACCCTGCCACAATGAAAACAAAATCCACAAACACAAAAATGAAACATTTCTGGTGTTTTTCTTTTTGTTTATAATAATGAGCCTCAAAAAGTCTCAAATTAAAAAAGAATAAGGACTAAATTGTTGTTTTAGTGACCATCTTCTTCCTTATGATAAATACATATTTGTTGTTTGTCTTCTTTTGTCCTATAAATATGCTGTCAGTCTGTTGCTAAAACGTCAATCGCAGATATTTGACATGTTGGAACATTTTCCTTCTCGCAATGACCACATTTGGACAGTTTTGAGTTTGTAAAACTTCTGGAACTGCCAACTCTTCAACACTCGTGTCCTTCAGTCATGTCAAATAATGTTGTGGTAGTGAAACCGAGCTTGTGTGATCACAAAATAAGCCAGAATGAATTTTACATATGCCTTTATTCATATTTTTGATCCCTGAAAGCCGTATTTCCCTCTGAATATACGGCTGTCAAAAATGATTCAAAGTTCAGAGAACATGAGCACTATGTTACGAATAAAATACGCAGTTGTAGCCTACTGAGAGGAATAAGTGGAGCAGCTTTCGGATTGACAATACCTCAGGGACGGTTGGGTGAGGGTTGTTGTTTGGTTGGAGCGCCAAGCTTTCCTGGGAAGCTCGGTGTTCTGACACAGCACCATCGCTGCGCACACAAAATGACTCATCACCGTATTTGAGGTTTGCGGGTTCCCTATATTTAAGGATAACAATACAGAGTCTATTGTAGTTTAACAAGCATAAAAAGGAAATAAATTGCCAGTTTCAAATGAACCAAAACATTACGGATATAAACAAACTGTGCGACTGAGTTCCAGGGGCTATTTAGAGAACGCATAGGGTGGTATATATTCATGTAGCCTATATATATATTTTTTTAAATGTAAGAGTTTTGGTTTTGGTTTTGGTTTCTGTGTGATAATTAATCGAAATCCGTTTAATATTCTCTCTCATATTGATAATCATACGAATTGGCCTACCTAACCCACTCACACAAAACATAGGCTATAAACAAATACAGTTAACATGATTAGCTATCAATGTCGTGCAGAACAAACAATGTTACCCAGCTGTAAAAAGATTATTAACTTCTCATTATCATGCAGGTTAACCTGCAATGAATGGGAATTATTGTATGTTTGATAAGATGTAATGTGACCTTGCATATTTAATTATCGCATTATAAATAGTTAGCTTTCTAAGAGACACTTCAGGTGAATGCAGTTGAAACGGCGAAATATACCTTGATAAGGGAAATGTCAGCACTGAACAGCGCATGAGGGCGAATGAGTGTCCAAAATTAAATCCACAATCGAGTGTCTCTCAATCATCAAAAACAAATAACCACGCCTACAGAATACAAGGTCACAAATACTGAACGAATGTATTTTCCATCACTCGAATACTGTTTCAATTACATGTTGTCCTCTAAAACGGGTCATACATTCTCCATTTTATGGGTCTGATCATAAAAACGATCAGTTAATTAAAGGCCCATTATTCCAAGTTAATTATAATTCATGTCAGTAGCCTCAGTCAATGGTTCAAATAAATTGACAAATAGATATTTCATATAAATCTGTAAATGCAAGATTTTTCAATAGGAGAATTTGCCCACACACCGAACACACAATGCAGTGCAACATGAGATTCCTGTTTTAGTTCGAGACATGAATGATCAATGGACATGTCACACGCTGTAGTAGGCCACCATGGAGAATCCTCGTCTTGGACTCTTTTTGCATGTGAAGCCTTCTAAACAAAGAGATGGAGAGCAAGGCGAGGTGATAGGAATATGACTGAAGTGTGTCAGGCACGAGATTAATATGTGCCCAAGAGCGAAAATTGACCATTGAACTGAAAGGGTCTGTTGTGTGCCATGTGCTTATTGCCTCCCTAATTCAAATCAGAAAAAGTTACTGTTACTGAACCAGTAACAGCTTACTGTGGGATGCATTGCAAATAAAATAGGTCCTGCTCATAGGCTAAATGGCAAGCGTATCAGCAACGATATCTGAATACCTTTATCACCGACAACTTCACTAAGAAGATAATGCTATGGAATTAACAGAAAGCTGAAATGACCTGAAACATCCCACCCTCTACACACCACGTTATTTCAAAGTGGAAATGATGGTAATTTATCGTTGAGATGTTGATCAATGAGATTTCAACCTTTATTCGCCCCCTCAAAAAGACAGAAGTTGGTTGATTTCCCAATGTGTTATCACTATGCTTTAATCCATCTAAAAGCACAACCAAATGAATGAAAACAAAACAATGAATGATTTTTTATTTAGGTGTCATCTAAATGTCGAGAGTTATAAGGTTATATGTTCAGTAATATGACACAAAGATAGATAATTGGCTTTAAAGTTCTGAAATCTCATTGGTTTGAATGGTGTCAGCAATTTTTTTAAATCTAGTATTCTTTTGAACTTAACAACATGAATTAGGGTATTTATAGTACTATACAGGTAGAGAACATTGAACAAGAACAAGGCTGTGACAATAATTACATTTAGACAAAAATGCAGATAGAACCTCATCGTCCCAAGCTCTCCATGTGTTACCACTGCACTTTCAACCACTTAAAAGCACAACAGTTCAAATGGGAATAGAATGTCAGCTTTTTTGTACTTATACAACTGCTTCAATCATTATCAATGTGCTTCATCTAATAGCACAACCGAATGAGCTGGATTGTATTTGTATTACATTAAAAGTACATAGTGCAAGTGATCAATGCTGTTTCAGATTTTGCACAGATATTTATATTGTGAAGATCTCCACAGAGCTGGGATCTTGAACATGCATGCTTTCTATGATGACATAATGAGACTTTTATAGTTACAGTAACTTTAAAATGAGACCATGGATGTGTTACTAATTTTAAGGTTGAATAAAAACTGTTACATTAGTTTGTAAGATGGCCTCCATTTTAGGCTATTTACTATATTACACAAGTCATATTGAATTGTGTTAGGTTGGCAAGCAACCAAATATCAACATTTATAGGAGACATATCTAATGCTGGGATAGTTTCAACTGAGACACTGGCTTAATCATATTCTTTCACTTTATTTTTGGTTTAGTTGGAGATGTGAACAAATATATGTTGAATTCACAAGTTAATATGCTATTTACTGTATTGTAAAAGTGATATTGAATTGTGTTTGGTTGTCAACACAACCAAATGTCAACATTTGAAGGATATGTATATTTTGTGCCATTGACTTAGTCTGACTAATTGCAGTTTGTCTACAAATTAATAATTATATGTTGGATTCATGACTCCATCTCTACCAAAAATCTAAGTTAAAGAATAGGACTAAATCAAATCAAACTTTAAATGCACTTTAATTAAAACCGTTTGATTTAGTCCTATTCTTTAACTTAGTTTTTTGGTTGAAATTGAGAAGTGAATCCAACATATTCATTATTAACTTCAAGATTAAATTTGATATCAACCAAAGCTTGAAATCCTAGGCCTATTTATTGTCTATTTTTAGTTGAACCCTGTGTTGAATTGAAACAATACCTGTTGATGACTTCACAAATGCTATATAGGCCTAAATAGTCTCATTGATGATGTATGACTTATAGAGAGTATGGTTACATTTAATTTGCTCTAATTACCCTTCAGAATGACTTCAATAGTTTATATATTTAGTTCATATATATGTCAATAGTCATTATTACTATAGCACATTGGTAGTAGTCAGTGGAAAATATCAAAGCTAAGCTGTGCTTGGTTAAAACACTGGATGGGATATCTAATAGATCGCTGTAGACAGATCAACTCTCCTGTAGGAGGTGCTACTCTAATAGATCGCTGTAGACAGATCATCTCTCCTGTAGGAGGTGCTACTCTAATAGATCGCTGTAGACAGATCATCTCTCCTGTAGGAGGTGCTACTCTAATAGATCTCTGTAGACAGATCATCTCTCCTGTAGGAGGTGCTGCTCTAATAGATCGCTGTAGACAGATCATCTCTCCTGTAGGAGGTGCTGCTCTAATAGATCGCTGTAGACAGATCATCTCTCCTGTAGGAGGTGCTACTCTAATAGATCGCTGTAGACAGATCAACTCTCCTGTAGGAGGTGCTACTCTAATAGATCGCTGTAGACAGATCATCTCTCCTGTAGGAGGTGCTGCTCTAATAGATAGCTGTAGACAGATCAACTCTCCTGTAGGAGGTGCTACTCTAATAGATCGCTGTAGACAGATCATCTCTCCTGTAGGAGGTGCTGCTCTAATAGATCGCTGTAGACAGATCATCTCTCCTGTAGGAGGTGCTACTCTAATAGATCGCTGTAGACAGATCATCTCTCCTGTAGGAGGTGCTGCTCTAATAGATCGCTGTAGACAGATCATCTCTCCTGTAGGAGGTGCTACTCTAATAGATCGCTGTAGACAGATCATCTCTCCTGTAGGAGGTGCTGCTCTAATAGATCGCTGTAGACAGATCATCTCTCCTGTAGGAGGTGCTACTCTAATAGATCGCTGTAGACAGATCATCTCTCCTGTAGGAGGTGCTGCTCTAATAGATCGCTGTAGACAGATCATCTCTCCTGTAGGAGGTGCTACTCTAATAGATCGCTGTAGACAGATCATCTCTCCTGTAGGAGGTGCTGCTCTAATAGATCGCTGTAGACAGATCATCTCTCCTGTAGGAGGTGCTACTCTAATAGATCGCTGTAGACAGATCATCTCTCCTGTAGGAGGTGCTGCTCTAATAGATCGCTGTAGACAGATCATCTCTCCTGTAGGAGGTGCTACTCTAATAGATCGCTGTAGACAGATCATCTCTCCTGTAGGAGGTGCTGCTCTAATAGATCGCTGTAGACAGATCATCTCTCCTGTAGGAGGTGCTACTCTAATAGATAGCTGTAGACAGATCAATTCTCCTGTAGGAGGTGCTGCCCAGCCTATTGTTTTTTTTCTGATAGTGGATATAATGTTGAAGATTTGATGTTATTTCAAAAGGTACAAATTCAACATATTTTATAGAAGGTTTGTCTATGTTGAAAATTGGTTACCATGATGACAATTATGGTAACCCCTGTATATAGCCTCCTCATTGTTATGATAGTGTTACTTTTGATTATTTTTTACTTTAGTTTATTTGGTAAATATTTGTTTAACTCTTCTTGAACTGCACTGTTGGTTAATTAATTTCAAGGTAAGGTCTACCCTTCTTGTATTCGGGACATGTGACAAAGTTGATTTGAATTGTGTGGTTGAAATTTCACTCTCAAATCAACTGATTATGTTCATGACTTTTTGCAAATCCAATGTATTTTCCAGGTAGATTCAACGTCACAATATGCTGACAAATGACTTTGAAACAAAGTTGAATCAACCAGTTTGTGCCCAATGGGATATGGTGAATTCGTTTTCTTCATGATAGATGTGTGCGCGTCCTGTTGTAGCCTATATACCGTGGGTAGTGTCCTCGGTATCGTGGGACACTGGAGTTACCGCGCCAAAAGGACTCCCCTCTCCCTCGCCTTCACTCACACCCGCGCGCGCCTTGAAGGTCCAGCAGCGAGATCTTGCCAAGTAAATTAAAAAGTCGTAGAACGCGATTCTATAGTGCTGTTGATTGCATGAAAGGGTGGGGCCCCTCAACTATACCGTTCAGATCAATGTAGAGGCCCAATGAGCGCAATCAGCGGTCTGCTAGCAATCCAGTCCTTTCTCATTCACATAAACACCACTTGAACAAAAATATACACGGCCACCTACCGCGCCAGAGAAAGTGATGAGGGGGGGTGCAACACACCTCGACATTATACTGTTTTCAATTAAAACGACAACGCTAGATGGCCTAAGCGACGCATGAGACAGAGATATCTAGTTTCAGACCATTGGAAATGGAAATCTGCAGTAATGTATATACTGATGATGCATTGTTCCGAAAATAGCCAAGAGTGTGAAAGGGAATCGACATTGTTTGTGTTATTGGGACAGTGACAGGTGAAATGTCCCCCAAAATTGCTTAAAATTCAACTTTACATTCATGTGTATATTTTATATTGTGTATTGTCCATTAAAGTAGATCAGAATATTACTGAAATGACAAATTGTTGTTGATATTACAGGGGGAAAAACAAATGAGCATACCTTTGCTGATTTCGTTGTTGGATTTCAAATGGTACATTAACAAATAGGCTACACATGTGGGCACCGCAAGTGTGAATGAGTATTTTCATTGTAATGTATCAAGATATCTGCAATCGTTCTTAAAAAACGAAATCCTTATAGGCCTTGGCCAAATGATGCATAGTATAATGATTGTTCTCAGCACATGCCTATTAAAACAAAGACAACATTTTTAATTGTTGAACTGTTTTCCATACAGTGCATTACAGCAACATAATGTGCATGTTATATGTACCCTCCACGTATCCTACTGGAATTGTACACGGGATGCTCGGATGCTCCATTATGTGCATCTTTTGTCAAAATATTGTCATAGAGAGGACCTTGTTACCATGTTTCCCTTTAACTACTTCTTAAGAAATATATAAAATGTAAAAATAGGACAAAAGTATATATACCCATAGGCCTACATATTTTGACAATATGGATAGCCAGGTTTAAAACATGTATTTGCCTTGGCATTCTCACACGAAGCCCTGAGTTGCATAACATGCACAATGTGTGTTTTATTATAAATATTACAAATGTGTGTATAATATCTTGTAAGATATAATATGTTGGTTTCAGGATTTCAGAAATCAAATTTTACCAAACTATTCTTTCCGTTGTTGTTCAAATTGAGATACTGTATTCATTTAATAACCTTTATTTACTCATAACTATTTTGAGAATGATATATCTACATTTAGCAGCACCTTCAGAAAGTATTCACACCTTCCCTTGTTCCACAGTTGGTTGTGTTACAGTCTGAATTTAAAATGGATTAAATATAGATTTTTTTGTTTTGTTACTGGCCTATAAACACACAACCCCATTACATCAAAGTGGAATTATGTTTTGAAAGTTTTTGGGGAAATTAACTAAACATGAAAAGCTGAATTGTCTTGAGTCAATAAGTATTCAACCCCTTTGTTTTGGCAAGCCTAAATAAGTTAATCAGTAAAAATGTGCTTAATAAGTTGCATGGACTCTGTGTGCAATAATAGTGTGTAACAAGATTTTGACTACCTCATCGCTGCACCCCACAGATAGAATTATCTATAAGGTCCCTCAGTCAAGCAGTGAATTCCAAACACAGATTCAACTACAAAGACCAGGGAGGTTTTCCAATGACTTACAAAGAAGGGCACCTTTTGGTGTATGGGTAAAAAACATGGTGAAGTTAATAATTGCACGTTGGATGGTGTATTAATACACCCATTCACTACAAAGACACAGGTGTCCTTCCTAACTCAGTTGCCGGAGAGGAAGGAAACCGCTCAGGGATTTCACCATGAGGCCAATGGTGACTTTAAAACAGTTATATAGTTTTATGGCTCTGACAGGAGAAAACTGAGGATGGATCAACAACATTGTAGTTATTTCACAATAACAACCTAAATGACAGAGTGAAAAGAAGGACACCTGTACAGAATAAAAAATATTCCAATAGATGCACCCTATTTGCCACAAGGCACTAAACTAATACTGCAAAAAATGTGGCTAAGCAATTCAACTTTATGTCCGGAATACAGTGCTACGTTTAGGGAAAATCTAATACAACACTGAGTACCACTCTCCATATTTGCAAGCATAGTGGTGGCAGGATCATGTTATGGGTATGGTTGTCATCATTAAGGGACTGAGCAGTTTTTCAGGATAACAAAAAACAGAATGGCATTGGAGCATTGGACAATAACCTAAAACACAAATCTACACTGGAGTTGCTTACCAAGACAGTGAATGTTCCTGAGTGGCAAAGTTACAGTCTTGATATAGGGTTTTTCTTTATTTTGACTATTTTCTACATTGTTGAATAACAGTAAAACTTTAGACACACCTACTCATTCAAGGGTTTTTCTTTATTTGTACTATATTTCTATATTGTAGAATAATGGTGAAGACATCAAAACTATGAAATAACACATACGGAATCATGTAGTAACAAATAGATTCAAATAGACACTCTTCAAAGTAGCCACCCTTTGCCTTGACGACAGCTTTGCACACTCTTGGCATTCTCAGGTAGTCACCTGGAATGCATTTCAATTAACAGGTGTGCCTTGTTAAAAGTTAATTTGTGGAATGTTGTTCCTTCTTAATGCGTTTGAGCCAATCAATCAGTTGTGTTGTGACAAGGTAGGGATGGTATACAGAAGATAGCCCTATTTGGTAAAAGACCAAGTCCATATTATGGCAAGAACAGCTCAAATAAGCAAAGAGAAATTACACATCATCATTACTTTAAGACATGAAGGGCAGTCAATTTGGAACATTACAAGTGCAGATGCAAAAACCATCAAGCGCTATGATGAAACTGGATCTCACAAGGACCGCCAAAGGAAAGGAAGATCCAGAGTTACCTCTGCTGCAGATTATACATTAATTAGAGTTAACAGCACCTCAGATTGCAGCCCAAATAAATTATTCACAGAGTTCAAGTAACAGACACATCTCAACATCAACTGTTCAGAGGAGACTGCGTGAATCAGGCCTTCATGGTTGAATTGCTGCAAGGAAACAACTACTAAAGGAGAGTGATGGAGTGCTGCATCAGATGACCTGGTCTCCACAATCACCTGACCTCAACCAAATTGAGATGGACCGCAGGGTGAAGGAAAAGCAGCCAAAAAGTGCTCAGCATATGTGGGAACTCCTTCAAGGCTGTTGAAAAAGCATTCCAGGTAAAGCTGTTTGAGAGAATGCCAAGAGTGTGCAAAGCTGTCAAGGCAAAGGGTGGCTACTTTGAAGAATCTAAAATATATTTGGATTTGTTTAACACTTATTGGGTTATTACATGATTCCATATGTATTATTTCAGAGTTTTGATGTCTTCACTATTACTCTACAATGTAGAAAATAGTTTTTTTTTTAAACACAAAAAAACTTGAATGAGTAGGTGTGTCCAAAACTGACTGGTACTATATAACTATATATTTTATACAAATGGTAGAATTTTTCTTCCACTTTGACAGAGTATTGTGTGTAGATTGTTTACAAAAAAATTACAATTACATCAATTTTAATCTAACTTTGTAATAACAAAATGTGTAAAAAGTCAAGGGGTCTGAATACTTTCTGAAGGCACTGTAATGACATTTGCATAGTACTAGCATTATGGGCTTTACATTAGGTTATTTTGTGTGATCACGTTGGTTAATTGACCAAGATGCAAGAGCCCATAGCCCAGCAATGGGTCAAATAAGAGAAAGAACAGAATTGCAAAGCGTAATTGATATTATTAGTAAATCATTGAATAATATTTAGGCATGGCACAACTATACACACTTTTTTTTGAAGCATTATCCTATATTTAGCATCAAAACAAATTCATCTCTTGACTTTTAGAAAATGCTTTGCTAAGTAAACAAAGCATAATTCCAAATCATGCACTCAAGGTTCTCTTCTAATATCCTGAGGCGTGCAAAGAAGCGACTTCAAGTGCATCCAGATCCAATGAACTAGCGGCTCTAAGGTGAAGTTATACATTTGATCGATCAATCCGTCACAAAGCTCTCCAAACAACTCTGCTGCAGCCTTCTGGTGACCCTCTCCGTCTCCCCTCCAACACTGAAGCGGGTAACACACTGATTTCTCAGTGTCGAGACCGTCATTTCAGTTTCTAAAGGACTAATTTTGTTTATCAATTATATATTCCCAAATGGCCTATAAGACTAATTACAACAGTAGTTTGTTAAATGTCCAGTAGCCTACACAGTTTTTTTTTAAAAGATGGTCCCTTGATCAAAAACAATTCATTTATGTTCTGGAGTCTCGTTTTCCCATCACCAAGTTTTCTGAATGGTAATGGAAGCTGCAAAAAAACAAAAAATAAAGATTCAATAAATCATCTTTATATCTAACAAAATATTGTTATCAGATTTGGCATTCAATGGTTGTGGTGGGTAAAACAGTATGTGAAATGCTGAGGTTTCTCTCTTACAGCATTGTCGAGGAATCACCTCACAGTCACATTAACTAAAGAAAGTAGCAGTTCGAATGTATAATTGAGTGAGTCTTGGACAAGCTATGATACTTTATATCATATAGCCTAAGGCTAATTCAAGGTTTAGGCTGAATTACAATCTCCCTCGCAGTGAATGCAAGATAAATAAGACCCAGAGTGTATCACTGTACAGTGCACAGCTTCAGCAGTATGCCTATCACCGTTGATTGAAATGTCCAGGCACAGAGTGTTGTAGTTGTACAACAAAAGTTGCTAAAAAATAAAGGCGATGTGTTTAAAATGTGTGTTTGGGTAAGTGCATGCTTATAAGACGGGGATCTTGGGATGGTATATCCTCCTCTTCGTTGAGATCTGTTGCAAAAGGGATATCTAATGTATATAATCTATATTCATGGTCATTTCAACATACAGACACAAATTCAATACCACCCTCAATAATATAATGCATCATTACATCCATGTAAAAGAAAAAAGAAAATAGGCCTTTGGGTCAAATTTCGTCGATTGGATAACAATAAGACCATTTGGAGAGGCTTTCTGTTGAGACACGCATACATGCTGGGCTGGCCGAATGATGTGGAATTCCTCCACCTAAGTGGTCGAACATTCCTGAGGATGCAACGTTGTCAAATATTTCATTCGAGGACGTCATGGAAAAAGTACATGAAATAAACTAGGAGGGGCAAGTGGGAAGTGGTGACCTCGGATTGCCGTAAAATGACGACAAACACAATCCTGCAACAGTGACATTACCAGAGTAAATCTATACCATTAGAGTTAACCCTTTCCTCAATATGTCCATGTAACATTTAGGCTGCCTAACATGGGTAAGGCGGTAAAGCATGTTAACTAAGAAACATATATTCAATAGAAGATAAATATGGCCAAAATGACTTCAGCCAATGTTGGAAATAAATCAATAGAATTTAGAGGACACCATAACTCGTTTAAAACCACAGTAACAATCATTTGACTGACGGAAAATCGTCTATAATATCAACTGAGAGTCCAGAGGGACCCTTAATAATTATGCGTAGCTGTCAACAGCTTTTTGCGGAGGGGTTTAACAACGCGCCACTCATCGGCGCGTCCCCCTTCAAAGATCAATGGAGCAACTCGCGTCCCACTAGTTTGGGTAAACATTTAGGGATCGATTAGCCGTGGACATTAGTTTTTCAAAGTGTATGTCAAAGTCGAGTGGCGGGGTTAAAGTGTGTGAGAGGGCCATTCTGCGTGGGGACGGGCACGACGTGTTGAAACAAGGCGTGATTCTCGGAATGAAGTCATCAACGGTAATTAAATGCAGGGGGAAAGAGAGAATGCATGCTCGCCTGCCCCCTCTCTCTGCGCGCTGGGTGGTCCGCTCCCCTGATAAATGCGTGGGCCTCATTCCAAGCGAGCGCCCTGTGTAGGGACCGGTTAAAACAATACTACTACCTATATACATTTCTTTACTTAGGTTTCAAACTCAGCCGCAACAGCAAATCCCACCATTGTACCTCTCGCATGGCCCGTGTAGTTGACAACGGAGATTTGTATATTTTCTTATTTGCTTTACCCTTTGGCAAAAACGTCACAAAGGAGCCAAGCCAACAACGGCATTTACGGGTTTTTGTTGGAACACAGGCTGTCCTTCAAATACATGTAGGCCTGTACAGCTTCAGAACATCATCTTACGGTTTAATAAATAAATCATGTCATTTTGATGTGGCCTTAGTTTTCGAAGTTTGATCAAATGAGTAGGCCTAAATAGCCTACAATATCCTCCTGTAGACACATATTTGTAGGACCACTACGTTTATTTGTAGAATATAATTCCAAAGACATAAAAAATCTTAGTCAAGAAAAAACAGTAGCCTGTATAACCTACTTTTATGACCCCCAAAATGTATTGATATTTTGTATTTACAATTTTCCAAAGTATCTGTGACTGATTTGCGTTATTGCATATCCAATATGTGCATTAATTACAAGATTGTAAAAGCAAATAATAAAATTGTCTAACAACCCGGCAAACCAAAACAGCAGAACCACCGCGAGCCATCCCGGAGAGTGAACCCGCGTACCAGGAGCGCCTGAGTGAGGGTTGAGGGGCTGAGAGCTTGTGTTCTCTCCGGGGAACAATGAACAGTCTACTATCAACAGATTTAGTCTATGGACCGGCGGCTCTCCACTACACACATACATATATCCTAGCGGTTCAAGGCTTAAATTAATAACCAGAAACTGGTCACATTTAGAATGGTGGATGAGGTACAATGAAGCGCTTGAAGACCTAGTGTAAAAAGTGCTGCTCAAAAACAATACATTTTCTGAATGTACTTATTTTCTTATTCTAATTTTCCAAACGATAAGCCTGAAAAGTATGAGCCTAATTCCTTGTTAATAAGGAATGCGTTTCGAACTTTTCAAAAAGGAAAATAAAGTAGACCTATGTGCTACATCGCTTAATAACTTTGTAACTCAGATATTTGTTACTATTTTTCTGTGACACTATAGTCTGGTTAGGCTGCCCACCACATTACAATACATTTTTATTCTATCTTTATTTAAATAGGCAAGTCAGTTAAAAAAAAGGTATTTTCAATGACGGCCTAGGAACAGTGGGTTAACTGCCTTGTTCAGGGGCAGAATGACAGATTTTTACCTTGTCAGCTCGCGGATTCGATCTTGCATCCTTTCAACAAGTCCAACACTCTAACCACTAGGCTACCTGTCGAAATGACTAATGAGACCATCATATGGCGTCCTATCTAATTCGCACTTCTAACTGCACAACAGGTCTAGTAAATCTCGATTGGAACTAAATTGAGAAGGCCCGCAGCCATATCGCTGTCTTGTTTTAACTGACAAAAGTTGAAAGTGACTTACCTTGATTCGAGCACCATTCTGAGGAGAGAGTGTTTGGTGGGCGTCGATCTAAAGTCCTCAGCCGAGTTTCAGTGCTCAATGTTCGGCTGGGCTCAGAGCTCTTTCCCTCAGTTATCCTGTGTGAACATAATAATTATACATGATTGAAATCTCTTTCTGCATTTACGTTGAAAAGTCCTATCCATACACAAGGAGCTGTCTAAAACGGACATAATGCATCAGATTGAGTATGAGCTGATCTAGCGGGGCTTTTTGCTTGATTTTTTATTTAAAGAAGGCCAGGGAAAATGTTTACATTTTGCTGTATAAACATCCTGCCCATGTTCCTGTCTATCTTTTAAAGAAATCAGCTGCGTGGTCTTGGAATAGGGGCATTTTCTTTCAAATAAGCGTATTTTAAGCAACATTTTAAACATACTTCACACTTTAATAAGTCCAAGTCAGTGAAATGTGCTATGGTGAGGTTGACCTGCTGTATCTGACAAGTGGAAAACCAGTTTTACATATCACGGTGGTTGTGCATACATGCTTAGTAAAAACATGCATTTTCAAAAACACTGTTTAAGTAATATTGTCGTTGCGGAAATAAAGACTATTCAACTTTGCAAAGTTCTAGCATAGGTTGCAGGCTGTTGTATTAGGCTACCATTTACATTCTGAAAGATGTTCTAGTAGGTTATGTCCTATATTTGAAAATAATTCCTGTTTCACGCCATGCAATTAAAAAAATGATAATTTTCTGTTCAATAAAATGTAATTTTGAGTGTTAAGAAAGATCCACTTCACTGATTCTGAGTTGGGGAAAAAAACTGCTCCCATACAAACTAAATCCAGGCAGATGTGTGTGAGTGGGAGGGGACTGGGCGGGCCCGGTCCGCCAATGACGTCCTGATGGTCAAGAGCTCGAGCTAGCAAGGCGCTGATGGCAACGGATAAGTAAAAGGCGAGCTCCTCCGGACGCACCGACAGAAGTTGAAGTAGCTCCCGTTTCTCCCCCATTTCAATTTGGACACTCGCTACGGGTTTCAGGGTTCACATTGGCTAAGGAATTTAGGCACCAAAAGGAAGAGCGCAATAACGCACGGTTTACAGAAATTCAGCTTTGCATTTGACCGTGCGTAGTTCAACAGCATTGAGATTATTGGTAACCATCTTAAACTTTTATTTGATTATTTATACGAAGTTTCTAGTACTACTTCAAAACGAGGACGTGGATATTTTTGTCAAACATTTTTGTCATTGCGCTGATAGTCTAACTAATGACGGCAGAGGTCCAGCAGCCACCAGCGCAGACTCCTGCCCAGAGCAGCCCGATGTCTGCCCCGGAGAAACCCCACGGACAGACCACTGTGATGGAGACCGCCTCCTCCACCACCAAAACCAAAAAGACCAACGCGGGGATCCGCCGTCCGGAGAAACCCCCATACTCTTACATTGCGCTGATAGTCATGGCTATCCAGAGCTCTCCCACCAAACGCCTGACGCTCAGTGAAATTTACCAGTTCCTCCAGAGCCGCTTCCCATTTTTTAGAGGCTCTTACCAAGGATGGAAGAATTCCGTGCGTCACAACTTGTCCCTGAATGAGTGCTTCATAAAGCTGCCCAAGGGGCTCGGACGGCCCGGGAAGGGCCACTACTGGACTATCGACCCAGCCAGTGAGTTCATGTTCGAGGAGGGATCCTTCCGCAGGAGGCCGCGGGGCTTCAGGCGTAAATGCCAGGCGTTGAAGCCCATGTACAGCATGATGAACGGCCTCGGATTCAACCACCTCCCCGAGTCCTATAACTTCCAGGGGAGCGGCGGGGGCCTGTCCTGTCCGCCCAACGGCTTGTCTCTGGACAGCGGGATTGGGATGATGAATGGACACTTGGCAGGCAACATGGAGGGGATGGGTCTGGCCGGGCACACCATGTCCCACTTGTCGGCCAACAATGGACATTCCTACATGGGGAGCTGCACAGGATCCACGGGGGGCGAGTACCCCCACCATGACAATTCAGGCTCGCCCCTCCTCACCAGCGGGGGAGTGATGGAGCCGCATCCCGTCTACTCAAGCTCGGCCTGGGCTCAAGCGCCTTCATCCTCTCTGAATAACGGAGGTTCTTACATCAAGCAGCAGCCACTGTCTCCCTGCAACCCCGGGGCGAACCCGCTGCAGCCCAGTTTACCCACGCACTCTCTAGACCAGTATAATCTTCATCAGAACGGACACAGTAACACGGATTTGCAAGGTAAACTAACATCGCCAAATGATTACGCATGCCTTTTACAGTCAGTCATACCCAATAGCCTAAAATGTGTGCGAAATAAACACTAAGCCTAGGCTATAGCCCACTAATTGCTTTGAACCAAACTTCTAAAGTAAATTATAAACGAGGTGAAGAAAAATGAAAATAGGCATATAGAGAGAGCATTGTTCCACAGAAAGCAGATACAAATTTAACGAAGATTACATTACTAATATTGGCCAGCTACATGCAAAGGTCTTTAGGCAGCCGTCACCTACTGCAATCAGTTCAGTAGGCAAAGATGGGGACTGGGCATGCTCAGTGCATTTGTTTTTACATAGGCCTACAACAACTCCAATATGGCACAGTTTTTGGCGGACAATATTGGTAGAAATAATGGTTCTGTTGTCTTGGAAATAAGGAAATGGACGCAAGAAACCATCGTCGAATTATCTAGCAAGGAGGTTAAGTAATTCAGTTTCCTGTCCTCATTTAACTGGCCAAGGAGTGGGACAACAGCGGGTTTATCCCTCACTGTTTTCCTATATAAATTCCTGGAGGTGGTTTAAGGAAGCACGCGGACGGCACGTCTTCTGGGACAAGTGTTGGTGCCAATCTAGAGACAAAAACAACAAGCGCGAGCCGGAGCCAGCCAACTCAAGCCCTCGAGGCACCCGGTCCTCCGGGATTTGCGTGCGAGCAGGCCACTGCCAATTAGAACTATCCCACTCTCGAGATCTCCAGACGGTTCTCTGCCTCAACAGTTCCCTACGACAGCTCCAATCAGAGGGGTAGACAGACCGGGGTTTTCCCAAATTAAATGAAAGATTATCTACCCAAATTACAATTAATTGTTCGTGAAAAGTCAATTTAGGATGAATTTATCCTCTTTAACAATATTCTGAAAAGATTTTGGCAATACTAGTCCTACTTCAATCGACTTTTATATCATAGTATAATTATATTACAATATAGGCTAAATAATGCAATGCACAATATTACAATTCACCCTATAAATAACAAATTAGTCCAACATCAAAAAGCTCAGTCACTTTTGAAGACTTTTTTAAATATTTTTTTTTTACATTTTCTTTCTACAGATAAAGGTAAATGTGTATTATTATGATGGATAATTTAGGGCTATATGCAATCACCCAGTGGCAATACTAGTTTCTTAATTTTCCTTGTACCCACAAATATGTATTTTTAACTAATTTGCTACCACCTTTTCTTTATTCAAAAGGCACTCGCATATCTGAGCAATCATTTTTGCAGGTGCATGGTAACAGTTGGACAAGATGAGGGGAAAAGGACACCGCACACTGCTCTTGATAGTTTCACTGATCTTTAATAAGCTTACGTATCAGCCTCACGGCCTTCGTCATAGCTTTTGAGTTAAAAAATAAATAAAATAGCACCCTTATGTAGACCTAGCCCCACCCACATCCGTTCCACGCATCGAAAGGGGTTGGAGGCGAAGGAAAAACAAACAAGTGCTACCAAATATAACAATGTGAACTTCATAAATATTCGAATAACGTGTGTAAATAAGACGTATTAAACACATTTAAAACCACAATGACATAGACCTATCGAGCAAGTTTTCATAAATCATTGGGTACCTGTGAGGCCGGTACTTAAGCTTATTAAAGATCAGTGATACTATCGAGAGCAGTGTGCGGTGTCCTTTTCCCCTCATCTACCACCTTTTCTTTAAAATACTGGCCTATATCCTTCTCGACTTGTGGTTCTTACTAGCCCATTTAAAAAGACAACCATATTGTGTTTGCCAATTGACAGCAACAAACTCATATTGGGTTGACATGCTATATGGCATAATGCGAATTGAAATATTCTTTACTCTTGTATCTGTATTCTTAGGTATTCCACGGTACCATTCCCAGTCTCCCAGTATGTGTGACCGGAAGGAGTTCGTCTTCTCCTTCAACGCGATGACGTCTTCAACGATGCATTCGCCCAGCAGCAGTTCCTACTATCACCACCAACAGGTTGCCTACCAGGACATCAAGCCCTGCGTCATGTGACAGCCCTTACAGTGAATAACGGACATCACTGACTTGAGCCACTAAAGCCAAAGCGGCTGCAGGGCTGAGACGAGGGAGCAACCCAACCCTTGGAGGTAGGAGAGAAGGCAGGCCCTGGAGCGCGCTGTAAGAGAAGCAACAGTAACGCCAGAGAACCCATAAACTAAACAACTTTTCACACAAAAAAAAGGATTTGGTACAGAGACAAATACTGCAAATACAGATTGTTAAAACTTCAATGTTTCTCTCTCAGAAACCAAAAATGGAGTGGAAATATCACAGAATAGCCTTGTGGTGTAGGCCTAAGCTGTGGGCTATTTTCAAGAAATGTCTGTGTGCCACACAAGAGGTAAAGCAGAGACCGGTCGACACTCACCTTATGCATCTCAACTCCAGCTGCCGCTTGGTACTATAACTCTGCAGGCGGATGACTACCACTTGAGAATATTTTACAATGTACAATAATGTGTATTATTTTTGTTATGCATTCAAAATATATACTGCGGGGACAATTTCATTGCTCATTTATCCGGGTTAGGCTACTCGGCTCCATCGAAATGATAGTTAGAGTTTTATTTGATTTTCTGAGAAGTTTAAACTAAGCTATAGGCTACACCATGCATTAACATTTTAAATCAACAACAACACTATCTGAATTAAGGAAGGATGAAGGCACTTTTTTTTTTAAATAGCAAAGGGCAACTTCTTATTTATTCTGTGCATATTTTTAATTGTACACTTATAGCCACAATGTTGAAGTATGCTTTATTGGCAATATTTGCCATGACGCGTTCTTATTTGTTCTAAAACGGAAATTGAAGATATAGATGTAAGCACTGTAAGTTACATGTCTATTTAGGTGTATATATCCGTGTAGACACCCGTTATTTTTCAGCACTCTGTATAAATTGTAAATGATGTTATGCTGAGTATTGGCATACTCGAGTGTCTTTAGATTAGTCTGTATATTACTACACACGATCTGTATACAATTAAACGTATTGGCATGCAGTTTAACTGGCTGAAACACCTACACAATTATTTCTGTTTCCATTATTTTGACACTTCTCGAATGTTCTTTTTTCCCCCTGAGTTAATCAGTTTTTTTAGGGAAAATTACACATGCAGATACAGTTCCGTCGATTCCACTGTGTGGTGCAACAGGAAGGCCTTTAAATATTTTTGGGGATGTTCTATTTTAGTTGTCTTCAAATTCAAAAACTATTCGTCATAAGTCCTTAATTCATTTAATCATCCAAATATTTTCATGTGAAAATAGGCCACATATTTAGGAATTGATTCAGGTTTAGACAAGAATAGGCCTATAGGTGAACAAATAAAATAAAATGTATTTATATAGCCCTTCGTACATCAGCTGATATCTCAAAGTGCTGTACAGAAACCCCAAAAAGAAACCCCTAAAACCCCAAACAGCAAGCAATGCAGGTGTAGAAGCACGGTGGCTAGGAAAAACTCCCTAGAACACAATTCATTAGTATAGGCTACACCCATTAGCCTAAGGACGACCATGTTAAAGAAATGAGCTAACACCACAATAGCCTATGGTTGGATATAAAATAAGACATATCTGTTGGATCTCGAAAACTCCTGTCCAATGTATAACTGTGTAATCGGAGTGTGTTGTAATTAACCCTTAACTAATCAAAGCCAGCAGTTACTGGGGATGGCGAATTCGCCTCGGATTCGGTTTCAAAGAGGGAGGAAAACACGTGCCCACCGCCGAGAAACATTTATCCTTCTCTTATAAAGGCACAACGGGCTCAGACTGCCTTTTCTCAAATACAGCATTCTGGATGTGAGGTTGTTTTTACTGGAATATATATAGGCTGTAGCAAGTATAGCCATTGCTAAATAACATTTAAACGGGAGTTTATTCTTTTGTGTTGGTTATGTATTGTTTTCAACCTTGAGATTATGGGTTTATTCTCACTGATAAAACATGACATTATCTGGTTTGTTTGTTGCTGTAGATGCTTATATGCCTTTCCTACTTAGCGCTACATTGCATGACATCTGCCCCCCAAAAATACATAGCAAATCACACAAGGATTATATCAGTATAAAGACATTAAAATAATATAGGCCTAAGCATTTCTCGTGCATTATAAGACACCGTGGTTTTATTTCCATTATATGAATCTAGACTGCAGAAGACATTTACAATCTGAAATGCCATTTTCACATGAAAACATGTCGATGCAATCTTTAAATTTGTTACTTTGGAAATGTCATATTGGACAGAACGCAGACTTGTTTCAGCACCGAATCCAACTTGAAACCTGTAGCTTCAATTTGACGTAATTCCCAAATAACTTCCTTAATTACTAAGTGTCACAAGCTATAAAGAGCACTTCAACACTATACTAGAACGAGTTAAGTAAAACATATTCGAATGAAACAATACAACAAATGTTGCATTCACGATCAAAACGTTGTGACTATAATATTGAAATACTGCCTGTTCAAATGTACTGTTTAAACCATTAGTATAAGAAAATATTTAGGCCTACTCATTCTAGAAGTAGCCCTATTATATCAGTGTCTATAAAAAAAATGCTTAAAATTGCAAAGGAACAAATTAAATGACACACATTATATTCTGCATTTCAATAGTCACTTCAACTTGATGTTAGTGTTCCTACTTTAATTAAAGTAACCACTTTAGCTGCACTATAACGTTTTTACCTACAAGGACAAATACAGTAATAACAAAACTTAACTGTTTTGGAAGTGAAGTATTGTTATAATAGCTTATTCTCAGTGACATTCTCACTTTGGGCCCCATGCCTTGCTGTGTATATGTTGGCGTTTCTGTGTGAGGCTGTGTGTGACTATGTATGTATGGAGCTGTGTTATCTCACGAGGAGGTGACCACTCTCTGAACTCCAGTGAAATTCCCTTGTATGAGCACACAGGGGCAGCAGGCCCAGTCGCTCCACACTGCAGCGGAGGGACCACACATTAGCATGCTGATGACGTGAGCCGGGGCGCAGCACCTCTACAGGGCTGAGATTCCTGCTGGGGCTCCACAGCTGTTCCCCGGCCTGGGCTGGATGACAGCTCCATAAAAAGCCTGCCTGCCTGCCTAGGTTCTGGTCTGGAGAGGCAGACAGGCTGAGGGACAAGCACATAGCATGTCTAAACTACTCTGAACTGTAGGACACATCTTTGGCCAAGCATTAGCACAGCAGCTATAAGTCACTGTTAGGCCAACCAGATGCACACAGGTTGTCACAGGGTTAGGGCACTGCAGGTAGCTGCAGATAGAACCTCAAGCGTTGGCCAAAGTAGGTAAGCCATCAGACATGTCATGCCAGCCATAATGTTTACCTGCTGGTTATACAACATATCACTTCCAGAGGTACTGTGTCTTTAGCAATAGATAGCTCAGAGGTTAGCACATCCAGTATACTACAGCTAGTCCTCTTAACTCCTGCTCCCCACATACCACCCTCAGACTAATTGGACTTGTCAGGCCATCTGATAGGCTATACCATGTGTTATGCCATTAGCGAGAGGAGTGCAGGAAAACAGCCCAATACTGCCAAAAGACAAACAAGGTCCCATGAGAGGATAGGACACTTGATGAAGGGTTAACACACCAGCTCACCATCCATCTTGCTATACTATTTCCCTCATCTGTTTTAGCTTTAGGTTCATATTTTCCTCAGATTGTTCGTCAGTAGGATAACTTACAATAGGAACACACAGTACTGACAGACTAGCGGTGTGTGGTGTGTACACAGGTCATCATTTGACAGTCATATGTTGATTAGTCCTGGGTTTTGAGTTATAAAGAAGACAAAAATGGTTAAAACTATGAACTCAAAGTATGGTTTATTTAGTACACAAAATATCCTGTGAATTTCGATGGCATTACATGTAGGGCATTAAACATTGCCCCTGCACAAAGAGACTAACAGGGAAACCTCCAACCTCTCCTTCCTTTGTGACTGACAGACAGGCCTGCCAGTGTGGATGAAACTTCTGTATAAGAACATTTCAAATGTAAATAGGGTTACGTGTTATCAATACCAACACTAAAAACCATAACGACAAACCAAACTCTGCTTAAGGCATTAAACATATTTTCACACTTCACATTGGTACAGTGAAGGTATCATCCTTCCCTTTCATGAAACACAGCCTTTTCTTTCTGCTGGCTTGGCTTCTGTACAGAGATGGACGGCAGTTACTCGTTATGGTTGAGCTCCTGCTTGGGGGAATCTGCCTCTGCTTCACTCGTACTCCCTCTACTTTCTCTAGCTGTATTTTTGGGGCCTGTATTTGGTCTGGACCTCCGGTTGCTTGGACCTGGCCTCCTGCCTCCCCTCTGGCTCTTGGCCAGCTCAGCCTGCAGGTCGTGGCCGTTCAGGGAGAGCCCCTCCAGGGCGGCCAGGGCCTGGTCTGCAGCCTGGGGGTCTAAGTAGTCCAGGAAGGCCCGGTGCTGAGCACCCTGCCACGTGAGACGGATGGGGGCTGCCTCCCTCTCCCGGAGAGCAGTCTTCAGCTCGCTGACACGCAGCCCGGCAGGGATGCCCCCCAGGTACACTGTGGTCACGGTCAAGGGGGGCCTGCGCTCATGGGGCTCGCCACCTTCCTCCCTGCCCTCTTGCCTGACCCCATCCCTGTCCCCCTCTCTTCCCCTCCCCCTGGCCCCCTCCCGGCCTCCTCCTCTGCCTCTCCCCCTACTTCCATCTCTGCCCCCCTCACGGAAGCCCCCATTGCGGAATCCCCTGACCCTCCTACCGCCTTCTCTACCTCCCTCCTGACCTCCTTCCCCGTCACCATCCCTACCCCCCTCTCTGTCCCCCTCCCTCCTCACTCTTGGTGGGCGTCGTCTGGGTTTCTGCTCAGTCTCCTCCCTGGACTCCCCGTTGGGGTCCCTCTCAGAGTCCTCTTGGGTGTTCCGTCTAGGCCTGCGCCTGGGCTCACGCCGGGGTCTATCACCCTCTGACCTGGGCTCTCTGTCCCTCCGGGGCTCCCTCCTGGCCCTCTCCCTGGGCTGCGGGGGAGGGTGGGTCCCCAGGGTCACGTCCTTCCCTTGCTCCTCCTCCAAGGCCCGGAGCTTCTTCAGCACAGGGATCCTCTCCAGCATCTCAGTGTTCAGCTGCAGGTATACAACAGGACAGGCTCAGGGCTGCTCAAGATCATATCACAGCAGGGCTGCTCAAGGTTATATCACAGCAGGGCTGGTCAAGACCAGCAAAGGCACTGGGTTAAGGGCAGCCCAGCTCTGCGTCATGCCAAGAAGAATGGAGTTTAGTAAAGTGATGGGGTATAAACACAATCAAGAAAGCTGATGTTTGGTGCCTGCTCATGCCGTTCTAGGTGACCATGCAAATGTTCAGAGCATGCTAGATAGCTTATGAACTACACCAAAACCCATGCATGACTAGACTACTCGACAAACCTCAAAGGGCACAACAACCAACACAACAGTACTCCATAACAACACATCCATGCTTACAGTACATGAATGCAGAGGAAACAGACTGACAGTCTTCAGGAGTGCTGATAACCTCTCTGACCGCATCATCTTTATTGTGGGGGGGATATTCCACTTCCCTAGTAAGCTATATAAAGACAGCTCTCTGATTTCCCAGGGCAGAGCATGTCTGCTAAGGCTGTGATGGCAGCTGCGCCTGTACAGGATATAATGGTCTATTGTTTTTACCTTGGCCCCGGTGCCCTCTCTTTAACTGGGCCCTACACAGCCAGGCTGGCCCGGTGGAGAGGCCTTTGATGATCAGACATGGCCTTCCTGTCTACGAGGTCAGCGTGGGTCCTCAGGACGGGCATGGCTGTCTTAAGGGACCCCAGAGGTAGCACGTGTGTGTGCGCGCATGTGTGTGTAATGGGTATACTTCTACGGGAAGGTGAGCAAACAAAGCTCAAGTAACACGGTTTGAGGTGCAGCCAAAAGTCACTGGAAAACTACAGAAGATGGGCGCAACTTTAGCCTCACTTTGAAAGCTGTTTTCTAGCTCAAATCATTGAGGTTTCAGCCACTCATCAACATACAGCAACTAATAGCAGTCGTATGAGTAAAACCAGCAGCTGTAGCTAGCAGCAGCAACAGTAGTTAGAACAACTGCATAGGCAATGGAATGAATCATATTGAGCGACAGTAAACTGGGTGAGATTTAGTGTTGTACCTTAGTCCAGATGATGCCCTGGGGCTTGGGGCGTTGGCAGTCTGTCTTGATGACTCTGGTCGGGGTGAGGATGTAGTCCACAGTGATGTCATGGCTCTCAATCAGATCCTCTGGGATGTCAACAACCTGTAGAAATACACAGACATCAAGCACAGATACACATGGCAAAATAATAGGAATCTGGAGCATGAAGCAACATTAATTTAGGTTAAGACCAAACACAGTGTGTGACTTCATGTTGTGGGATAACAGGCTAACCTGGCAGTCATGGACGATAGTAACCACCACAGTGGATTCCGTCACAGCCCCCATGCAGAGCATCATGGCATACTCCATGTCAGCAAAGCCCTCTCCTTTACCTATCCGGTAACCTGTGGAGAAAGGAGAGATGAGATTAATCCTAACAGTATGGGTGTTGGTGCTGAGCCGGAACATTCCTGGACCAGGGTAGGTGTCCACTGCCCATAGAGTTCTTTCTGCGGGCTCTCACCTTTCTCAGACACGGCCACAGAGCCAACCACCAGAAGATCCACCTGAACCTTGGAATCCAGGCCCACAGGAACGCTGAACTCCTTCACTCCCTGGTGAAGAAACAAAGAAAAGAAAGAAAGAAGAAAAGAGTAAGAAAGAAAAAAGTGAGAACAGGTGCACCAGATCACAAGAAACATAGGATTCAAACATTTTAAATTTGAAACCTGACACTCCAACTAGTCTGGGAACAAAGCATTTGGTCTTCTATGGTGGATTCACCAAGTTGTACAGAGTGACAGCATGTTTATGGCGATAATGAATGGGAAGTGGTGAATGAAGGAGGTAAAGTGAGATATTGAATCCATGTGCACTGGGGCTGGATGGAGTGGGATAGGTAGAGCGCCGTCGGGGTGGGTGTTGGGTGAGAAGTAGTGTTGAGCGATTAGTGCTTTTTGAGGTTGGTTCAGTTTATTACTACAAAATTACCACAATTTTGGATTTAGGTTTTGATCATTAAAAAACAAACATGAAATGCCCTATGCATTATGTGCGTTGAATGCTGTAACAGAATACAACTAATAAAAGTCCCATGGTGTTAGTGACTGCTTATCACTTATTAACCAGCAGTTCACATGACTTTAATTAAACATTTTCAGTTGTGTATATTATATTAGATTACTTTATTATTTAATTCCAAGTCATCCTCTCATCGCCATAGAGCTGCTGCCTATATCACTATCTCAGTAGGTCTTCAAAGTCAATAAAGCACCAAGCAACTGCTCTCTATGTATCCCCTCTTGATCGCACAGTTCGTGCTGATCTGATTCATCTCTAGAGAAACTACAACATCGCACAGTTCGTGCTGGATCTGATTCATCTCTAGAGAAACTACAAACATCGCACAGTTCGTGCTGATCTGATTAATCTCTAGAGAAACTACAACATCGCACAGTTGGTGCTGATCTGATTCATCTCTAGAGAAACTACAACATCGCGCAGTTGGTGCTGATCTGATTCATCTCTAGAGAAACTACAACATCGCACAGTTCGGCTGGATCTGATTCATCTCTAGAGAAACTACAACATCGCACAGTTGGTGCTGATCTGATTCATCTCTAGAGAAACTACAACATCGCACAGTTGGTGCTGATCTGATTCATCTCTAGAGAAACTACAACATCGCACAGTTCGGCTGGATCTGATTCATCTCTAGAGAAACTACAACATCGCACAGTTCGTGCTGGATCTGATTCATCTCTAGAGAAACTACAACATTGCACAGTTCGGGCTGGATCTGATTTATCTCTAGAGAAACTACAACATCGCACAGTTCGTGCTGGATCTGATTCATCTCTAGAGAAACTACAGCGCAATGAGCTCACAGAAAGAAAGAAAAAAGAACGAAATGGAATTCAAATAATTTAACTGAAGTCAATTAGTTGTTTAAAAAAACAAAAAAAGAACTGACATTTCATTTAATTACTCAGCACTAGTGAGAAGGGACTGACTCGCCTGCGAGGTGGAGCACACTCTCAGTTCTTCTTTGCTTGCTCCCTCAGGAGGGACAATCTTATTGAAGAGTCCTGTGCGAAGGCGAGGGGTCGGCACCAGCAGGGTTTTCCTCGCCTGGAAGCCAGAGGCCAGAGTTTAGTAAGATAAGAGAATATAAACCATAGACAGATGAGTAAAGGGCATCTAATACAAATAACCTAATTGCAGCACTCCATGGTTATGATCTGGTGATGAGACAACACTACTGAACCAATGGCCCAGGCTCATGGCGGCCTGTGACCCAGGGCTACCTGCAGCACGGCCAGCCTCGCCCCTTCCAGCGGCTTGTCAGGGTCCACCTTCACCTCGTCAGTCTCATTGAATACCTGCAGCTCCGACACCTTGGCGCAGGCAGTGTGGGCACCCTGGGGGCAGAGAGGGGGAGAGGGGGTAAGGAGAGAGGATGCGAGTGCACACTTACATCCAGGGTGATGTAGCGTGCCTGCTGCTGGGGTCGGTCTGGGTTCACTTTGACCGTCTGGCTGGACTTGAACTCCTGCAGGGCTGAGAGACGGTCACAGGCCGGGACCGCACCCTGACCGCATAGACAACCACATACAGCAAGACAAGCACGCACACACACACACACACAAAGGACAAAGGGTTCAAAAGCATGTGTGTGCCACTGTTAACCTATTTTGACCAGTAGACTTGACTAAAATATAGATTTTAAAACAGGTCAAAGACAAAGGAACTATGATAGCTACTAGCTTACAATATGACATATCTAATAAGGTAGTTAGGCTAGCTATAGCCTGAAGAACCCAAGTTTAATTGCATAGAATTCTACTTCGGCGGAAATGAGCATTTGGATCAGGAAAGCTTCCTCTCACAACTCTACATACCGGTTGTCTGTCTGGTTGGTCCTTTTCAGGTAGGAATGTGTGACAAAACATCTACAGAGTAGCGGTATCAACCTGACCTTCCGTGTGCTAGTCGTCTGTATATTGTTTGTATTTTCAATAATGATGCAATTTGCACGTGACAAAACACTTGTACAATATGGCAGAGCGTAACCAACGACAAACACTTAGATAATTGTGAGAAAACGTGCTCGAGTTGACTGAAGGTACGGCAAATAGGTCTGGCAGCACAACCGATCAGCAAACATACTGAACATTTAGAAATTATGTGACTAAACAGAATTAAAAGGAGGAACTACACTATGAAACAAAAAAATTATAGTAAAAAGCTTTGAAGCACCTTAAACGAAAATTGGGGCAGAAAGGTACACTCGGCTCCATCCTTCATTGAATCAGATGGCTCATTCATCACAAAACCCACAGATATTGGCAACTTTTTTTTTTCAGTGGCAAGATTAGCAAATGCTTCACATTTGTACAACAAGTACAACTGACCAAATTATGAAAGACGAACATTGGTGCCAGAAGAAATGGCAGCAGTTTCACTGGCGCCCAACCAATTGTGCTATGATGTGTTTTTTTCACGTTATTTATAACTTATTTTGTACATAATGTTTCTGCAACCGTATCTTAAAGCAAAAAATAGCTTCTGGATATCAGGACAGAGATCACTCACCTCGGATTAGATGAAGATTTTTTTCTTCAACAAGCAAGACATTCTCCAAACACCCAGCAGGGCCGACATCCACGTTATTTGCAAGAGGAAGCGACGCAGGTACAGAGGACAAAGAGCCGGATGCCTGGTCAGGACCCGGAAAAGGCGAGTGGGAAAGCTGAGATTACCGTCAATACTACTCGCCAACGTGCAATCATTGGACAATAAACTAGACGAGGTACGATCACGAATATCCTACCAACGGGACATCAAATACTGTAATATCCTATGTTTCACGGAATCGTGGCTGAACGACGACATGGATATTCAGCTAGCGGGATAAACGCTGCACCGGCAAGGTAGAACAGCACTCTCCAGTAAGACGGGGGAGGGGGGGGATCTGTGCATATTTGTAAACAGCAGCTGGTGCACGAAATCCAAGGAAGTCTCTAGATTTTGCTCGCCTGAAGTAGAGTATATTGTGATAAATTGCAGGCCACACTACTTGCCTAGAGTTTTCAGCTATACTTTCGTGGCTGTTTATTTACCACCACAGACCACTGCTTCTGCCTACCACCGCTCAGTCAGAAACTTAGATACTTAGAAACTTGTATGCCCAGTCAGATTATATGCAACGCAGGACACGCTAGATAATATCTAGTAATATCATCAACCATGTGTAGTTAACTAGTGATTATGATTGATTGATTTTTATAAGATAAGATTAATGCTAGCTAGCAACTTACCTTGGCTTACTGCATTCGCGTAACAGTCTCCTTGTGGAGTGCAATGAGAGAGAGGCAGGTCGTTATTGCGTTGGACTAGTTAACTGTAAGGTTGCAAGATTGGATCCCCCGAGCTGACATGGTGAAAATCTGTCGTTCTGCCCTTGAACGAGGCAGTTAACCCACCGTTCCTAGGCAGCCATTGAAAATAAGAATGTGTTAACGGACTTGCCTAGTTAAATAAAGGTATATATAAAAAAATATGCATCCAAAAATACCGATTTCCGATTGTTATGAAAACCTGAAATCGGCCCTAATTAATCGGCCATTCCGATTAATCGGTCGACCTCTAATCTCTATTGTACTCCACACTGCCCTTTCCCACCTGGACAAAAGGAACACTTACGTGAGAATACTATTCATTGACGACAGCTCAGCGTTCAACACCATAGTACCCTCAAAGCTCATCACTAAACTAAGGATCCTGGGACTAAACACCTCCCTCTGCAACTGGATCCTGGACTTCCTGACGGGTCACCCCCAGGTGGTGAGGGTAGGTAGCAACACATCTGGCACGCTGATCCTCAACACCGGCGCTCCCCAGAGGTGCGTGCTCAGTCCCCTCCTGTACTCCCTGTTCACCCACGACTGCATGGCCAGGCACGACTCCAACACTATCATTAAGTTTGCAGACGACACAACAGTGGTAGGCCTGATCACCGACAACGACAAGAAAACCAAAAGGGAGGAAGTCAGAGACCTGGCCAGGTGGTGCCAGAATAACAACCTAACCCTCAACGTAACCAAGATTTAGGAGATTATTGTGGACTACGGGAAAAGGAGGACCGAGCACGCCCCCATTCTCATCAACGGGGCAATAGTGGAGCAAGTTGAGAGCTTTAAGTTCCTTGGTGTCCACATCAACAACAAACTAGACTGATCCAAACACATCAAGACAGTCGTGAAGAGGGCACGACAAAGCCTATTCCCCCTCGGGAAACTAAAAAGATTTGGCATGGGTCCTGAGATCCTCAAAAGGTTCTACATCTGCAACACCGAGAGCACTGGTTGCATCATTCCCTGGTACGGCAACTGCTCGGCCTCTGACCGCAAGGCACTACAGAGGGTAGTGCGTACGGCCCAGTACATCACTGGGGCTAAGCTGCCTGCCATCCAGGACCTCTACACCAGGTGGTGTCAGAGGAAGGCCCTAAAAATGTTCAAAGACAACCAGCCACCACAGTAATAGACTGTTCTCTTTACGACCGCATGGCAAGCAGAATGCCAAGTCTCGGACAAAAAGGCTTCTCAACAGTTTTTACCCCCAAGCCATAAGATTCCTGAACAGGTATGGCTACCCGGACTATTTGCATTGTGTGCCTCCCCCAACCCCTCTTTTTACGCTGCTGCTACCCTCTGATGGGCAAAAAAGTATTTAGTCAGCCACCAATTGTGCAAGTTCTCCCACTTAAAAAGATGAGAGGCCTGTAATTTTCATCATAGCATAGGTACACTTCAACTATGACAGACAAAATGAGAAAAGAAAATCCAGAAAATCACATTGTAGGATTTTTTATGATTTTATTTGCAAATTATGGTAGAAAATAAGAATTTGGTCAATAACAAAAGTTTATCTCAAGACTTTGTTACATACCCTTTGTTGGCAATGACAGAGGTCAAACGTTTTCGGTAAGTCTTCACAAGGTTTTCACACACTGTTGCTGGTATTTTGGCCCATTCCTCCATGCAGATCTCCTCTAGAGCAGTGATGTTTTGGGGCTGTTGCTGGGCAACACGGACTTTCAACTCCCTCCAAAGATTTTCTATGGGGTTGAGATCTGGAGACTGGCTAGGCCACTCCATGACCTTGAAATGCTTCTTACGAAGCCACACCTTCGTTGCCCGGGCGGTGTGTTTGGGATCATTGTCATGTTAAAAGACCCAGCCACGTTTCATCTTCAATGCCCTTGCTGATGGAAGGAGGTTTTCACTCAAAATCTCACGATACATGGCCCCATTCATTCTTTCCTTTACACGGATCAGTCGTCCTGGTCCCTTTGCAGAAAAACAGCCCCAAAGCATGATGTTTCCACCCCCATGCTTCACAGTAGGTATGGTGTTCTTTGGATGCAACTCAGCATTCTTTGTCCTACCAAAAAGTTATATTTTGGTTTCATCTGACCATATGACATTCTCCCAATCTTCTTCTGGATCATCCAAATGCTCTCTAGCAAACTTCAGATGGGCCTGGACATGTACTGGCTTAAGCAGGGGGACACATCTCGCACTGCAGGATTTGAGTCCCTGGCGGCGTAGTCTGTTACTGTCCCCCCCCCGTGTGGTTCTGGGATTTTTGCTCACCGTTCTTGTGATCATTTTGACCCCACGGGGTGAGATCTTGGGAGATTATCAGTGGTCTTGTATGTCTTCCATTTCCTAATAATTGCTCCCACAGTTGATTTCTTCAAACCAAGCTGCTTACCTATTGCAGATTCAGTCTTCCCAGCCTGGTGCAGGTCTAGAATTTTGTTTCTGGTGTCCTTTGACAGCTCTTTGGTCTTGGCCATAGTGGAGTTTGGAGTGTGACTGTGAGGTTGTGGACAGGTGTCTTTTATACTGATAACAAGCTCAAACAGGTGCCATTAATACAGGTAGCGAGTGGAGGACAGAGGAGCCTCCTTAACTTCTTGGATATAGGGGGCGCTCTTTTAATTTATGGATAAAAAAACGTGTCCGTTTTAAGCGCAATATTTTGTCACGAAAAGATGCTCGACTATGCATATAATTGGCAGCTTTGGAAAGATATTATCTGTGAGTGCCACAGAACTCATGCTACAGGCGAAACCAAGATGAAACTTTAACCAGGAAATGGGCAGAATTTTTGAGGCTCTGTTTTCCATTGTCTCCTTATATGGCTGTGAATGCGCTGGGAATGAGCCTGCCCTTTCTATCGTTTCTCCAAGGTGTCTGCAGCATTGTGACGTATTTGTAGGCATATCATTGGAAGATTGGCCATAAGAGACTACATTTACCAGGGGTCCGCCCGGTGTCCTTTGTCTAAATTGGTGCGTAATCTACAAGCTGCACGCAGTCATCCAGTGATTGAGAGGAGAGAGGAGGCTTTCAACGAACGATATATCATGAAGAGATATGTGAAAAACACCTTGAGGATTGATTCTAAACAATGTTTACCATGTTTCAGTCGATATTATGGAGTTAATTTGGAAAAAAGTTAGGCGTTTTGATGACAGATTATTTTTTTTTTTTTATCTTTTAGGAAAAACTGAGCATTTGCTATCTAACTGAGAGTCTCCTCATTGAAAACATCTGAAGTTCTTCAAAGGTAAATTATTTTATTTGAATGATTTTCTGGTTTTTGTGAAAATGTTGCCCGCTGATGCTAACGCTAAATGCTACGCTAGCTATCAATACTGTTACACAAATGCTTGTTTTGCTATGGTTGAGAAGCATATTTTGAAAATCTGAGATGACAGTGTTGTTAACAAAAGGCTAAGCTTGAGATCTAGCATATTAATTTCATTTCATTTGCGATTTTCATGAATAGTTAACGTTGTGTTATGCTAATGAGCTGCGGGGATAATTACACTCCTGGATACAGGTTTTTTTCGTAGCTAAACGTGATGAACAAAACAGAGCGATTTGTCCTAAACAAAGAATCTTTTTGGAAAAACTGAACATTTGCTATCTAACTGAGAGTCTCCTCATTGAAAACATCTAAAGTTCTTCAAAGGTAAATTATTTTATTTGAATGATTTTCTGGTTTTTGTGAAAATGTTGCCCGCTGATGCTAACGCTAAATGCTACGCTAGCTATCAATACGGTTACACAAATGCTTGTTTTGCTATGGTTGAGAAGCATATTTTGAAAATCTGAGATGACAGTGTTGTTAACAAAAAGGCTAAGCTTGAGAGCTAGCATATTCATTTCATTTCATTTGCGATTTTCATGAATAGTTAACGTTGCGTTATGGTAATGAGCTTGAGGCTGTATTCACGATCCCGGATCCGGGATGGCTCGACGCAAGAAGTTAAGAAGAAGTTACAAGTCTGTGAGAGCCAGAAATCTTGCTTGTTTGTAGGTGACCAAATACTTATTTTCCACCATAATTTGCAAATAAATTCATAAAAAATCCTACAATGTGATTATCTGGATTTCCCCCCCATTTTGTTTTTCATAGTTGAAGTCTACCTATGATGAAAATTACAGGCCTCTCATCTTTTTAAGTGGGAGAACTTGCACAATTGGTGGCTGACTAAATACGTTTTTTGCCCCACTGTATGCATAGTCACTTTAACTTTACATTCATGTACATACTTCCTCAATTGGGCCGACCAACCAGTGCTCCCGCACATTGGCTAACCGGGCTATCTGCATTGTGCCCCGCCACCCGCCAACCCCTCTTTTACGCTACTGCTACTCTCTGTTCATCATATATGCATAGTCACTTTAACCATATCTACATGTACATACTACCTCAATCAGCCTGACTAACCGGTGTCTGTATGTAGCCTCGCTACTTTTATAGCTTCGCTACTCGCCTGTCTTTTTACTGTTGTTTTATTTCTTTACCTAACTATTGTTCACCTAATACCTTTTTTGCACTATTGGTTAGAGCCTGTAAGTAAGCATTTCACTGTAAGGTTTACACCTGTTGTATTCAGCGCACGTGACAAACTTTGATTTTATTTGTAATTTTCACTTCTGTAAAGTGAGTGTGGAAGAGGTGAAACATGTATTGTTGTCTATCAACAATGACAAGGCGTTTGACAACTTGGATGGAAAATTAATGAGGATAATAGCGGACACTGTTGCCACTCCTCCTGGATGGAAGCAAAAGTAATTCAGCTACCCAAGAATAGTAAAGCCCACTTACTGGCTCAAACAGCCAACCAATCAGCCTGTTAGTAAACTTTGGAAAAAAATTGTGTTTGACCAGATACAATACTATTTTACAGGAAACAATTGACAGCATACTTTCAGCAAGATTATAGGGAATGACATTCAACAAGCACAGCACTTACACAAATGAGGGATGACTGGCTGAGAAAAATAGATGATAAAAATATTATGGGGGCTGTTTTGTTAGACTTCAGTGCAGCTTTTGATATTATCGATCAGTCTGCTGCTAGAAAAACATATGTGTATATACACCTCAGCGACTACAGCGACTGAAATGACTGCAACACTTAAAGAGCTGTGGAAAGTTTCAGAATGGGTAGCAAGGAATAGGTTAGTCCTAAATATTTCAAAAACTAAAAGCATTGTATTTGGGGAAATTCATTCAGTAAACCCTAAACCTCATCTATATCTTGTAATGAATAATATGGAAATTGAGCAGGTTGAGTTGACTAAACTACTTGGAGTAACCCTAGATTGTAAGTGGTCGTGGTCAAAACATGTTGCTACAACAGTTGCTAAAATTCTTTACAACGCTATCAAAAAGGCATGTCCTACAGGCCCTAATTTTGTCGCCCCTGGACTACTGCGCAGTCATGTG
Source organism: Oncorhynchus kisutch (assembly GCF_002021735.2). Lineage (NCBI taxonomy): Eukaryota > Metazoa > Chordata > Actinopteri > Salmoniformes > Salmonidae > Oncorhynchus > Oncorhynchus kisutch. The sequence goes on along the minus strand of NC_034181.2, from coordinate 68,613,556 downwards.
GTCAGGTGATAATAACATGCATGTCAATCTCTCCTGGCTCAAAGTGGAGGAGAGATTGGCTTCATCACTACTTATAAGTATTGACAAGCTGAATGCACCGAGCTGTCTGTTTAAACTACTAGCACAGAGCTCGGACACCCATGCATACCCCACAAGACATGCCACCAGAAGTCTCGTCACAGTCCCCAAGTCCAGAACAGACTATGGGAGGCGCACAGTACTACATAGAGCCATGACTACATGAAACTCCATTCCACATTAGGTAACTGATGCAAGCAGCAGAATCAGATTTAAAAAAACATAAAAATACCCCTTATGAAACAGCAGGTACTCTGAAGAGACCCACAAGTACAGACAAGCATACACACACAAATGCTAGCACACGCACTCTACACACACATACATTGTAATATGGCTGTATGGTGGTATTATACATTTTGTATTGTAGATATGTAGTGGCGTAATAATTTTATATAAAACCCTCTTAGGCCTCACCCCTTCATCTGAGATATCTACTGTAGCCCTCATCCTCCACCTGTTCTGCCAGTCACATTCTGTTAAATGCCCCCGAAACACACACATCCCTGGGTTGCTCGTATTTTCAGTTCGCTGCAGCTAGCGACTGGAACGAGCTGCAAACACTCAAACTGGACAGTTTTATCTCAATCTCTTAATTCAAAGACTCAATCATGGACACTTTCACTGGCAGTTATGGCTTCTTTGTGTGATGTTTTATTGTCTCTACCTTCTTGCCCTTTGTGCTGTTGTCTGTGCCCAATAATGTGTGCATCATATTTTGTGCTGCTACCTACCATGTGTTGCTACCATGCTGTGTTGTCATGTGTTGCTGGCTTGCTATGTGGACAAGCCAGCAACACATCTCTTTAGGTCTGTCTTTATGTAGTGTTGTCTCGTGTCTTGATGTGTGTTTTGTCCTATAATTTATTTTTAATTCCAGCCCCCATCCCCGCAGGAGACCTTTTGCCTTTTGGTAGGCCATCATTATAAATAAGAACTTGTTCTTAACTGACTTGCCTAGTTTTAAAAATAATGTATTGTTTTATCTTTTGTTTTGTGTGAGATGTAAGTGCCTTAATGTGTTTGGACCCCAGGAAGAGTAACTGGTGCCTTGGCAGAAGCTAATGGGGATCCCTAATAAATACCAATGCATTCGGCTATTGTTAACATATTGTGCAAAAAGTCGGGTAAACAACACTTTCCTGTTGATACCGGATCTCAACCTCCTAAAGCCAAAAGGAACAACAGCATGTACAGCCGGTAAAGTGTAAATATTATTTTCTTCAACATTGTCTTGTAGAGACTACGGAGTCTTTTCTACAGCTACTTTCAGACTGGTGTCATGGAGTAACCATGGTAGCAGTCTGATGTTTAGGTAAGGCTAGCTAGAGACATTTATTAGTGCAGACCAATGGCTGTGGAGAGCGCACAATGAACATTTTACAATACATTTCAAAATGGCTATATGGGACCTTACCAGCAGCACATGCAAAATACAAATTGAAACTACTGACAAGAGGGTTCAAACCTATTTTGACAAATACTAAGAGGGTTAGCTTTAGGAATAATTCTATCAAATTGCAGTACACGGAACCTCCAGAAATGCCCTACCTTAAAATTGGGGATTCTGTTGTGCACAGGCCTTGGAAAGTTTGCAAGATTCTTAGCTTCAATGTAATCCCAAACTTTCTCTCGGATGTCCCATTTCGTGGCCCCTAAACAGAAAACAATTCACATGCTTGATGAAATGACCGTTTTGAAGAAAGGGTAATGTAAATCGCAACTTCATAACGGCAACGGCTAGGCTACCATCCATTGGCATGCGTTAGCATTAGTGACTTTACACTAAACACGCAGCAATCATTTACCGGGATTAATCGTAATAACGGCCTCCATTGTCCTCTAGTCGAAGATGCAGAAAATTGTCACAATTTTACTGACGATTAGTCAAACTATCACAAAGTGACCACAGATTGATTTGCGCACGTGGGAATTCTGTAACATTGTAGCAACAGCTGCTTGTCAGCGATGTTTTTTTTCTGTATGGTAGCTCGGAAAGGCCAAACCTTACACCGTCAAAAGCAAACATGGGATGCATTCATTAGCCGATTGTTACAAAACGTTTAACGCAAGCAACCGTAACTAACGGGGAATGACATTCCTAAATTTATCCAATAGAAACTCGTTTTAGAACGTTTTGCAACTGTTTGGACTAATGATTGCACATGTCGACTCTCAATTGACAAATTCGAGACATTTATTTAGCATATCAGATAAGTGTCTACATGTTTTATTACTAAGCAGAAGGACAATCATCAAATCAGTCACACTTTATGGATTGTATGGGTTTAATTGGGCATATGAACACAGCAAGATAAAAAAAAAATAGGCTACACAATATCAAAAACAATTAATATATAAAATAGAAGAGCAAACCACTACAGAAAATCTGTAATATTAAAATGGCCAAAATATGATACAAAATAAGGAAAAGGCAAAGAAAGCCTCATTTACTGTAACCTAATAGCAGACTGACATCACTGGAGTGGAGGGAAACAACATGGCCACTCCTAGAACAGCATTTGACACAGTGAAAATTCAGCTCTACAGGTCATTGTGTGCATCTTTGTGTCCAGCAGTCTGCAGTCCTTTGGGGAAGTCTTCTGTCCAGAACTGGGCTCTCTTCTTCTCTGAGACACTGCCCAGCCCGAGGTTGGCCTGGATCAGTAGACACTCTTCTTCTGTGGTGAATGTTGGCCAATCAAACATATTCTCTCCGTTAGGGTTACTACAGGAACAGAGGGAGAGATAGGGACACACCCATTGGCATCATTTGAGCGGCTGCACTTATGACTACTTCATTTTACATACAATGCATTCAGAAAGTATTCAGACCGCTTGACTTTTTCCACAATTGTTAAATTACAGCCTTATTCTAAATAGATTTAAGAAAACAAAACCTCAATCTACACACAATACCCCATAATGGCAAAGCGAAAACAGAAGTAGAAATGTTTGCAAATGTATTAAAAATAAATGGAAATACCTTATTTACATAAGTATTCAGACCCTTTGCTATGATCCTGTTTCCATTGATCAGCCTCGAAATGTTTCTACAACTTGGAGTCCACCTGTGGTAAATTCAATTGATTGGACATGATTTGGAAAGGCACACACCTTTCTATATAAAAGGTACCACAATTGACAGTGCATGTCAGAGCAAAAACCAAGCCATGAGGTCGAAGGAATTGTCCACAGAGCTCCGAGACAGGACTGTGTTAAGCCACAGATCTAAGTAAAGGTACCAAAAAGTCTGCAGCATTGAAGGTCCCCAAGAACACAGTGGCCTCCAGCATTCTTAAATGGAAGTTTGGAACCACCAAGACTCTTCCTAGAGCTGGCCGCCCGGCCAAACTGAGCAATCTGGGGAGAAGGGCCTTGGTCGGGGAGGTGACCAAGAACCCGATGGTCACTCTGACAGAACACCAGAGTTCCTCTGTGGATATGGGAGAACCTTCCAGAAGGCCAACCATCTCTGCAGCACTACCAGTCAGTCTTTTATGGTAGTGGCCAGACAGAAGCCATTCCTCAGTAAAAGGCACATGACAGCCCGCTTGGAGTTTGCCCAAAAGGCACATAAAAGGATTCAGACCATGAGAAAAAAATATTCTTTGGTCTGATGAAACCAAGTTTGAACTATTTGGCCTGAATGTCAAGCATCACGTCTGGAGGAAACCTGGCACCATCCTTACGGTGAAGCATGTTGGTGGCAGCATCATGCTGTGGGGATGTTCTTCAGCGGCAGGAACTGGGAGACTAGTCAGGATCGAGGGAAAGACAAATGGAGCAAAGTGCTGAGAGATCCTTGATGAAAACCTGCTCCAGAGCACTCAGGACCTCAGACTGGGGTGAAGGTTCACCTTGCAACAGGACAACAACCTGAAGCACACAGCCAGACAACGCAGGAGTCGCTTTGGGACAAGTCTCTGAATGATCTTGAGTGGCCGAGCCAGAGGCTGACCCGATCGGTCATCTCTGGAGAGAAATTAAAATAGCTGTGCAGCGATGCTCCCCCTCAAACCTACAGAGCTTAAGAGGATCTGCAGAGAAGGATGGTAGAAACTACAGGTGGGCCAAGCTTGTAGCGTCATACCCAAGAAGACTCAAGGCTGTAATAGCTGCCAAACATGCTTCAACAAAGTACTGAGTAAAGGGTCTGAATACTTATGTAAATGTAATAATCTCTTTTTTATATACATTTGCAAAAATATCTAAAAAAACAGTTTTTGCTTTGTCATTATGGGGTATTGTGTGTAGATTGATGAGGGGGGAAAAAAAGATGTAATACATTTTAGAATAAGGCTGTAACGTAACAAAATGTGGAAAAAGTCAAGGGGTCTGAAAACTTTCCGAATGCACTGTATGTATAGTACTACTATGACCCAATGCAATTGGTGGTTGATCTACTATAATGTACTATATTGAGTAACCACTAAGTAGATATGAAAAGCATACTTGGCATATAGTAGCAAATATTTTTTTTGCAGACAGTAGGGAGTCAAACTGTTCTTTGTCTAGTATGAACTATCTCCTGTATCTTATTTAGAAATCAATTTACTCAGAAAAAAACTCAGAACTTCTGGCGGTATGAACTTGACTACATCATGACAGAAATCTGGTTCTTGTTACATGTCATATCTGTGCTGAAGCTTCTCCAACTGAATGCACAGAGAGAGAGAGAGAGAGAGAGAGAGAGAGAGAGAGAGAGAACAAGAAAGGGATCTCTCACCCTGTTCTGGCAAAGTTAGTCCAGTATTTCATCATGGTCCTGCTAAGCTGTCGTTCCTCATCTGTCGTGTTATCTATGAGTGGAAAACTTTTTTAGTGTCTGTCGTTTCCAAGAAAAGCTGCAGAGATACAGTACAGGCTCAACAGAATGAGTTTGTCCAAAATATAATCTCCCTAAGTCTTTTGTCACGTAACATTATTAACATCTGATTATGTTAACTTGTTCCTCATGTTATTGTTATGGACAGTTCTTCCAGAATTTGATATAAAAACAAGGTTTTCAAGTATATTTAGCCTGCAATTTCTCCAGAATAAAAATAAATAAAATTGTACCTAACATCACTATGTCATCTGTCCAAAAGGGGGCGCCAAACACAAAGCCAACCTCATCAAAGTGGTCTGCTTTCACAAAGCCTGGCCTGCTGGACGTGAACATGGAGGGGCGCTGCTGGAACTCGTAGTAGTAGATCAAGCAACCAGCGTCTTGTATAGACAGACAGATACATTACACACAACTGTGAATACCAACACAACATGTCTATCACCTACAAAATGTCTCATTCATTTAGATATTAAACTGTCTTAAAATCATTTATTCCTAATAATTATTAAATAATGTCTTCCAGGAGGTTTCTAAAGAAAAATCAGGCATCAGATTGGTATAGTTCCCAGTGTATTCTTCACCTCTACACCTTCTGGCTCCCTCGATCCCAGGGACCACAATCAGTAGATCTCCCATAAGCTCCAAGAAGGCATCTCTGATCCCCACGGGGTCCTTCATGTCACCAAAGTACTCCCCTACGATGATCCCCAGGGCAGAGTCTGGCATACGCTACCAGGGAGATACAGGGTTTAAAATACAGCTCATGGACCAGACTGCTAGATGCATTATTATAAAGCTGACACCAGGGTTGGGGAGAAACTGATTACAAAAAAAAACGGTATTAAGTGTCAGAAGTGGATTTTTAATATAATATACCATGTATGTATGTATGTATGTATGTATGTATGTATGTATGTATGTATGTATGTATGTATGTATGTATGTATGTATGTATGTATGTAAATATAGTGTATATAGAGTACCAGTCAAACGTTTGGACCCATCTACTCATTCAAGGGTGTTTATTTCTACTATTTTCTACATTGTAGGATAAAAACTATGTAGTAACCAACAAAGTGTTAAACAAATCAAAATATATCTTATATTCTTCTAAGTAGCCACCCCTTTGCCTTGATGATAGCTTTGCACACTTTTGGCATTTTCTCAACCAGCTTCATGAGGAATGCTTTTCCAACAGTCTTGAAGGAGTTCCCACATATGCTGAGCACTTGTTGGCTGTTTTTCCTTCACTCCGCGGTCCAACTCATCCCAAACTCAATTGGGTTGAGGTCGGGTGATTGTGGAGGCCAGGTCATCTGATGCAGCACTCCATCACTCTCTTTCCTGGTCAAATAGCCCTTACACAGCCTGGAGGTGTGTTTTGGGTCATATTCCTATTGAAAAACAAAATGATAGTCCCACTAAGCACAAACCAGATGGGTTGGTGTATCGCTGCAGAATGCTGTGGTAGCCATGCTGGTTATGTGTACCTTGAATTCTAAATAAATCACAGACAATGTCACCAGCAAAGCACCCCCACACATCCTCCTCCATGCTTCACGGTGGGAACTACACATGTGGAGATCATCCGTTCACCTACTCTGCGCCTCACAAAGACACGGCAGTTGGAATAAAAATATTCACATTTGGACTCATCAGTCTAAAGAACAGATTTCCACCAGTCTAATGTCCATTGCTTGTGTTTCTTGGCCAAAGCAAGTCTTCTTATTACTGGTGCCCTTTAGTAGTGGTTTCTTTGCAGAAATTCTACCATGAAGGCCTGATTCACGCAGTCTCCTCTGAACAGGGGTGGCAGGTAGCCTAGTGGTTAGAGCGTTGGACTAGTAACCAAAAGGTTGCAAGATCAAATCCCTGAGCTGACAAGGTACAAATCTGTCATTCTGCCTAGGCCATCATTGAAAATAAGAATTTGTTTGCCTAGTAAAATAAAAAATGTATATGTGTCTGTTACCTTAACTCTACAGCAGGGGTAACTCTGGGTCTTCCTTTCCTGTGGCGGTCCTCATGAGATCCAGTTTCATAATCATTCTTAAATGATTTTTGCGACTGCACTTGAAGAAATGTTCAAAGTTCTTGAAATGTTCCAGATTCATGTTTTAAAGTAATAATGGACTGCTGTTCTTGCCATGACATGCATTCCTGGTGACTACCTCATGAAGCTGGTTGAGAGAATGCCACGAGTGTGCAAAGCTGTCATCAAGGCAAAGGGTGGCTACTTTGAAGAATCTCAAATATAACATATATTTTGACTACTACAACACTTTTTTGACTACTACATAATATGTGTGTTATTTCATAGTTTTGATCTCTTCCCTATTATTATTCAATGTTGAAAATAGTACAAATAAAGAAAAACCCTTGAATGGGTATGTGTGTCCAAACTTTTGACTGGTACTGTATATTTCTCAGAGCGTACAGACTTGTTTTGTCGATCATTTAGAATACTCTATTTTCCATTTTCAAGCAGCTGCAAAACTTGTTTTTGCCTTAAATCGACAAATCCCAGTCTTTAGCCTGCATATTATCAGATAAACGTTGTTCATATTTTGCATAAAGCCTACCCACCGTTCTATATTAACCAATCAAGTAGCAGTCTTGTGTGACAATCAAAGGAGGAACTCTAGGATCTCCTCTTAAATCTACAAGTTGATAATACTCTGTTATTATCATCCCAGTGTGTATTTTCCTGCGTACATCATGAAGTTAAAGTGAAATTCAGATTGTTCTTTCACCAGCAGAAATATACTTTTTAAAAGCTAGATGATTACTTTGTTGAATACTTTTAAATTCAGAAAGGATGTTTGCGAAAAAAATACATTATGACATCTTTCTGATTTCTCAATGAAATTCAATTCAGCATTGCAAAAAGGCGCACGTTTAAGTTTGTTCCACCCGAGCAAGTCTGACCACAAGTCGGAGACCACTATGACACACCAAATGCATTTGATGGATCCTTCTCATCTTCTTCTAATGCCTCTTAAGGAGAAAGTAATAAAAAAGCAACTGAAAGTAATCCGATTACATTACTGAGTTTGTGCAACCCAAAAGTTACGTTACTGATTAGTTTTGGACAGGAACTTAGTAACTAAAAAAAATTACATTTAGAAAGTAACCTACCCAACCCTGGCTGCCACCATACTTCACTAACCAGTTTCTGAAGCATAAACGCCAGGATCATCATCATGTTTTCACGGGTCATTCCAAGATCCCATCCAGGAAAAAGGAAAAACTGGTGGAACACACAAGATCTTACAACAACAAAAAATGATACAAGTGCATTTACCTGTAAAATATATGACAGACAGTTTTTATATCTTCATGCAAGGACAGACATACATGTGGGAGCATCCATCCATACTCATGGTTGTTGACCCCTATGATCCTGGGGAAGCCCAGGAAGCTCTTGGTCTGCAGGACTTCCTCCAGATTGGTAGGGATGACTGTCCCATCCCTGTGCACAGACAGAACCATATCCCCCTGTGGAGAGAGAGGATGGGCCCCAGCCAGAATGGAAGTCAAACAACAGTGATGTTGTTGCATTCAACAGCAGTATATAGTATATGTTAGCTAAAGCATACTGTAGGGTGAGTGTGAGGCTCAGAACAAACCTACCATTGCAGGTGTAGCCGCCTCTATGTCTTGTGGGCTGAGGGTACTGAGGCAGGTCATGAGCTCTGCAGAGTCATCACTGGGACATCCTGCTCTCTGTGCCACCAGCTGGAGGAAGGAGAGATTGAAACCAGAGCATTTGAATGACGGTAATTACAACACGTTACATTGTACCAGAATAATAACGACAGTTATAAGACCACTGAAGGTTTTATTGCATATGAACCAATGTATGGGATCCTTAAGACTTGCTGTTACGATCAGCACAGTGAAACAGCAGATCACCTGTGCAGCAGGTTTGGGGTCATCCTGGATGAACAGAGAAATGAGGGGTACTCCACTCTGACTGATGGCCTTGTGGAACAGTCCTGATGACAGAGGGGACATCATCTGGACAGACAGAACCATGGATCAGTCCCCAAAGTAAGCCTACATACAGACAGCCAGTGCATCTTTCTGTATCAGCAAGTATCTGTTTTCCTAGATCTACAATACACACATGTAAAAAGACGGCAACACCCCCAGCAGACTCTCCGAAAATGGTGACAGATCCTGGGTCTCCCCCAAAACTGCTGATGGTCTCCTGCACCCAGCGCAGGGCACACACCTGGTCCAGAATACCCACGTTCCCGGGGTACTGGCCATCCCCTGTGCTGGACAGTCACACAGACATTAGGTCCGATATGCCAGGGTTGTGTTCAGTAGACAACAAACAGTAGAAGATGTTACTGACCTGAATTTGTGCATAGATCATATTGACCAAAATCAGTACCAATAAAAGTGTACCTGAGGAACCCTGGGATACCCAGACGGTATTGAAGGATGACCACCACAACGTCCCCGAAGGCAGCCAATGAGGAGCCATCATAGAGTGAAGCCCCTCCCATGAGAAAGCCTCCACCATGGATCCAAATCATCACCTACAAACACTTTTTTTAGACTAGACCACCAAACAAAAGACATCTAACTCAGAGTAGACAAGCATATGAGTACATTCTCATGTCTCTCCTCACTGGTAGTTTCCTTGGGTCCCCAGGTTTGACTGGTGTGTAGATGTTCAGGTAAAGGCAGTCCTCTGAGGTGGTTAGGACAGGGAACCGACCTCCGTACAGGTCCACCATTTGTCTAGTGTGGTTCATGTTCTGCAGACACCTGTGTGTTAATAGGACAAGAAAGGTGATATTTTCTTATACTAAGAATAAAAATATGGCAGAATGTTAATGTTCATCAGAATAAACATGATTCAGAGTTCCTCATAAAACAGTATAGGCTGTTTGTCTCCCTGCGTGTCTCTCTGAGACATTACTGCTTAAACTCATACAGAGGGGGGTAAGCCTTGGCATCTCTAAGTCCCTGCCACACCCGGGGAGGCCGGGGGGCCTGGAACCTCAGGGGCCCGACAGGGGGCTCAGCGAAGGGGATCCCCAGGTAGGCAGCCACCTTCCTCTGGCTCTCTCTCACTCTGACCAGTCTGCCCTCCAGCTGACCATAACTAGTATGAAGCTGGAAGAGGCTCTCTCTGTCGCCTGGAAAATATTTAAAAGTTATAGAAAAGGCATTTTAGTAGTCTGTCAAAGGACGCATTCATTGGGAAAGGAGTGATTTACAACCATACCAAACTATAAAAAGTATATATAGATTCTTGTTTACAGCTAATCAATGTATTTCATAGTTGCTAAATAGTGAATTAAACAGGACATACTCAGCAAAAAAATAAACTTCCTCCCACTGTCAACTGCATATATTTTCAGCAAACTTAACATGTGTAAATATTTGTATGAACATAACAAGATTCAACAACTGAAACATAAACTGAACAAGTTCCACAGACATGTGACTAACAGAAATTGAAAAGTGTGTCCCTGAACAAAGGGAGGGTCAAAATCAAAAGTAACAGTCACTATCTGGTGTGGCCACCAGCTGCATTAAGTACTGCAGTGCATCTCCTCCTCATGGACTGCACCAGATTTGCCAGTTCTTGCTGTGAGACTCGTCAGTGAAGAGCACTTTTTGCCAGTCCTGTCTGCTCCAGCGACAGTGGGTTTGTGCCCATAGGTGACGTTGTTGCTGGTGATGTCTGGGGAGGACCTGCCTTACAACAGGCCTACAAGCCCTCAGTCCAGCCTCTCTCAGCCTATTGCGGACAGTCTGAGCACTGATGGAGGGATTGTGCGTTCCTGGTGTAACACGGGCAGTTGTTGTTGCCATCCTGTATCTGTCCCGCAGGTGTGATGTTCGGATGTACTGATTCTATGCAGGTGTTACACGTGGTCTGCCACTGCGAGGACGATCAGCTGTCCATCCTGTCTCCCTGTAGCGTTGTCTTAAGCCTCTCACAGTACGTACATTGCAATTTATTGCCTTGGCCACATCTGTAGTCCTCTTGCCTCCTTGCAGCATGCCTAAGGCACATTCACACAGATGAGCAGGGACCCTGGACATCTTTCTTTTGGTGTTTTTCAGAGTCAGTAGAAAGGCCTCTTTAGTGTCCTAAGTTTTCATAACTGTGACCTTAATTGCCTACCGTCTAAGCTGTTAGTGTCGCACCTGTGGAACGGTCGTTACATGTTCATAAATGTTTTATGGTTCATTGAACAAGCATGGGAAACAGTGTTTAAACCCTTTACAATGAAGATCTGTGAAGTTATTTGGATTTTTATGAATGATCTTTGAAAGACAGGGTCCTGAATAAGGGACGTTTATTTTTTTGCTGAGTTTACAAACTTACCTTCGACTGTATGGAAACTCACAAACAGGCTCAGACTTATCCATGCGAGCAGGACTCTTCTGCCCTGACACATCATAGTGGTGCCAGATAGATTATCCATTCACGTCTGTAGAATATCAAACCACATGAAGATCTATTTCAGCAGTTGCCGATTTACATAATCTTTATACATTAATGCACATTACATCCATATCCAGTGAGTAACCAAATATCAATACATTAGAGAGAAAAGTATACCCTCCAGCTAAAGGAATATGAACCGTATGGAGCCCCAATTCAGTTAAATGCCTTCAGTAAATCTGTGGAAGACTGAGGATTGAGCTGCTCTTCATATCACAGGCTGTAATTGGAAACTCCAATGCAACCTGTTATGGATTTTCTAAAAAGCCAGCCGAGTTGATTCAGTCCTGATCAAATGTCAAACAGCAGTTTGAAAAGGGGGAGTCATCTGAAAGAACATCCTGGTTTGTTTTAATCTTCTATAGCTGCCTGGACATGCACTATGAAATTAGATGTCATGCTACTAACTCCACTTGTTTATCTTGGGTCTACATTTCTGCCAAGTTCAGAGTGTGCAGAACACCAACAATGACATGATATCAGGTAATTAACTATGAGTAAATTACCTACAGCTTGGCTCAGGACAGGAGTAGACTAGACCTTGAGCTAACTTGGATAGAGATTACATTGGACTAACAGCAACAGCATTGGCCATACAGTAAACTAAAATGCTGAAGTTATACAGCAGGCTGTGACATCAAAACTCCCTGGTGTCACGTATGCTCCCTCTCCGACGCTCTAGGTCACCAGGCTGCTCATTATTACACGCACCTATCACCATCGTACACCGAACCCAACCCCCCCCCCCCACACACACACACACACACACACACACACACACACACACACCAAACGCGATACGCAGGTTAACATATCAAAACAAACTGAACCAATTACATTAATTTGGGGACAGGTCGAAAAGCATTAAACTTTTATGGCAATTTAGCTAGCTAGTTTGCCCTTGCTAGCTAATTTGTCCCATTTAGCTAGCTTGCTGTTGCTAGCTAATTTGTCCTATTTAGCTAGCTTGCTGTTGCTATCTAATTTGTCCTGGGATATAAACATAGAGTTGTTATTTTATCTGAAATGCACAAGGTCCTCTACTCCAACAATTAATCCATAAAATGGTCAACCGAATCATTTCTAATCATCTCTCTTCCTTCCAGACTTTTTCTTCTCTTGACTTTATATTGCGATTGGCAACTTTCAGAAATTAGGTGCATTACCACCACTGACCTCATTGGTCTTTCAGTCACCCATGTGGGTATAACCAATGAGGAGATTGCATGTGGGTGCCTGCTTCTATAAACCAATGAGGAGATGGGAGAGGCAGGACTTGAGGGCGATCTGTGTCACAAATAGAACTGACTTCTATTTTAGCCCTTGGCAAGCAGACGCTCGTTGGCGTGAGGCGAGCAAATAATTCAATAATAATAATAATACATTTATTTTGCAATGCTCGTGCACACGACAGCGAGCTGTGTAGTCAGCCTGTAATACACCTCATTTCTGAAAGTTTCCAATAATGCTTTTCGACCTGTCCTCAAATTAATGTAATTGGTTCAAAGTTTGTTTTTATATTTTTACCTGCGTGTCGTGCTCGCGTTTGGTGTGGGGGGACAAAATACATTTATACACGATGGCGCACGCGCGCAGCCAGTTTGGGTTCCGTGTAAAGACTCGTCTGGACTTTATTACCTCCCTTATATCTGTCACTCCCTTTCGTTACTTTCCCATGCGTTAATGTTTCACGTTTGTACTCTACTCGTGTTTCTTGTTTTGTTCTACGTTCATTTATTTATTAAATACACTCCCTGAACTTGCTTCCCGACTCTCAGCGTACACATTACACCTGATTTTAATGTGATGTGGAATAAGCAATGCATCAAATACATTATGGAATTATAGTAAACTAGTTGAATGCAATCCACCCACATAAAATACAGTGTATAGGCTAGGCTATAAGTGTTATGTTTGTTCCTTATATAATGACAAACCGGGGCTTAGGTTGAACTACTTTTAATGAACATATACTTCAGCTAGAAAACTCCATGTTTAGCCATGCAAGGCATTATTTAACCATCCGCATTGACTGCTGGGTAACGTAGTCTAAATGTTATTAACACATAACAACACAATAAGTATTATAAGTCTATTTACATTTTCAACTATCATGCATTACAGTAAAAGCAGGACTAGAGGCAGCAACTTAAAATAATTTGCAAAATAAGTATCTTGGCTCACCAGTGAAAACTGCTCTCCAGTTGATAACTCGGTGCAATATCAGGGATTGACATTAAAGTCCGCTGTTTAGAAATGCCATAACCTGACAGTCTTTCAATACGAAGGAACCAGAAATCAGTTTTAGTGTACTGGAATTTTGTGCAGTTTGGTTGTTTTCAGTTTTTTTAAACGCCCAATGAGGCAACGGGGCAGGATGAATTTGATCAAAAATCCCTGACTGGCACCTAGCGATAGTCACGTGTGTCCACTAGAGTTCATGTACTCAGATGCCGTTACCATGGAGGTAGGAACGCTTGAGGCAGTTGTGCTGAGTTCTGACAAAGGCATAAAAGACAGAGGCAGCCTCAGTCTCGGGCTAGCAGGCTCGTGTAAAATGGATGTCTCTATTCCATTTAAGGAAATCAAGCTACACAACGAAAAACACCACGAAACTTCTACCCCCAAGCCATGAGACTGCTAAATGGTTAACCAGATAGCTACCCGGACTATCTGCATTGACCCTTTTCCCACTAACTCATCACATATGCTGCTGCAACTGCTTGTATTCTGTGCTGTTAATTATATGTACATATCCACCTCACTTACCTCTTAACCCTGCACATATGTTATGTATTTTTTTATTAAACCTTTATTTTATCAGGGAGTCATACTGCGACCAAGGTCTATTTTACAGAAGAGCCCTGAATTACATAAAATACACTAAATATAAATACAAAAAGTAAGCAGAAAGAAAAACAGTCATAATAACACAGCAATCAGTGTTGATTGAGGACCTTTGGCCTAGAGGCAGCAAAACATCACATTTAAGAACATTTGGAATATTCTTTGCACCTTATCTGTGGAACAAACTCAAAGCTGATTTATCTAACTCTTTAGAGACCAAAGGAATTTCCAGAGTTAGCCATCCTTGAGCTCAGGTGTGGTAACTCATGTGTCTAAAGTTTAGTAATGTCACGTACAATGGGACTTTTTGTAAAAGGGCTTTATAAATGAAAAACATATCAATGTATCAACATATTTGACATCAGAGGGCCAACCAACTTTCTGGTAGAGAATGCAGAGATGAGTACTAAAATTGTCACCCGTAATAAAGCGCTTTGCGCTAGGATAAACTGCATCTAGTGGCTTTAATGAAGTGGCAGCTACGTTCATATAGATGTGGCCATAGTCTAGGACCGATAGGAACGTCGACTGAATCATCTTCTTTCTACTATTTAGAGAGAGGCAGGACCTATTGCTATAGAATAACAACATTTTTATTCTCAGCTTCTTAACGAACTAATCAATATGCTTTTTAATAGACAGCTTTTCATCCATCCAGATATTTGCAAGCACGGACACGATCAATATGGGCACCGTCCAAAGCACATACTGTATGCTTAAATCAGAGTTATTTTTATGCGCTTGAGAACATCTTATTTAGTTTTTACCTGCATTCAATAATAATTTCAGGTCAATAACATTTTTCTGTAATACAATAAAGGCAGACTAGTTCAGATAGAGCCTGGTTAACCGTGGGGGAAAAAGTATACACAAGAATATCATCGGCATACAAGTGAAGGTCATTATTTTTACTGACATCTCAATATTGTTAATGTAAACAGTAAAAAGTACAGGTCCAAAAATGGACCCCTGCGGGACACCTTTCGTAATATCCAGGAAACCTGATGTAACACCATCAGTCAACACACACGGAGTTGTATCTGTCAAGTAATTTTTAAAACAAGGTACACGTAGCCTGGTCTTGGCCAATTGAGGAAAGGCCGCCTTCCAAACCTTGGGTATAGAACCAGATATAATCATCAGTGAAAGAGTGACAGCTCTACATATACTACATATTCAAAAGTATATGAACACCCCTTCAAATGAGTGGATTTGGCTATTTCAGCCACACCCATTGCTGACAAGTGTGTATTTATATATAAAAAACATTGTATTTTTTTTTTTAAAGCACACCGCCATGCAATCTCCATAGACAAACATTTGCAGTAGAATGGCCTTATTGAAGAGCTCAGTGACTTGCAACGTGGCACCATCATAGGATGCCACCTTTCCAACAAGTTAGTTTGTCAAATGTATGCCCTACTAGAGCTGCCCCGGTCAACTGTAAGTGCTGTTGGGAAGTGGAAACGTCTAAGAGCAACAACGGCTCAGCCACGAAGCGGTAGGCCACACAAGCTCACAGAATGGGACCGCAGAGTGGTGAAGCGCGTAGCATGTAAAATTTGTCCGTCCTCGGTTGAAACACTCACTACCATGTTCCAAATTGCCTCTGGAAGCAACGTCAGCACAAGAACTGTTCGTCGGGAGCTTCATGAAATGAGTTTCCAGGGCCGAGGAGCCGCACACAAGCCTTAGATCGCCATGCACAATGCCAAGCGAAGCCTGGAGTGGTATAAAGCTCGCAGCCATTGGACTCTGGAGCAGTGGAAATGTGTTCTCTGGAGTGATGAATCACGCTTCACCATCTGGCTGTCCGAAGGTCTAATCTGAGTTTGGAAGATGCCAGAAGAACGCTACCTGACCCAATGCATAGTGCCAACTGTAAAGTTTGGTGGAGGAGGAATAATGGTCTGGGGCTGTTTTCCCATGGTTCGGGCTAGGCCCCTTAGTTCCAGTGAAAGGACATTTTAACTCTACAGCATACAATGACATTCTAGACAATTCTGTGCTTTCAACTTAGTGGAAGGCCCTTTCCTGTTTCAGCACGACAATAACCCTGTGCACAAAGCGAGGTCCATACAGAAATGGTTTGTCGAGATTGGTTTGGAAGAACTTGAATTCCCTGCACAGAGTTCTGACTTCAAACCCAACGAAGACCTTTGGGATAATTTGTAACGCCGACTGCGAGCCAGGCCTAATCGCACAACATCAGTGCCGGACCTCCCTAAAGATCTTGTTGCTGAATGGAAGCAAGTCCCCGCAGCAATGTTCCAACATCTAGTGGACAGCCTTCCTAGAAGAGTGGAGGCTGTTATAGTAGCAAAGGGGGGGGGGGGCAACTTCATATTAATGAGCATGATTTTGGAATGAGATGTTCGACGAGCAGGTTCCCACGTACTTTTGGTCATGTAGTGTATTTTACTGGTTTGTGACTCACTGACACTGCGCCCAGTTTGAGGGGAATAAAGCAGCCCAAGAGTTAACACACACACACACACAGGAGAAGATTAACATGGGTATGGTTCTGTAAAGGTACAGAAACAGAGAATGAATGTACAGATGGAATGCAATGAATAGAGCAAGATGAATGTATGCATATCGAATCTGGCAGCAACCTTTTTTTTTTTAAGGTTGCTGCCCCTATCGTCACCAAGCCTCTCTCTCCTTTCTGGGGAGGTTCATATTGCTTGGAAGGCAATCGCGGTTCGTACTTTATTTAAAGGGGAGATCAAGCCGATCCTAACTGTTATAGGCCTATTTCTATTTTGCCCTGTTTATCAAAAGTGTTGGAAAAACGTGTCAATAATCAACCGACTGGCTTTCTTGATGTCTATAGTAATCTCTCTGGTACACAATCTGGTTTTCGCTCAGGTTATGGATGTGTCACTGCAACCTTAAAAGGTCCTCAATGATGTCCCCATTGCCCTTGATTCTAAGCAATGTTGTGCTGATATTTTTGACTTGGCCAAAGCTTTTGATACGGTAGACCATTCCATTCTTGTGGGCCGGCTAAGGAGTATTGGTGTCTGAGGGGTCTTTGGCCTAGTTTGCTAACTACCTCTCTCAAAGAGTGCAGTGTATAAAGTCAGAAATTCTGTCTCAGCCACTGCCTGCCACCAAGGGAGTACCCAAAGACTCAATCCTAGGCCCCACGCTCTTCTCAATTTACATCAACAACATAGCTCAGGCAGTAGGAAGCTCTCTCATCCATTTATATGCAGATGATAGTCTTATACTCAGCTGGCCCCTCCCTGGAATTTGTGTTAAATGCTCTACAACAAAGCTTTCTTAGTGTTCAAAACGCTTCCTCTACCCTTAAGGACAACAAAGTCAAGGTATTGGAGTGGCCATCACAAAGCCCTGACCCCAATCCTATAGAAAATGTAGGCCTCCTTGCTCAAGCACACAAACCTGACTCAGTTACACCAACTCTGTCAGGAGGAATGGTGTAACGCTCCGGGTGTCGTGGGTGTGGAGTCAGACGCAGGAAACAGAGAGTGCAATACTGTGCTCTTTTAATGCACCCACGCAACACTGGGTGCTCAAAATCAAATGCCCTAAACACGGGGGACAAAAACAGTACAGCAGAAAATACACGACCAGGAACAAACACGTTCCTCTACTACCTACACGAAGATCACAATGATTAATCCCGCACAAAGAAACAGGCGGACCGGCTGTCTAATAAAGCCCAACTAATGACTCACTGACAGGTGCTAACAATAAACATACAAGGAGGGGGAGGAAAGACAATTAGTGGCAGCTAATAGGCCGGCGACGACGACCACGACCGGGAAGGGGAGCCACCCTCGGTCGGACTCGTGACAAATGGGCCAAAATTCACCCAACTTATTGTGGGAAGCTTGTGGAAGGCTAACCGAAAAGTTTGACCCAAGTTAAACAATTTAAAGGAAATGCTACCAAATACTAATTGAGTGTATGTAAACTTCTGACCCACTGGGAATGTGATGAAAGAAATAAAAGCTGAAATAAATCACTCTCCACTTTATTTTAAGAATGTGAAATGTCAATAATAGTAGTGATCCTAACTAACCTAAGGCAGGGAATATTTACTAGGATTAAATGTCAGGAATTGTGAAAAACTGAGTTTAAATGTATTTGGCTGAGGTGTATGTAAACTTCGGACTTCAACTGTACATGTGTAATGTTCTGTAAAGCTACAGAAACAGAGAGACAATGAATATACACATGGAATGCAATGAACAGAGTAGGATGAATGTATGCATATCAAATGGGCTACAAGATTAAATAAAAATGGAACAGAACTGCAATAGCACAATAGGCAAGGACTATCTAATAACCATGTATTACATAGTACAATAACAGCAGAGTTAATATTAACATATTTCGTAATACCATACAAATGGGCTATGCAGTCAGGTAAAACATATGGATTAATGATTCAGAAACAGGGAGGGCAGAGAGCTCCAGCAAAAATTCATCAAGTTTAATCAGCCCCAGTGTATTTTTAAAACTTTAATCTTAAGCAAGGCATCAAGCACATCACAGATCGTAAATTGTTGAAATGAAAACAAATAATCACTAGAAGTTGAGGGGTTAACCATTGAGTCAGCTAGAAGCTGGCAGAGGGAAGAGCAGTTGATTGACCAGGGTCAATTTATGTAACCAGGTAGGCCAGTTGAGAACAAGTTCTCATTTACAACTGCGACCGTGCCAAGATAAAGCAAAGCAGTACGACACAGAGTTACACATAAACAAATGTACAGTCAATAACACAAGAGAAAGTCTATATACATTGTGTGTAAATGGCGTGAGGTGGTAAGGCAATAAATAGGCCATGGTAGCAAAGTAATTACAATTTAGCAAATGAAAACTGGAGTGATAGATGTGCAGATGACGTGCAAGTAGAAATACTGCTGTGCAAAAGAGAAAAAAAAGTAAATAAAAACAATATGGGGATGAGGTAGGTAGATTGGATGGGCTATTTACAGATGGGCTGTGTACAGGTGCTCAGATAGCTTATGCTTAAAGTTAGTGAGGGAGATATAAGTCTCCAACTTCAGCAATTTTTGCAATTCGTTCCAGTCATTGGCAGCAGAGAACTGGAAGGAAAGGCGGCCAAAGGAGGTGTTGGCTTTGGGGGTGACCAGTGAGATATACCTGCTGGAGCGCGTACTACGGGTGGGTGTTATGGTGACCAGTGAGCTTTAGGGTTTTTGATAAGGTGGAGCTTTACCCAAATAATTTAAAGCACTGTTTCTCAAATAAAAAGCCTACTGAGATAAAATTATTAAAAGCGTCACTTATCCTATTCTTCTCGGTTATGATGCCAGTCAGACAGAACTTGCTTAGGCAAGGAAGAAAATGAATTCGTACGCTTTAGTCCATTTACTGTTTTCCAAAAATGTAGAAAGTTCACAGGAGTCGGAGCTTAAAAAGTAGCTTGATTTAGCTTTCTTACTTACATGTGTTACGTACGCCTCCTGGAGGAACATCCTGCTACATCTCAACTCCTCGTGGAGTGAAAAAGTATGTGATCGTAGGTGCAGGGAAGGATGACAGGACGAGAAAAATACCATTTACAAGGAATGTGTTATTCCTTAACACAGTAAGGTGGGGAAAAGGATCTGGATGGAACCAAAGCAAAGAAAGTATTTAAGTAAGTTAGAAACCCCTCTCCTATCTTACCACTAGTTCCCTAACCTTTAGCACCATCTGGCACGCTAACCAAAATACAGGGGGTGGTCCACCCAGGTCTTACCTAGTGTGCATAGACAGATTAAATACTATGGGTTATGTATTCCTTCAGTCCTCTTGCCTAAGCACTCCCAAGGTGCGTTCCCCTTCCCCTCCAGGAACAAGTGAAACAGAATAATTACTTATACATAGTGTTTTTGGTTATTGAAATGGTTCACTAAGTCCTTTTGGCATACACATACCTCAGAAGGAGCGGCTACAAAATAATATCCACAAACGTTTCACTGACCGCCACAAAAATCAACACAGGACATAAAAAGAAGCTCTCTTCTGACAAAGGAAACCAAGCTGGAGAAGGAGTTGGTAATTGGAGCTGTTTCCCCTAATGAGAGGGGGGGGTCAGAGGTCTAGCCAGCGATGGGGCCGACCAATCAGTTGCTTTAGGATTCCAGGAAGCCATTTCCTGAAATACACACACATACAAACCCACAACAACACAGAAACTGGGGAAAGTAACACATGAGATAATTGTTCTATGACATATCAGCCAGTTAACGTGATCTTTATGAATTATAAAGCCTTTGGGTGTCTTTTATTTTATTACACAAACACGTCATAATTCACAAAAGTGATGTTAGCTGATGAAGATTATCTTGTAGAACAAAACATATAAGATCTCCTTAACCTGTGTTAACCAGACCTTATTTTTGGCATTCATCCAAAAACCCTACATGAAGCTAGGGTTAGGGTTGTGGTTGAGAGTTAGGGCTGAACCAGGATGTGGACATGAAGCTAGGGTTAGGGTTGTGGTTGAGAGTTAGGGCTGAACCAGGATGTGGTCATGAAGTTAGGGTTGCGAGTTAGGGATGAAACAGGATGTGGACATGAAGCTAGGGTCAGGGTTGTGGTTGAGAGTTAGGGTTGAACCAGGATGTGGTCATGAACCTACGGTTAGGGTTGAGAGTTAGGGCTGAACCAGGATGTGGACATGAAGCTAGGGTTGTGGTTGAGAGTTAGGGCTGAACCAGGATGTAGACATGAAGCTAGGGTTAGGGTTGAGAGTTAGGGCTGAACGAGGATGTGGACATGAAGCTAGGGTTAGGGTTGAGAGTTAGGGCTGAAACAGGATGTGGTCATGAAGCTAGGGTTAGGGTTAGGGTTGAGAGTTAGGGCTGAACCAGGATGTAGACATGAAGCTAGAGTTAGGGTTGTGGTTGAGAGTTAGGGCTGAACCAGGATGTAGACATGAAGCTAGGGTTAGGGTTGTGGTTGAGAGTCAGGGCTGAAACAGGATGTGGTCATGAAGTTAGGGTTAGGGTTGAGAGTTAGGGCTGAACCAGGATGTGGACATGAAGCTAGGGTTGTGGTTGAGAGTTAGGGCTGAACCAGGATGTGGTCATGAAGCTAGGGTTAGTGTTAGGGTTCAGAGTTAGGGCTGAACCAGGATGTGGTCATGAAGCTAGGGTTAGGGTTAGGGTTGAGAGTTAGGGCTGAACCAGGATGTGGTCATGAAGCTAGGGTTGTGGTTGAGAGTTAGGGCTGAACCAGGATGTGGACATGAAGCTAGGGTTGTGGTTGAGAGTTAGGGCTGAACCAGGATGTGGACATGAAGCTAGGGTTAGGTTTAGGTATCCCAGGGAGGGTAGCATACCTCCAGTTTGCGTGTGACCACGACGAGGGCATTGAGCTGAGCCTCCTTCTTCTCCAGGGTGTTGGTCAGAGCCCCCAGTTTCCTCTCCAACAGGAGGTTCATAAAGCCACTCTTCTGCTGCACCTCCTGGATGGCCTGGGTGAACTTCTTATAGAGTTCATCACGCTCCACCTGGACCTGCACCACACAGAAAAAAGGATTGGCTCAGCTCAGTTAGAAACACAGATCAGTTAAGCATGGATCAATTTGACAGAATTACATTTGATTCAATTCTGTTGCATTTTTTGGGTGTGTGAGTGCATAACAGAGGGACAGTCCTTCAATAGTAGCCATTATAAGGGTGAAAAGTGTCCAGTTACTAGGACGTTTTTAGTCAACCTAATAAACGGTCTGTGTAGTTAGTTTGTGCTGTGGTCTCCTGAACACAGGGTAAAAGGGCAGGATGACTCATCCTTGAACTCCTCTGTAATCACGTCAAAAGAAACAATGGTGGGAAACTCATTTTTTCATTCGAATGGAACACAGATATCAGTGTAGACGCCTTTTTAGTTCTAACCCTTAATCTCATGAACACAGTGCCAATTTTTTTCTCAGATTCTTCCCTGTCCCAAATTTGAAAAGGCTAAACGTTCAGTCTGGCATGGGTTCACAAATCCTCAAAAAGATCTACAGCTGCACAGCTGCACCACAGCCTGGTATGGCAACTGCTCGGCCTCCGAACACAAGGCACTACAGAGGGTAGTGCGTACGGCCCAGTATGTCACTGGGGCCAAGCTTCCTGCCATCCAGGACCTCTATATCAGGCGGTGTCAGAGGAAGATCCTAAAAATTGTCAAAGACTCCAGCCACCCTAGTCATAGACTGTTCTCTCTGCTACTGCACGGCAAGCAATACTGGAGCACCAAGTCTAGGTCCAAGAGGCTTCTAAACAGCTTCTACCCCCAAGCCATAAGACTCCTGAACAGCTAATCAAAGGGCTACCCAGACCCCTCTTTTACTCTGCTGCTACTCTCTGTTTATAATCTATGCATAGTCACTTTAACTCTACCTACATGTTCATATTACCTCGACTAACCGGTGCTCCCACACATTGACTCTGTGCCTGTACACACTGTATATAGACTCGCTATTGTTATTTTACTGCTGCTGTTTAATTAGTTGTTACTTTTATTTTCCTTTTTTTTCTTCACAATTTTTGTGACAACAATTTATGGAAAATGTGAGGACAAAAGCCTTTGTCATTACAAACCAGAGTTTTTGTGCATGTGTGTGTGCACGCTTGTACGTGTGTATGTGTGTAATTGTAGCTTCTCACCTTACTAAACCTCTGTTCCAGCACTTCGTGTTCCCACTTCAGGTCTTTCATCTCCTTATCTGCGACCTTCAGACGTGCCTTGGCCCCCTGTCAAGACAGGCACCATCACTCCTGTTTACTTTCACCAAGTACCCTACTACATTTCTATTCACTCTCAGATACACCCAACACAAACCATTCATCATAGAGCATGAGGGAATTTGACTTTTCCATGTTGCTATATGAATATTTTTTATGCATATCTGTCATACATTGTTGCTTTTTGCTATAAATCTTCTCTATAATTACCATATAATTAAATATCATGTATTCTATTCTGTGTTTGTGTGTGTAACCCACCGCCAGTGAGGTCTTGTCCTTCTCGTAGTTGGCCAGTTGTTTCTGCAGCTCGGTCACCTCCTCCTTGGCCCTCTATAGGGGCTCCGTCAGGTGCTTGTTTTGCAGCAGCAGCTCTGCCATGTCCTTCTCCAGACGCTCCTCCTTCCTCTTCATCTCCTACATTTGTTCCTGACAGACACACACAGGCCATGTAAACAACTGGTTACTAGCTTGTATTGGATTGATGTGTTTGCCCTCCAGGGCTCCAAACCCTGGCCACTGTCAGTCATGCACAACACACAGTGAACCCTTCTGCTAAAGATCAGGACCTATCAATAATCATACACCTCTTTGTTATTGTCTTGTAATACACAACTGAGTTGTGAGTTGATGAAGCCTAGGTTAGGTTTGATGATACTGTACGTTGAGGAATTTCTAATACTCAGTTAGTGGATTGATCCTAGGTTATTGTAATTGAGTAGAACAAAAACCTTGGTTATTAGCTGATATTGTTGTGGTATTGCTAGCCTTGAGTGAGTTGATGAGGGACAGGTTGTTAAGGGTGATGTCGTTGTAGTAGTTCTTGATGTCGCTGAAAGCCTTCTCGTGGTTCTTCATCAGCATGTTGATCTGGCTGTTCTTCCTCTCCTCGATCTCGTGGATCTCGGTCTTCCTCCTCAGGTCCTGCTCCTGACGCAGCATCTGCATCTTCGTCTCATACTTGGCCTCAATTTCTACTCAGCGGGTCAGTCAAATGGCAATAGAGACAGATGGCTATGTTTCATATTTTGGGTATATGTACGAATGTGAGTACAGTTCAACGGCAACACAGGCATAATCACCTCGCACTTGTCTCTCAAAGTCATTTCTCGTTTTAGTCATTTCCTGGTCGTTTTTCTGTTGAAACAGAAATGGAAAGAATTTACAATCAATGCAATATCACCATAGACGTGTGTGGAAAGCAAATATGATAAAATGGCAGAACATTGATCTGGGTGGTGAGAAGCGCATACTGACAGAAAGAGCGAGGACGCCATGCACCAGTTTGAGGCCCTTGATGAGGTTCTCGTTGGAGCATTCATATGTGCATTCTGATGAAGATCATCAAAGGTAAGTGAATATTTATAATGCTATTTCTGACTTCTGTTGACTCCACAACATGGCGGGTATCTGTATGACTTGTTTTTGTGTCTGAGCGCCGTACTCAGATTATTGCATGGTGTGCTTTATCTGTAAAGATTTTTTGAAATCTGACAGAGCTTGCATTAAGGAGAAGTATATCTCTAATTCCATGTATAACACTTGTATCTTTTATCAATGTTTATTATGAGTACTTCTGTAAATTGATGTGGCTCTCTGCAAAATCACTGGATTGTCACGAACCTCGCCGAAGATGGTGCCTCTTCCTGTTCGGGCTGGGCTCGGCGGTCGTCATCGCCGGCCTATTAGCTGCCATCGATTCCCTTTCCGTTTGTTTTGGTTATTGGATAATTGGGTACACCGGTTTTGTATTAGGGTTTGTTTGTAGGGTATTTAAGGGCACTAGGCCCGCTGGGTATTTGTGTGTTTTTTGTTACTCTGTGTTGGATGGTGTGATTTATTCGTGTCCTTATTCTCCGGACAATTTTTGTCCTGTTGTTTGGACTGGCAACTTATATACGCCCTGTGTGTTGGCGTGACTGTTTTTGCTGCGCTGGTGAATAAATTTGACAAACGACTGAACCCTGCTCTCTGCGCCTGATTCCACCCACCACTCCTAGTTGATCGTAACATGGATGTTTTGGAAGCAAAACATTGCTGAACATGACGCGCCAATGTAAACTGAGATTTTTGGATAAAAATATAAATTTTATCGAACAAAACATAGATGTATTGTGTAACATGAAGTCCTATGAGTGTCATCTGATGAAGATCATCAAAGGTTAGTGATTCATTTTATCTCTATTTCTGCTTTTTGTGACTCCTCTCTTTGGCTGGAAAAATGGCTGTGTTTTTCTGTGACTTGGTCCTGACCTATTTATTTATTTATTTACCTTTATTTAACCAGGTAGGCAAGTTGAGAACAAGTTCTCATTTACAATTGCGACCTGGCCAAGATAAAGCAAAGCAGTTCGACAGATAAAACGACACAGAGTTACACATAAAAAACGTAAAAACAAACATACAGTCAATAATGCAGTATAAACAAGTCTATATACAATGTGAGCAAATGAGGTGAGAAGGGAGGTAAAGGCAAAAAAGGCCATGATGGCAAAGTAAATACAATATAGCAAGTAAAATACTGGAATGGTAGTTTTGCAATGGAAGAATGTGCAAAGTAGAAATAAAAAAATAATGGGGTGCAAAGGAGCAAAATAAATAAATAAATTAAAATTAAATACAGTTGGGAAAGAGGTAGTTGTTTGGGCTAAATTATAGGTGGGCTATGTACAGGTGCAGTAATCTGTGAGCTGCTCTGACAGTTGGTGCTTAAAGCTAGTGAGGGAGATAAGTGTTTCCAGTTTCAGAGATTTTTGTAGTTCGTTCCAGTCATTGGCAGCAGAGAACTGGAAGGAGAGGCGGCCAAAGAAAGAATTGGTTTTGGGGGTGACTAGAGAGATATACCTGCTGGAGCGTGTGCTACAGGTGGGAGATGCTATGGTGACCAGCGAGCTGAGATAAGGGGGGACTTTACCTAGCAGGGTCTTGTAGATGACATGGAGCCAGTGGGTTTGGCGACGAGTATGAAGCGAGGGCCAGCCAACGAGAGCGTACAGGTCGCAATGGTGGGTAGTATATGGGGCTTTGGTGATAAAACGGATTGCACTGTGATAGACTGCATCCAATTTGTTGAGTAGGGTATTGGAGGCTATTTTGTAAATGACATCGCCAAAGTCGAGGATTGGTAGGATGGTCAGTTTTACAAGGGTATGTTTGGCAGCATGAGTGAAGGATGCTTTGTTGCGAAATAGGAAGCCAATTCTAGATTTAACTTTGGATTGGAGATGTTTGATATGGGTCTGGAAGGAGAGTTTACAGTCTAACCAGACACCTAAGTATTTGTAGTTGTCCACGTATTCTAAGTCAGAGCCGTCCAGAGTAGTGATGTTGGACAGGCGGGTAGGTGCAGGTAGCGATCGGTTGAAGAGCATGCATTTAGTTTTACTTGTATTTAAGAGCAATTGGAGGCCACGGAAGGAGAGTTGTATGGCATTGAAGCTTGCCTGGAGGGTTGTTAACACAGTGTCCAAAGAAGGGCCGGAAGTATACAGAATGGTGTCGTCTGCGTAGAGGTGGATCAGGGACTCACCAGCAGCAAGAGCGACCTCATTGATGTATACAGAGAAGAGAGTCGGTCCAAGAATTGAACCCTGTGGCACCCCCATAGAGACTGCCAGAGGTTCGGACAGCAGACCCTCCGATTTGACACACTGAACTCTATCAGAGAAGTAGTTGGTGAACCAGGCGAGGCAATCATTTGAGAAACCAAGGCTGTCGAGTCTGCCGATGAGGATATGGTGATTGACAGAGTCGAAAGCCTTGGCCAGATCAATGAATACGGCTGCACAGTAATGTTTCTTATCGATGGCGGTTAAGATATCGTTTAGGACCTTGAGCGTGGCTGAGGTGCACCCATGACCAGCTCTGAAACCAGATTGCATAGCAGAGAAGGTATGGTGAGATTCGAAATGGTCGGTAATCTGTTTGTTGACTTGGCTTTCGAAGACCTTAGAAAGGCACGGTAGGATAGATATAGGTCTGTAGCAGTTTGTGTGCTTTCGTCATAAAGCCATTTTGAAATCGGACACTTTGGTGGGATTAACAACAAGTTTATCTTTAAAATGGTGTAAAATACTTGTATGTTTGAGGAATTTTAATTATGAGATTTCTGTTGTTTGAATTTGGCGCCCTGCACTTTCACTGGCTGTTGTCATATCGATCCCGTTAGCGGGATATCAGCCGTAAGAAGTTTTAATGTCCACTTTGAGGGTGCGCATGCCCTTGCAGAGCTCGTTCTCCAGCTCGGCGTGCTCTTTCCGCATCAGCTTGTTAGAGACCACGCCCTCTCCCTTCAGCTCTGAGATGCTGTTCTGGTGCTCATACAGCAGATGCTTTACTTTCTGCTTGTACACCTGAGGAATAGAACAGTAACAGGAAGGACCCTGATAACTATTCTAATGTGGTTAAACACTGTTTGTGTGTCTGTTACTGTATGTGTGTGTAGATGTGTGTGTACTATACCTTGATCTCAACTTGGTGGCGCTCCTCAGCCTCTTTCATCTCCTGGTCTCTGTTCCTCAGGTCTGCCTTCCTCTCGTCCAGGTGTCTCTTGGTGATCTTCCAGAAGGTGTGGATCTTGTCCCTCTCCAGCTGGAAGTAGTTCCTCTCCTCCCTCTCCCTGTCCAGCTCCTCCCGCAGCCGCACAATGTGCTCCTCCAGCTGACACAGAGATCATCATCATGTAGATTCAGATAAATATATGCTATGCAGCATAACCCATGGATTATCAAGCAAATGGTTGATTTGATACACCCTATCGGCAGGACAGAACAGCCTCTGGCAAGACACTGGGCGGGGCCTATGCATATATGTAAACAATAGCTGGTGCACGATATCTAAGGAAGTCTCAAGGTTTTGCTCACCTGAGGTAGAGTATCTCATGATAAGCTGTAGACCACACTAGCTACCTAGAGATTTCATCTGTATTTTTCGTAGCTCTCTCCATACCACCACAGACTGACGGTGGCACTAAAACCGCACTCAATGAGCTGCATTCCGCAATAAGCAAACAGGACAACACTCATCCAGAGGTGGCACTCCTAGTGGCCGGGGACTTTAATGCAGGGAAACTTAAATTAGTTTTACCTCATTTCTATCTGCATGTTAACTGTGCAACCAGAGGGAAAGAAATTCTAGACCACCTTTACTCCACACACAGAGACGCGTACAAAGCTCTCCATCGCCCTCCATTTGGCAAATCTGACCATAACCCTATCCTCCTGATTCCTGCTTACAAGCAAAAATTTAAGCAGGAAGCACCAATGGATCGGGCAATAAAAAAGTGGTCAGTTGAAGCAGATGCTAAACTACAGGACTGTTTTGCTAGCACAGACTGGAATATGTTCCGGGATTCTTCCGATGGCCTTGAGGAGTACACCACATCAGTCACTGGCTTTAAGTACATTGAGGACGTCGTCCCCACAGTGACTGTACGTACAGTACATACCCCAATCAGAAGCCATGGATTACTGCGAGCATGCGCTGGCCAACTGGCAAGTGTCTTCACTGACATTTTCAATCTCTCCCTGTCTAAGTTTGTAATACCAACATGTTTCAAGCAGACCACCATAGTCCCTGTGCCCAAGAACACTATGATAATCTGCCTAAATGACTACTGACCCGTAGCACTCACATCTGTAGCCATGAAATGCTTTGAAAGGGTGGTCATGGCTCACATCAACACATTAGCCCAGAAACGCTAGACCCACTCCAATTTGCATACCGCACCAACAGATGCACAGATGACACAATCTCTATTGCACGCCACACTGCCCTTTCCCACCTGGACAAAAGGAACACCTATGTGAGAATGCTATTCATTGATTACAACTCAGCGTTCAACTCAGCGTATGTAGAGGTGCATGAAATAACACCTGCCTGCTCCTTCGACATCTCCTCCATGGAAAGGCCATCTACTACTGTGGGCGTCTTCCCTTTGGCAGACTTGGCTGCGACCTTCTTTTTGGGTGGCTGTAATGCAACGAAATCTAAAAATGTTACTTCTAACTACCGAGCTGGGTAAAATGTAGTGGATTAAAGTCCTAGCTAGCTAACATTACATTGATTCGCTCAAGGTCAATAACGTTAACAGTAACGTCAGTTCAAAAATGAAACACCCACATTGTACACCTAAGTAAAGACAGTTTCAAGTAGGATATTCACACTTTCAAACCCCAATAGCTTTCAAACCACTTGAGCCACAGACTCCAAATTAGTGTCATGATGTTGGAATAATTGCGCACAACATTGCACAGGTCTTATTTTCACGATTTGGACAGTAATTCGCTTTCCAGAGCTAATGAACATGTGGAAATGTGAGCAGCATTTTGTATTCCAAGTTGAATTAGTTAGGGAGCGTAAACAAAGTACAAACTTTTTTTACATTCAAATGTCAATAGCTCCTTGGTCATGTGACCCAATGACTTCAAACAAGGTTCAGTATGTCCACTGACTACCCGTGTATATTGCACACCCTTTAGTTTGTCCATTTTCATCTCACATGGTTTTACATACATTTTTCAAAACTAAAAATTTCAATAGCTCCTTGGTCATGTGACCTGGTGACTTCAAACAAGGTTCAGAATGTCCACTGACTACCCTTCTATATAGTACACCCTGTAGTTTGTCAATTTTCATCTAACAAGAATTTAAAATAATTTTTCAAAATGTAGAATTTCAATAGCTCCTTGGTCATGTGACCTGGTGACTTCAAACAAGGTTCAGAATGTCCACTGACTACCCTTCTATATAGTACACCCTGTAGTTTGTCAATTTTCATCTAACAAGAATTTAAAATAATTTTTCAAAATGTAGAATTTCAATAGCTCCTTGGTCATGTGACCTGGTGACTTCAAACAAGGTTCAGAATGTCCACTGACTACCCTTCTATATAGTACACCCTGTAGTTTGTCAATTTTCATCTCACAAGAATTTAAAATAATTTTTCAAAATGTAGAATTTCAATAGCTCCTTGGTCATGTGACCTGGTGACTTCAAACAAGGTTCAGAATGTCCACTCAGTGGGCCTACACATTGCACACCCTTTAGTTTGTCAATTTTTATCTCACATGGTTTTACATACATTTTCCAAATGTAACATTTCAATAGCTCCTTGGTCATGTGACCTACTGCCCTCAAACAAGGTTCAGAATGTCCACTGACTATACCTTCATATCACACACTCTGATGTTTGTCTACTTTCATATCATGCTATTAGACTTAAATCTTAAATCTTAAAAGCTGTGCAGACCTTCATTTTGCATAAAAAAGATTGTTCTCGCAATAACTATCTTTCACATGGACACTGAAAAGATCCACAAATGGCTGTATGTGGAATGGATCAAGGATAGGAGAGGTGTTCAGAGGTGCGTAAAGGAAGGCGCACAGGTAGGCCTCATGAAAAACAATGTTTCATATGCTCTTTTTAATCACAGTAATAGGCAGTGATTTGTCAGTCACATTGAGCTTGATAACGTGAAAGAATCCTTTTCATAGCATCACTTTCATATACTGTACATTAAGACAAATCCTTCTATGTTGAGTATTAGAATGCAGTTTACATAACCTGATAATGACTTGATATTTGAGTGCATTCACAACAAGCCACCTGCAGACAACTTACAAAATGCAGTATTGTATTTGAGGGTTCGTTTTTCTGATGAAACTGGTTATTTGATGCATGGCCTACTATTTCTAATTGGGAAAATAAATTCCTACGTCTTTTGTGAGTCAAATCCTTTTTCCAAAATTGATTTAGGTACATTTTGTGAAGAGGTATGAGGGTTGTGATATGGGTGATTTAATAGTAAAATCATTTAAGGGATCAATACATTTCTATATTGCTTCCCCAGTATCTGCATGAACCATCAGGCCAAGTGTTTTTGCTTGACCCTGTTGGACAGAAAGAGAAGGAGGAATCTGAAACACGCTGCATTCAAATTCAGGTCTTAGTTATTCCATTGTACTGGATCTAATACATATTAGCATTTTACATACATTCATAAGTGTAATACTTTGTTATGACATACTGTGAAAAACTCTCTTGGCTGCTGGCTGTCACTTTCAGACAAGCGCAGAGCAGACTTGAACCACAGGGGTTCTCTGTAAAGAGAGAATAATCCAAAAGGCACAGACACACCCCTTGACTTTCAATTGGCACCGTTGACCTGTATGTATTCTCTCCTGATTGGCTCTGTGGGGTTTAGTCAATGGGAACTCCTTGGCCGGCCCCATCATTAAGTTTTTACACAGTCTGGCAGTCTGACTAAAGTGCCAGAGGTATGAGGAGAGACATCCTCCTTTGTATTTATGGGAACAAATATTTCCTAACACTTTGGATCATATTCTTGGACAGTTAGAAGACACAATGTGTCAATGCAACAAAATAAAATACTAATACTAATTACTGTCCATGAGTAACCTCAACCTTGTGGGTGTTTGGACCAATAAAGTGCCAACTCAATTCTACCACTGACTAGTCTCTCAAGCCCCTATGAACAGGGACACAGAGCAATAGTTTTTAATCTAAACCAGCCCTTTTTTACTGGAGTACACAAACCCCTAATTAGGGCTCTTTTCTTGACACATAGTAGCAGTTTACCAGATAAGACGATCAAGAAGTAGATTGTTGTAAGGGTGTATTACATCCTGTGCTGCCCCATTGTCATATCCATTCTGGATTCTGAGTGGTAAAATCAGAGCTGAAAAATGCCTCTATGTATGTGTATACATTTTCCGCCAAGACAGAACTGCCAAAGAGGAGTTGCAATCTACTGCAGAGACAGCCTGCAGAGTTCTGTCATGCTATCCAGGTCTGTGCCCAAACAGTTTGAGCTTCTACTTTTAAAAATCCGCCTTTCCAGAAATAAGTATCTCACTGTTGCCGCTTGTTACAGACCCCCCTCAGCCCCCAGCTGCGACCTGGACACCATATGTGAATTAATTGCCCCCCATTTATCTTCAGAGTTTGTAATGTTAGGTGACCTAAACTGGGATATGCTTAACACCCCGGCCGTCCTCCAATCTAAGCTGGATGCCCTCAATCTCACCCAAATGATCATGAAACCTAACAGGTACAACCCTAAATCCGTAAACTCGGGCACCCTCATAGATATCATCCTGACCAACCTGTCCTCTAAATACACCTCTGCTGTCTTCAACCAAGATCTCAGCGACCACTGCCTCATTGCCTGTGTCAGTAATGGGTCCGCGGTCAAACGACCACCCCTCATCACAGTCAAACGCTCCCTAAAACACTTCAGCGAGTAGGCCTTTCTAATCGACCTGGCCCGGGTATCCTGGAAAGATATTGACCTCATTCCGTCAGTAGAGGATGCCTGATTATTCTTTAAAAGTGCTTTCCTCACCATCTTAAATAAGCATGCCCCGTTCAAAAAATGTAGAACTAGGAAAAGATATAGCCCTTGGTTAACTCCAGACCTGACTGCCCTTGACCAGCATAAAAACATCCTGTGGCGTACTGCATTAGCATCGAATAGCCCCCATGATATGCAACTTTTCAGGGAAGTTAGGTACCAATATACACAGGTAGATAGGAAAGCAAAGGCTAGCTTTATCAAACAGAAATTTACATCCTGTAGCACAAACTCCAAAAAGTTCTGGGACATTGTAAAGTCCATGGAGAACAAGAGCATCTCCCCCAGCTGCCCACTGCACTGAGGCTAGGAAACACTGTCACCACCGATAAATCTACGATTATCGAGAATTTCAATAAGCATTTTTCTAAGGCTGGGCTTGCTTTCCACCTGGCTACCCCTACCCCGGGTCAACAGCTCTGCACCCCCTACAGAAACTTGCCCAAGCCTCCCTCATTTCTCCTTCACCCAAATCCAGATAGCTGATGTTCTGAAAGAGCTGCAAAATCTGGACCCCTACAAATCAGCTGGGCTAGACAATCTGGACCCTCTCTTTCTAAAATTATCCACCGTAATTGTTGCAACCCCCATTACTAGCCTGTTCAACCTCTCTTTCTGAGATCCCCAAAGATTGGAAAGCTGCCGCGGTCATCCCCCTCTTCAAAGGGAGAGACACTCTAGACCCAAACTGTTACAGACCTATTTCCATCCTGCCATGCCTTTCTAAAGTCTTCGAAAGCCAAGTTAACAAACAGATCACGGACCATTTTGAATCCCACCGTACCTTCTCCACTATGCAATCTGGTTTCTGAGCTGGTCATGGGTGCACCTCAGCCACGCTCAAAGTCCTAAACAATATCATAATCGCCATCGACAAAAGACAATACTGTGCAGCCGTATCCATCGACCCGCCCAATGCTTTCAACTCTGTCAATCACTGCATTCTTATTGGCAGACTCAACAGCCTTGGATTCTCAAATGACTGTCTCGCCTGGTTCACCAACTACTTCTCAGATAGAGTTCAGTGTGTCAAATGGGATGGCCTGTTGTCCGGACCTCTGCCAGTCTCTATGGGGGTGCCACATGGTTCAATTCTCAGGCCGACTCTTTTCTCTGTATACATCAATGATGTCGCTCTTGCGGCTGGTGATTCTCTGATCCACCTCTACGCAAACGACACCATTCTGTATACTTCTGGCCCTTCTTTGGACACTGTGTTAACTAACCTCCAGACGAGCTTCAAAGCCATACAACTCTCCTTCCGTGGCCTCCAAGTGCTCTTAAATGCAAGAAAACGAAATGCATGCTCTTCAACCGATTGCTTCCCGCATCTGCCCACCTGCCTAGCATCACTACTCTGGACGGTTCTGACTTAGAAAAATATTTTTAAAAATGTATCACTAGCCACGTTAAACAATGCCACTTAATATAATGTTTACATCCCCCACATTACTCATCTCATATGTATATACTGTACTCGATACCATCTACTGCATCTTGATGCAGTATCTTGATGCATCTTGCAAATTTGAAACTATAAAAATGTACATTACACAGTGTGATTTTACAGTACACAAACAAGAGTGTGCAATATAGAAGGGTAGTCACATGACCAAGGAGCTATTGAAATTCTAAATTTAGAAAAATTCATGTAAAACCATGTGAGATCAAAAAAAATGACGAACTAAAGGGTGTGCCATGTGTAGGCCCACTGAGTGGACATTCTGAACCCTGTTTGAAGTCGAGCTGTTGAAATTCTACATTTTGACAAATTCATGTAAAACCATGTGAGATTTTTTATATTTTTTTATATATAATAAAAAATGGACAAACTAAAGGGTGTGCAATGTGCCATGGGTTATCTACAACCAGATTCGAAAGTGTTAGGAGTAATGGTTAATAAAGAGCTATTAAAATTTGAAAAATGTGATTTGTCACTATGTTGACAGTCCCTAACTGCTGTTGGTGGACGTAAGGAGAACTACAGGCGAATATCCGTCGAATATCCAATCTGAAACTGTCTTTACCTCGGTACATTGTACCTATGTTTTTCCTCTGAAGTTTCGTGCCTTTCTTTGTTTGCTGAAATACATTATTTTTCAAAAAACGTTAATCAAATACAACCGCCGAATGGTCTCGGCTCCACTCAGTGGTGAAATTAATTCTAAACTTCCTTTACCATTGAGTGGAGTTTAGTCCGTTTACGTTAGCTAGCTACAATGCACATTGCATGTATTCATGGAGCTAGATTAACATTACAGTACACAATGCACTGTAGTGAGTCTAACTGTAACGCTGTATTATATTGTTGAAAATAGAATACATGTACTTACTATTCGGAAATATTGCTACCACGCACAGATATAACTGATTTGTGAAAAAGGACTATCTTTGAAAAAATAAACATCTAGCACGCTGCCTAGCTAAACACATCCATCTGCAATCGCTCGAACGACAACAAAGTATCGTCAAAGTAACGTTGATTACTATCTCGCGAGACTGGTCTTCTGTAATATCTCTCAAGATTGCTTTTCCACTATGTTTTAGATGATCGTTTAATGTAAACGTTGGCCGAATAAATTAAACCATTGAATTGTGTACCAATGTGCATTAGAGCTAAAAATATGTTTCCGCCCGGTTTCGAACCGGGGACCTTTCGCGTGTGAGGCGAACGTGATAACCACTACACTACGGAAACAGTTGCTTTGGAAATAGCTTAATTCTGTTTTCATCGTTCCTCCAGTCTTCTCTCACATCTAATGTGTTTTGAGAAAGAGGCATGGGGGGAAAATGTGAGGAATCAAGGGACATCATTTGAGATCCACCCATGGACTGACAGGTTCATCAGAAATCTGTACATAATGACGAGGTGCTCATGTCTCCGCCCTGACAATGCGAGTCGTTGTCTCGGCAGGCGTTAAGTGTAGATCTGCGTAAATTCATACCCCATTGAAACGCATTGGGTTTATTTTAGACAGATTTTGTCGAGAGATAGCTAACCCTCTCGCTTCGCCTCTTTCTCTCAAGGTATTATATGGGCGATGGTAAATTCAGTTTTCAATGTAAATTCTAACCAAAATAATTCTAACAGATCAGGTTTTCATCGGCATGATGATGGGAGCTAAGATATTAAACTTTTTAATCAACATGACAAATAAATACTTGAACTTTAGCTATATCGTCAACATCGACTTCTGAACACAATATAATTTACGGGTTTATCAAAGTTCCAGAGTGGGATGTAAGCAGAGAAAATGTGATAATGGATTCAGAATGGTCGCCCTCTGCTGGTAATTTGCAGGACGTGCAATGGTACAAGTAAAAGGAGGGTGGGTATATTATACTGAACAAAAATATAAACGCAACATGCAACAATTTCAAAGATTTTGCTGAGTTACAGTTCATATGAGGAAATCACTCATAGGCCACCCCCTTGGCAGCCAGGCCCAGACAATCAGAATGAGTTTTTCCCCACAAAAGGGCTTTATTACAGACATAAATAAATAAAATGTTATATTTTCAATGTTTATGTATTTATTTAACTAGATTTCGAAATTAATTGACCGTTTTTTTATATTGAAGTCAAAATACTACTAATATTACAGAGCAAGCGGTAAAGCTTCATATGACTCACATTTTTGTTTTGTGGGACCTTGTAAGACATGATGGTCTTCAAGGAGGCCTGGGTAAGGCCAAAATGACTGCGTTTACACAAGCATCCCGATATATTTTTTTTCTCTAATTGGTCTTTTAACCAATCATAACAGCTCTGAAAAATATCTGATGTGAAAGATCTGATGTGATCTGTTAAAAGACCAATTAGTGTAAAAAATATCAGAATTGGGCTTCCTGTGTAAATGCAGCCAATGTCACAAATGTTAAATCAAAAACTTCAATAATCTCTTCCTCAATTATGCTTTAAAATACAAATGTCAAATATATGTCAACAATCCTTCCTCAAAAGGACCCTTCTATGGATTACATTTTGTGAAAATCCCCAAAACCATGATCGTTTTTTGTTCTAGTTAATCACCAATTAGCTTGCAACCCATAATAGGTAACATTAAAAAGCAAAACCCTCTGACAATAGCTTCATCTGTTATAAACATCTAAATTTGAAGCAAACTCGTTTTGTTTGAATAATTCCTATAGAAGCATTAAAGCTACTCCTTGCATTTACCTACCTCACTTTCTTCTTCTTCTTCTTTGGTATCATGGCATTCGCACGTTTAGTTTGTGCATGTGTTGTGTGTGGTCAATCGCGTTACATTTTTTTAACCAAAAATAAAAAGGAAGGGGGGAAAAGGAAAATATTGCACCCCCAACTAATCCTCCACCTGTAAACCCCTATTACATTCCACCACTATTACCCACTCACCGACAAATTCTCACAAAACACCCAGACCTGCTTTAAAGAAAATATCCTTGTCTAGTTCGAGGTGAGTAATCGCTGTTCTGGTATCTAGAAGCTCTTTTCGGTCATAAGAAACAGTGGCAGAAATATTATGTACAAAATAAGATACAAGCAATGCGAAAAAAACACAATATAGCACAGTTGGTTAGGAGCCCGTAAAACAGCAGCAACTCCTCCGGCACCATTCTGTTATCCCTGGCAACTTCAGCCTATGTGAGAATGCTGTTCATTCCATCCAAGTTCATCACTAAGCTCAGGACCCTGGGACTGAACACCTCTGCAACTGGATCTTGGACATTCTGACGTGCCACCCCCAGGTAGTGAGGGTAGGTAACAACACATCTACCACACTGACCTTCAACATGGGGCCCCTCAGGCGTGGGTGCTTAGTCCCCTCCCATACTCTCTGTTCTCCCCCAAAACTGCATGGCCACACACAACTCCTACACCATTATTACGTTTACTGACGACACAGTGGTGGTAGGCCTGATCACAGACGACGACAAGACAGCCTATAGAGAGGAGATCAGTGACCTGGCGGTGTGTTGCCAGGACAACAACCTCTCCCTCAACATCAGCCAAACAAAGAAGCTGATCGTTTACTACAGGAAATGGAGGGCCGGGTACACTCTAATCCACATCGACGGGGCCATAGTGGAGCGGTTTGAGAGCTTTAAGTTCCTCGGTGTCCACATCCCTGTGGAATTAACATGGTCCACACACTAACACAGTCGTGAAGAAGGCACCCTCAAGAGGCTGAAAATATTTGGCATGGACCCTCAGATCCTCAAAAGGTTCTACAACTGCACAATTGAGAACATCTTTGTCTGGTAGCATCACCGCTTGGAATGGTAATTGCTTGTCATCCAACCACAGGGCACTACAAAGGGTAGTGTGTACAGCCCAGTACATCACTGAGGCTGACGTCCCTGCCATCCACGACCTCTATACCAGGCGACGTAAGAGGAAGGCCCTAAAAATTGTCGAAGACTGCAGCCACGCAAGTCATAGACTGTTCTCTCTGCTACAGCATGGCAATCGGGTACCGATGCAAAATCTGTAACCAACAGGATCCTGAAAAGCTTCTACCCCAAAACCATAAGACTCATAAATAGTTACCAAAATGGCTATATAGACTATCTGCATTGACACCCTTTTGCACTAACAGTTTTGACTCACATACTCTGCTCCTTCCGCTTATTATATATCCTGTTACCTAGTAACTTTACCCTTACCTATATGTAGATATCTACCTCAATTACCTAGTACCCCTGGACATCGGCTTGGTACTGATGAGCTCTGTATATAGCAAAGTTATCATTGTGTATTTATTCCTGGTGTTATTATCTTTCTACAATTTTACTGTTGGGAAGTAAGCATTTCACTGTTAGTGACAAATACGATTTGATTTGACACATTCACACACAGACCAAACTCTTGTGTCCATCCATCCATTTTTTGTCTCCTGCACCTACAGTACTAGTCAAAGGTTTGGACACACCTACTCATTGAAGGGTTGTTCTTTATTTTGACTATTTTCTGCATTGTAGAATAATAGTGAAGACATCAAAACTATAAAATAACATATATGGAATCATGCAGTAACCCAAAAAGTGTTAAACAAAGATTCTACAAAGTTGCCACCCTTTGCCTTGATGACAGCTTTGATGACAGCTTCACCTGGATTGCTCTTCCAACAGTCTTGAAGGAGTTTCCACATATACTGAGCACTTGTTGGCTGCTTTTCCTTCACTCTGCGGTCCAACTCATCCCAAACCATCTCAGTTGGGTTGAGGTCGGGGGATTGTGGAGGCCAGGTCATCTGATGCAGCACTCCATCACTCACCGGTATCTCTACTTGCACATGATCATCTGATCATTTATCACTCCAGTGTTAATCTGCTAAATTGTAATTATTCGCTCCTATGGCCTATTTATTGCATAACTTCCCATGCCTTTTGCACACAATGTATTTAAACTCTTTTTTTCTACTGTGTTATTGACTTGTTTATTGTTTACTCCATGTGTAACTCTGAGGTGTTGTTGTCTGTTCACACTGCTATTCCTTATCTTGGCCAGGTCGCAGTTGTAAATGAGAACTTGTTCTCAACTAGCCTTCCTGGTTAAATAAAGGTGAAATGAAAATAAAAAAAGAAATAAAATAAAATAGCCCTTACACAGCCTGGAGCTGTGTTGGGTCATTGTCCTGTTGAAAAACAAATGATAGTCCCACTAAGCGCAAACCAGATGAATTGAGTAATGAGTAGGTGTGTCCAAACTTTTGAAAGGTACTGTATGTTAGAGTGATGTACAGATGTAGGATCTTAATTTGAGCCAGTTAGCTACAGCAGGAAAATAATCTTGCAGCAAAAGGAAATGTGAATTATTATGTGGATTATAATAAATTGACCTTTTTGTAGGGATTGATACAGTTTTGTAAGGGAAAATCAAGTCTGAAATTTCAAAGTGGAAGCCTTTTCAAACCTCAAATGCACAAAATGTTTTAAAATTCCTACATCGGAGCGAACTTCTCCTGCAACAGGGTGATTAAATGAAGATCTTACATTTGTATCCACATTTCCAAAGGTGAATGGGTAAAGTGTCATCTCTCTCTCTGCCCCGTCCCTCTACTAGAGTAAATCATTTTCAGGAAACTAATCGGCAGTACTGTTGTCCTGTGCTTATCCTAATATTAGTATGTTGCTGTGGGACAAGGCTTATAACTGGAGTGTTAAGATGTTTACCTAATAAGGTGTATGCAGATTCGCATACACCAGTGTAGAACGACTGCCCCCGCTCATTGAAGCTGCGGATGTTCGAGGCCAACTGCGGTACTGCAGGCATTGTTAGCAGAAAAATGGGAATCTTCATGGTCAATTTTCGCGTACATTTAAAAAAAAAAATGGATGACAATCATGGTACCAATAGTTGCCTTTAACACACAAGATGTACAGTATGTCCTTGAACCGATTATTTTAAAATCACACAGAGAAGAAGGTATAAGGATAATTTAGTTGCTAATGGCAGCCTGCAGCCTTTCTCTTTCTCATTAACCAGGCAAGTCAGTTCAGAACAAATTCTTATTTACAATGACAGCCTACACCGGCCAAACCCGGACAATGCTGGGCCAATTGTGCCACACCCTATGGGACTCCCAGTCACGGCCAGTTGTGATACAACCTGGATTCAAACCAGGGTGTCTGTAGTGATGCCTTTGCACTGAGCACTGAGATGTAGTGCCTTAGACCACTGCAACACTCGGGAGCCCATTTAAAAGGGACAGCACTGAGCTAGCTGGAGTAGCTCAAACTGCGCGTGATACGCCATCTTAACCGACTTAATTTGGCTATTGAGTCTTCACATAGGAATGCATGGTGTTATGTGATCAGTGACTTTGTCCATTCATATATACAGTCATTGGCACACACAGACACACACGCTCACACACATATTGACTCTGTGATACTTCTCACCTATGTGGTGTATCCAACTCTCCCCTTCCCTTTATCCAAAGCCCCACCAACACCCCTCCTACAGCCACCCACTCTCTCTCTCAATCTGGGCAGTCTGCCAGTGTACCCATCCTGCTCTCTCTCACTTTCTCTCTATCCCCCTCTTTTTCTCCCTCTCTCTCTAGATCTCTTTGTATTCTGCATTCGCTGAGCTTTTTCACAATGTTATTATAGAACAAAGTGGTTCTGGGTTTTGCTGTGCTCTCTCTCTCTCTCTCTCTCTCTCTCTCTCTCTCTCTCTCTCTCTCTCTCTCTCTCTGTGAGGCAGGCAGCGCAGCAGAGCGGTGAACTCAGTGTGTTCTCATGTCTGTATTGGGCAGGCTGGTGAGTGTGTGAGAGAGTACTGAGCAGGGATGAGCACCAGGCAGTGAGGAAGAGAACGACAGAGTAAAAAAGGAGTGCGGCTGTGGAGAACGAGAGCTGGCATACCTCTCTCTCTCCCTCCATCTCACTCAGTCTGTCTCCCCACTCCCATGCTGTTGTGATAGACAGCACGGCACTCTCGGCTCGGCTGCATGGAGGCACAGGGAGGGGCAGGGAGCCCAGGTAGGTGCAGCTTTATGTTATCCACTGTTAGCATAGAATACATCAGCCTAGACCAGACTGTCCATCACCATGTCTTTCCAGATGGACTCTATGTTATGTCTTTTCCATGTTAGTCTATCATACCAGCCTCTTTCACTCTATTGTCACATTTAAATCCTCTGTTAGCCCAGACTTGGTTTCTGAGAATAGGTGCTCTGTTTTACCCCAGACATATACTCTAGTAGCCTAGATGGTTATGTTAGTTAAATCATGTACTCTGCCAGCTTTGACTGTATGATAGTATATTAGTGTAGTTAATTCTCTTATCAGTGGGTTCTGTTAATCTATTAGCCCTCCTGCAGTGCACATCCGTGGACTGCAGATGATACTGTAGAGTAGAGGACACAGTAGCCAACATTAAGGATGGAAATAAGATAGTGATGGATGTTTCTACAGGTCTGAATTGGAGAATATATAACGTGTTAATGAATCCGTACTATTCTTAGTATGTTTAGACTAAATGCACATGAAATATGTGTTGAATGCTTACATGTAATGACATGGTTGGGAACGGAAGGAAGATGAACACATGTTCATGTTGCTGTTTTCAGATGTGAAGGATGTTGTTGTGTGTAGAGCTATTTCAGTGACCTGTGTTGACACAATGTAGTTAATAAGATGTGATTAACAAGATGTGATTTGTATGGTATCAATTCGACACAATACCTTTAATGACATTGATAAAACGGATCATAGCAACATCATTTCCTGTAGGATGGATTGTTATCTGTGATAAAGGAATAAAGGATGGATGTTTGATGAGAGAAATAACAGTGTGGTGGGAGAAGGGTGTGGAGAGACTTACTTCCTGTTGCCTTTACTGTTGAAAGAAGATTGATTTGATTTGAACCGATATGTTGAGTTTGATTAAACTATTGTGGTGAATGCAATCACTGTGTGTGCGCGTGAACCTGATTCAGAGGATTTCCTGCGTGATTGCTAGGAGCAGTGTGAGCCAAAACCTGAAAGAGCAGCCTTTCAAACAGCACACTCCAGTCCTTTCACTGTTGGCTGGTGGTGTGTTCACCATGTTCCATTAAACACACTGTGTACGGATGGTCTGCTCATGACACACACTCACTGAGTGCTCAGTCAGTAGGCATTTACAGTAGGGCACACTGGGTCAAGAGGAGCATGAGGTAGTGTCAGCTCATTCATCGTGTTGAATGGCCTATTAGAGACTGTCCTAGTGAATAAGACCACATCCAATTACTCATTTGATATGGCTTGGTTATATCAGAGATCTCTGCAGATGGCTAGGTTAAGTTTATTACTTTCATATGTTCAGTAGGATTGTACAATAAGCCATTCCAGAGCATTGAGAAACAGATTAGCAATCCTCTCTTTTGAAAAGTGTCTCTGCTTGGGGGCACTTTAGGTGGCTAGGCTAGCTACCTGACTCATTGACACATTTACCCTAGACCATGTAGGACTGACACTCATTCATCTAGGATGTATGTCTGACCCACTGAGGATAAAGACACATACAACCTCAGTCCCCAGAGCCACATTGGTACAGTAGCTGGTTTAGTCAATGAGTCTCCTCATATGTCACTATCACTGCACTACCTAGCAGATCCATCTCATTCTAGAGCATTCTTTACAGTACACATATTTACAGTATCAACATTGACATGTGCCATGTACAGTAATACTTGGTGGCTAACAAAATAATGGAAGCAAGGCATTACATACTGTGATGAGCCTTTCATACTGTGATGTGCCGTTGTGTAATGGGAATATGTAAGATGTTTATGCAGGCCAACACATAAGATTCCCAGTGTTCTAATTCAGACACTCATTTGTGTATGGTTTGATGGTCACTAGACCTGACACTGAATATTATAGATTTTTCTCATATCTGTTGATAGTGATTGACGTCAGACTGGAGGTACACGGACAGAGGACACTGACTGTTATTGTATTCTGTGACACTATGTAATTCTGTAGCAGCTGATTTTGTGACTTCCTACAAGCCTCTCAGTGGGTGTTTACGGAACATTGGTGCTGTGAGATTAGAATATGTTATCTGCTTCTGTTCTGGAAGAGTTGTATTAAACCAGATTGATTTTGATTAATGTCATCTGTGACTGCTCTTATTTTTTATTCACCTTGAAAAATCCCTAGTACACTTTGATTGAATACTCTGTGTGTGTCTATGCATGTAAAACATGATTGGCAATTGATTTAAGGTGTAAACCACAGGAGGTTGCTGGCACCTTAACTGGGGAGGATGGGCCCGTGGTAATAGCTGGAGTGGAATGGTATCAAATACATCAAACATATGGTTTCCATGTGTTTGTTGCCATTCCATTCACTACGTTCCAGCCATTATTGTGAGCCATCCTCCCCTCAGCAGCCTCCAGTGGTGTAAACATTAATTGTGTGACTATGAGGCAGATTGACAGACAGAGGGGGGTAACATACATGGGAAATGAAGCAGCAAACGGTAAATAGTATCACCACCTCATTATAGAGAAGGGAAAGTGGAGCTGTATTCTCTCAGCTGGTTTGGACCCTCGCTGCAAAAATAAATCGATAGCCAACAGCAAGCCTTGTATCCAGGGTGAAATGGGAATCCATCATGTTTAGTCTGTGACTTGCTTTGCCAACCCTTTGAAATGCCACACCCTTCTCTGTGTGACACACACACACACACACACACACACAATCTGTGCCAAAGATGCTCTTCTCCATTCCT
The DNA here is from genome assembly GCF_002021735.2 of Oncorhynchus kisutch. NCBI lineage: Eukaryota > Metazoa > Chordata > Actinopteri > Salmoniformes > Salmonidae > Oncorhynchus > Oncorhynchus kisutch. Next base: position 68,570,013 of record NC_034181.2, on the reverse strand, counting down.
AAGGACGTGGATGTTTCCACAGTGATTGTGCAGTCTGAGGGACAACATGATGATCATGTCCAACAGAGGCTTGGGGAGGGCAGCCCAGCAGGGAGTTAGGATGTTAACCTCTAGAACGCTCCTGCTGCTACTTTCTCACCTATCTCTTTCCTCTTTTCACCCACACCTTCATCCCGCTCTCCCTCATCTCTTTCCTCTTTTCACCCACACCTTCATCCCGCTCTCCCTCATCTCTTTCCTCTTTTCACCCACACCTTCATCCCGCTCTCCCTCTCTTCTTTCTCACCTATCTCTTTCCTCTTTTCACCCACACCTTCATCCCGCTCTCCCTCTCTTCTTTCTCACCTATCTCTTTCCTCTTTTCACCCACACCTTCATTCCGCTCTCCCTCTCAGCCATCTCTTTCCTCTTTTCACCCACACCTTCATTCAGCTCTCCCTCTCACCTATCTCCATCCCTCTCTCCTCCCTGTCTGCTGTGTTCTGTGCTAACGCTTGTTGCTGCAGAGTCAGTGAGGTAGCAATGTGCCGCATGACTCAGAGGAATCTGGAGATCAAATCAAATCACATTTTATTCGTCACATGTGCCGAATATAATAGGTGTAGACCTTGCAATGCTTACTTACAAGCCCTTAATGAACAATGCAGTTTTAAGAAAAATAGATGTTATTATGTAAAAAATTGATTTGAAAAAAGACAACAAATAACAAATAACAAGTAATTAAAGAGCAGCAGTAAAATAACAGTACAGGGGGTACTGGTACAGAGTCAATGTGACTATGTGACTATGCATAGATTATAAACAGAGAGTAGAAGCAGCGTAAAAGGGGGGGGGACAATGCAAATAGCCATTTGATTAGCTGTTCAGGAGTCTTATGGCTTGGCAGTAGAAGCTGTTAAGAAGCCTTTTGGATGGACTAGAGTTAGTACAGGACACCACCTGAGATTGTGCGCTGAGTGTGCGCTGTAGATTACTGTGCATGTGAGTGTACTGAATGTTCAGGTGTATATAGGCATGTGTGAGAGAGACTAGAGGTATCTGTATGTGGCTGTATGTTGGTTTGTGAGTCTTCTAAGATACACCTCAGCTCCCTGGATAATATTCCATGACTCAGAGCCTGGTGGAATGTAGTCTTCCTCCAAGGAATGTGTTGTCTCAGAACATCAGATGAGACAGCCGTTTTCAATTTAAACCTAATTGAATGTCCACCTCAGCCTAGTACACAAGCACGTCCACATAAGTCTATTTCCATCACTGTCTGTACGTGACTCACACACACTGGAGGAGATCTAAACTACCTTTACACACAACTTCATACATTCACACACACACACACACACACACACACACACACACACACACACACACACACACACACACACACACACACGCACAGTGCATGTGTAAACCTGTCTATGGTAAAGCCCACCGCATGCAGTGTTAAGGAAAAGGAACAGAGTTATTCAGGGGTTAATGTGGATACAGTAGGTGATGTAATTACCTGGGGATTAATGCTACTGTAGATTATCATCAGTACTTGTGGTTAACCTTCTGTTCAACCCCTCCTATCACACTAAATATTACACTAGATGTGGGGGAGTTATTCAATAAAAAGTGGATCATCTAACTGTGTGAGCCTGGTAGAAGAGTAATATGAACATTTCATCCCTTATCCTCTTTGAAAAGCTACACAGAATGACAGCCCTGTGGTAATTGTAGTACAAAGGGAGAAAAACCTAAACTCTGAAATGAGAGGGGAAATAAAGGGATAGAGAACCACAGTAAAAAGGTTTAGTGAAGTGGATGAAATGAGAGTTTCAGAGTTTTAGCTCTTTAAATAAAACATGTAAGTGAGTATAGGGAGGCTCTGAGGCGGTGGTTCATTGAAACGGAGGTAGTGAAACTGAAACAGTAGAGCTACTGTCACTAGACAACCTTTTACATAACAACACACATTGTCTTTTCCCTGTGAGCAAAGCACAGCACAGGACAGTGAAACAGGCTCTGTAGAAAGACAGGAGCAACAAGATATCTGAAAATAGAAGTAAGACAAACTCTTTCTCATCTGACAATTGAAATGCTATAAAAACAGAATTTTCCACTTTGAAACGTACACTGTGGGGTTCCATTGCAGAAAACGTAATAATTATTGATTTTTCAACACATTTTGAGATTCTAGATTGGTGGACTATACGCTTTCTGTTGCAACCCAAATGGCAATACTGGTATTTTATGCAGTGTTTATTTAGACTGTGTGTGTGTGTGTGTGTGTGTGTGTGTGTGTGTGTGTGTGTGTGTGTGTGTGTGTGTGTGTGTGTGTGTGTGTGTGTGTGTGTGTATATTCATGTATTTATGCATGTATGCATGTGTGTGTGCAAGTGTGTGTGTCTGTGTTATACAGCATTGTGCATAGCAGGGTGGGTCTGTAAACAAATGTCACACAAGACATCCTCAGGAGAAGATGGATGGGCATGGTCACCCAGAATAGCCTGCTAGTCACTCACTGCTTCCTGAGGCGAGACGCACAGTGGCTAAATATGATTACCAGCACACAGCATAAATGCATCACAAAACACATCTGACAAACATGAATAAAAGGAGATCATGGATGCAGGAAGGGCTAGACAGTGACAACGATCACTCACTCTTACCTGTCTCATTTGCTCTCTCCCTCTTTTCCTGTGTGTGTGCGTACGTGTGTACTTACATGTGTGTGTATGTGTGTGTGTTTACCACCACAGAGCCCAATAAAGACATCCAGAAGTTGCTGAAGCCCTCCAGCTCAGGGGACCTTTCCAAGGAGTTGTACCATCACCCAGTGGGGGAAGAGGAGGGAGGGCTCCCAGGACACACCGCTGGTCTGCTGCACGTCACCGAGAGGAGACGTGAGTACCGGGGTAAGGGGAGCGATGGAGGAGTGGTGGATGGATGGATGGAGGGAGGGAGGGCTCCCAGGACACACCACTGGCCTGCTGCACGTCACCGAGAGGAGACGTGAGTACCGGGGTAAGGGGAGCGATGGAGGAGTGGTGGATGGATGGATGGAGGGAGGGAGGGCTCCCAGGACACACCACTGGCCTGCTGCACGTCACAGAAAGGAGACGTGAGTACCGGGGTAAGGGGAGCGATGGAGGAGTGGTGGATGGATGGATGGATGGAGGGAGGGAGGGCTCCCAGGACACACCACTGGCCTGCTGCACGTCACCGAGAGGAGACGTGAGTACCGGGGTAAGGGGAGCGATGGAGGAGTGGTGGATGGATGGATGGAGGGAGGGCTCCCAGGACACACCACTGGCCTGCTGCACGTCACAGAGAAGAGACGTGAGTACCGGGGTAAGGGGAGCGATGGAGGAGTGGTGGATAGATGGATGGAGGGTGGATTAGATGGATAGAAAAAAGGAATGGGGGAGGATGGGGAGGATAGTAATTAGGGGATGGCTAAAGGATGGTAGTTGGATGGCATTTTGGAAGGAATTTTAACTATATAATATGGCTAGTAAGGCAACATTTTAGATTGAGATTTAGATTGAGAAAGTTATTTATAGAACCAACCAAGGGTTGTAACCATAGCGGAACCCTTTTTTTAAAGGTCCTATAAAGAACCATGCTCATAAGGTTCTAAATGGAACCTGCATGGTGCTATAAAGAACCCTTTCCTAAGGTTTCATATAGAACCATTCAAAAATATTCTATATACAGTAGCAACAAAAAAGGACCATTCTCAATCTTAAGGTTCTTTGTAGAACCGTAGCGTGGTTTATATTCTGGTTTACTAGCCATATTATATTGTTAAAATTCCATTGCAGTTATTATTTTGTTTTATCAACAAGTTAAATCAGGTGTGCCAGCTCTGGAATGGCTGTGGGTCCCTGAGGAGATTATTGATAACTACTGACTTAGTCAATCATTCTGAATTGACACAAGGCCATATGTGAATCTTTCACAAGACAACATCACTGTATTAGTCATATATAATATTTAATAGTGAAACACAACAGTTTAGAACAACTGGAATTACACCCTCACTCACGGTTGCACAAAAAAAGCTGTGAATTAACCACGCCCCAAAATATTTGAACGAGCTGCCGCCCGTACATTTTAATTATCACTAAAGTAAACTAAAATTGAGCTGCAAAGAACCATTGAAGGGCTCAAAGGGTTCTTTGGGTCAGGATGGTTCCATATAGAACCATCCCCCCTTCCAAAAGAACCCTTGAGAAACCTTCATTTTTTTGTGTGTGTAAGAGGTGGGTCATTTTTTTAGTTTGGCGTTGTGGCACAAGTGTACACTGTGGTCAGTTCATCACTTCCTCTGGGGTTAAATTGAGATATATTGCACCCATCTTCCCAGTTCCAGTAACCCGACTTCCACCTTGTCCTCTACCCATCCACACTTCCAATCCCCCAGCTAAAATGCATCATTGTGTGTCTGTCCCCCCACAGAGGGAGCCATGTGTCACTGTGTCTATCTATACCATGCCCAGGGCTGAGCCAGAGGCCACAGACACACACAGACACAGACACACAGACAGACACAGGCCTCACAAGGAAGTCTTTATCTACCCAACGACTAAACACCCATTTAGGGAGACAGCCACTACAGCCCAGTATCTGTGTCCTTCTGCCTTAAAGAGACACCTGGGGCACAGTTACCCTACAGACAGAGAGGGAAACCCTTGAGTTACATCATAAAACTAGTACATTTATTTTCTACAACAGTTTATGTATTGTGGGGAGCGAATAACAATTGGATAAAGTTGTTAATAGCCCTCTTGCTGAGTTTGGCTGGACCCAATGACTTTGTTACCTCTAGATAAGGTCAAGTCCAGTTTACTGGCTCTGAGCCAAGCATCACACTGTGCACTATAACCAATCCTACTGAGGCACAGTGGACGCCCCTGTTAAAGCCTGAGTGTATGAGAGTGTTTGGGAATCATTATAGCCTCATTATAGGCTGTTTGTTGAGACTGGCTGATCTATACTGTGCTCATCATTTTGCTAAAGGGGGAGACCCTTGCAACTGTCTTTCTAGCTTACCCCGCCACCCCCCTCGATCCTCATTATAGGCTGCTCTGGCTAGGCTAATGATCAGTGAGCCATGGGGTGGCTGGGGGGCCTGGGGGATCTGGGGGGGTCAGATACAGAGGCATTCTACTGTTTGATGGAGCCCCCAGTCTCTCCGCCGCTCCCCTCAGCCAGACTACTGCTATTGACAGCCCAGCATACCAGGCAATTATCTCAGTCTTCACTAAGGCAGATTACCCCTCCTCTCCCTCATCTTTCTCTTCCCAGATTTGTTTTCCCAAACTCTTTCTTATCTCTCACCCTCTCTCAATTTTTCTTTCCAATTGAGTTTGTCCATTCTTCTTTTCCATTACATGTATACTCTTCCCTCTCCCCTTATCTTACATTCTATTACATTTTCAATATACAGTACATCCTGGCAGAGAGGAGAGACAGAGACAGAGACAGAGAGATCCCTGGGTACAACCACAGAGAGAACAGAGAGTGAAGGGCAGTAAGAGAAGGCAGAGACAAGAGAAGAAGGGAAAGAACAATAACAAGGAGGCTGCATTTAACAAGGGGCCAAAAGTCAAAGAAATAGCCAAAGTCATTTCTAAGTCCTCTTTATTTTTTCTAATATTCAATTTGTAACCGTCAGCCAAAAACAGCAGGAAGGGTCAGGACAACAAGGACAAGTGGTTGGTTGGTTTGTGTGTGTTTTCACAAGTGGGCTACTGCTTAGTATCCATTCAACAGCTGCCATACAAGTCTAATGTATGAATGTCACCTTTCCTTCTCAATGTGAATGTACTATGGGTAGAGTCCCGCCAATGGGCTGCCAGAGAGACACTTAATGGGTTGAGAGAGAGCAACAACCGCTTCTCTCCATCTCTCTCACCAACCTTGCTGGGAGGAAAAATGTGTTACTGATCAATTATTCAAGGAGAAGTGGGGGTGGGTGTAGACAGAAGAGGAGGGTTATAGGAGGGGTTAGAGGAGAGTAGAGGAGGGGTAGAGGAAAGAAATTAACAAAGGGGACTGGGATGACTGTAACTAGTTTAGAGAGAGAAAAAAAGAGAGAGAGATATAGCGGAGGTGGAATTTCTTTATAACCCCTTTCTGTCTTCATCTCTCCTCCCTCCCTCTCTCTCCTAACTCATTTTAACTACAACTCTTCCATCCATCCCTCCTCTCTCTCTTTCTCTCCCTTCCTCTCTCCTTCTCTTGCTGGGAGATTCAAAGAGACAGACAGCCGTGGGCAAGCCTATTCCCGGGCCTCTCGGGAGAACTCATCGAGTAGAAGCTATTCTCACAGTTTGATCTTAGGCCCTCCCTCCCGCACGCGCACGCACGCACACACGCACACACACATTGTACCCTACATTCCTCTTCCATATTCACACTTTCCCTCCATCCCTCATTACATTCTTAAACCCAAATAATTTTGTCAGGGAGGGGTTGCACCTTACGCATGCCCTGAGGGTGTGTCGGCTTAGAGGACTGATGAAGTAGAATATAGTATGGAGGTATTGGAATAGGACAGCACCCTCCATATAATAGATTTTGTAGATTTATTCAAATATGCATGGGCACATTTCATTATCCAGCTTGCTCATGGTCTAGTCTAATGGCTAGAATATAGCCAAAACCATACCACATACCAGGGCTTCATTCACAATCAGAGCTGCTCTGCTGCTGTGTGAGACTGCTGACAGCTGTGGACGCAGGCTCTTTCATTCCCCCCATCAAAACCAATATGGGGCAGGTGTTACTTCTTTCAGGTCCGATACTATGGCTATCATGACCCTTTAACCTTGTGTTATCTCAGCCCCAGAGCCTGAGCGTGGCTAATGTCATGCTGTTACGCCTGACAGGCTTCGGTAATGCCTTTTATTGGAGTCGTAACATGGGTGATCATACCAGCATATATATCTGGTGAGGTAGTTGAAGAGCCTGGCCTGCACAGATTTAATGGCTCTACTTACAGTTATTTACAATCGCTAGGACCCATTTCTCAATACTTAGGTCACTTTTTCAAAACTCTTCACACAGTGAGCACAACAGCAGTCTATGTGGGCTAAACTTTGGATCGTTTTTCATTGCTTTGGCACAAAATGCATTCAATGACTACATCTTTCAAATTTCATGAATTATTTTCTCACTCAGTGTAACGGCTCTAGTCAGAATGAGGATCGGACCAAAGCTCAGCGTGGTAAGTGTTCATGATATTTCATTTCTCAAAAAACACTCGAACAAAGTAACAAAGTTAAAAACCGAAACAGTTCTGTCAAGTGCAAACACTAAACAGAAACTACCTAGCCACAAAACACAGGTGGGAAAAAGGCTGCCTAAGTTTGATTCCCAATCAGAGACAACGATAGACAGCTGCCTCTGATTGGGAACCACACTCGGCCAAAAACAAAGAAATAAAGAACCTAGAATGTCACTGCATTTTAGCCTGGGACGAGTCGGCGACCCGTCCAAAGGGACGGAAGGACAGCCCCACCGCAGTGTACCCCGAACCGACAGTCGGCAGGGCCAAAGGACCGCAAAACCATGGAGAGACGGCAGGGGTAGGGCCGACCCGACACCGGCGACCCAAGGTAGAGGGAGACCAAAGGAGGTGTTTTGAGTGTGGCGCCCAGGGGCCCAGGGGCACTGGAATTGCCCGGCTCGAGAGGAGTCGATGCCATCAGCTAGCCCCGGAGGCGAGGTGGGTCATGCCGTGAACTATGTCACCTCCTGTTGGGCACACCACGAGTCAACTGCACCCATGGTCCCGGTGAAGGTTGACAGACGTGACACGGAAGCGCTATTAGACTCCGTAACCACGGTTACGCTCGTAACAACGAGCATGCTGAACCAGGAGACCGAACGGTGTAGGGAGATGTGCATTTCCTGTGTTCACGGTGACACAAAACGGTATCCCACCGTATGGACCAACATCGTGACGCCACAAGGGAGCTGTCAGATGATGGTGGGTGCAGTACCAGAGATGCTGGTACCTCTCCTAGTGGGATGGGATTGTCCGCTGTTCGTGGCCCCATGGGGGCATGAGTTGAGGAAGAAAGTACGAGCCGGCCGAAGAAGAGAGTGGGGACGACCCATCGCCTGTGTGGCCCGGAAGCCGCTGGTTAACCAACCTGACTCTACGGGTCCGGAGTCGGAGGGGGAGCCGGAACTCGAACCCCCTGGGGAACCACTGGAAGAGGAGCCCAGCCTCCCCCTACTCGATTTCATGGGGCCAGTCGAGACCCCCGTGGGGGGCCAACTGAGGGGACAATTTGGGACAGCCCATTGGGAGGATCCAAATTTGAAAGCTGCCACCACCCAGGTGATAGCGGTGGATGGACAGCTACTTCCGGGGGTAAGTGACTGGCAATACCCCCATTTCCAAATTAAAAATAACCTTTTGTATCAAGTGTCGCGCCAACAGGGGGAACTTCGAGCGGTATTGTTGCCCCGGCGGTATGTAGGAACCGTTCTTCAGCTGGCCCACACCCACCTGTTGGGGCACACCTGAGAATGGAGATGACCCGGGAACGGATCGCCGCCTGGTTCCACTGGCCCGGGAAGTGGAAGACTACTGTCGCAGCTGCCTGGAGTGTCAACTCACTGTCCCGAAAGCACACTTCCGAAACCTTCTGGTCCACCTGCCAATAATCGGGGTGCCCTTTGAACGCATCGCCATGGACATAGTACGTTTTTCACCCGCAGACGGATGTGCTCGTCGAGCGCTTTAATAAAACGCTCAAACAGATGCTGCGGAAGATCATCGAGCAAGATGGGAAGAACTTGGACCAGCTACTACCCCACCTAATGTTCTCAATCCGAGAAGTACCCCAATCCTTAACTGGGGTTTCCCCGTTCAAACTCCTCTATGGGAGGAGGCCAAGCGGCCTACTGGACCTCGCCAAGGATGTGTGGGAAGCCCAACCGACCACCCTTACGCAGTGTGGTAGAGCACGTGGAGATGATGCGGGAGCGGATGACAGCCATATGGCCAGTCGTGAGGGAACATATGGAGAAGGCCCAACGCGCCCAAACCCAGGTCTACAACCGGGGAGCCCAGCCCCGAGAATTCCAGGTGGGAGACAGGGTGTTGGTCTTGATCCCCACGGCCGAAAGTAAGTTCCTTGGCAACATGGCACGGACCATATGAGGTGATCGAGAAGCTGGGACCTGTCAATTACCGCATACGGAATCCGGGGAGATGGAAACCCCAACAGATTTACCACGTGAACCTGTTGAAGAAGTGGCACGAGAGGACAGCCTTGGCCGTGTTATGGTCGGGACCCAGGACGCCAATGGTACCAGTGGAGGTCCCGCGCAATGAGGACCTCGACCCGGCACAGAAGCATGTGCTCAGGGAGCTCGTCGATCGGAACACGGCGGTTTTCTCCGAGAAGCCGGGCCGCACGACCCTCATTGAATACCACATCCGTTCCCAGCCCGGGGAAACAGTATGAAAGAGGCCATGTCGGATTCCGGATGCCGGAAGGGAGGGCATGAAACAGGAAGTGGAGGCTATGCTGAGGATAGGGGTCGTGGAAGAGTCCCACAGTGCATGGTGCAGCCCCATCGTGTTGGTTGCCAAACCGGACGGTAGCCTCTGCTTCTGTAACGATTTCCGGGGGGTGAACGACATCAGCTTGTTCAACGCATATTCCATGCTGAGGGTGGACGAGCTCATCGAACGATTGGGAAAAGCCCGGTACATCAGCCCCCTTTACCTGACTAAAGGTTATTGGCGGGTACCGTTGGCAGCCTCCACCTGGGAGAAGACGGCGTTTTGACACCAGACGGGTTGTATCAGTACCGGGTGCTCCTGTTCGGTCTCCACGGAGCCCCGCCCACCTTCCAATGGCTCCATGTGAATCCGATAACTCGGACGTTGCACTGATGACCGTCCCCTCCCCGACAGAGCTAAGGGAGCTAAGGTGGCATACAGCAGGTCAGCCACCAGGGGGAGACTCGTCGAGGTGACGAGGGGGGTGACAACCTTTGCTAGTTGAGTGCTTCGACCCCACCAGCAGTACGCAGCGGCATATCCGGATGATATAATCATCCACAGCCAAGGATGGGAAGAGCACCTGACGCTTCTCCAGGCGGTGCTGGACGCACTCAGACAAGCCGGGTTGACTGCAAACCCCAAGAAATGCATGCTAGTGTTCGAGGAAGTGGAGTACCTGGGGTATTTGATCGGACGGGGGAACGTCAAGCCCCAGGAGAGGAAGGTTTACGCAGTGCGTGAATGGCCCCTTCCACGCACCAAGACACAGGTCAAGTCCTTCCTGGGACTTGCAGGATTCTATAGCCAGTTTATCCCCAACTTTGCAGCTATAGCTTCCCCCCTCACCGATCTAACCAGGGCCCGCCTCCCGAAAACAGTGAAATGGACGGAGGAGACAGAAGCTGCGTTCAACAAGCGCTGTTCTACCATCCGATTCTCGTAACGCCCGGTTTCCAGGTGCAGATGATGGTGCAGACAGACGCATGTGATACTGGACTAGGGGCCATTCTGTCCCAGATACACAATGGGGAGGAGCATCCCATCATGTACATCAGCCGAAAGCTGATGCCTAGGGAAAATAAATACTCTATTGTGGTGAAAGAGTGTCTAGCGGTGAACTGGGCGCTAGACACTCTCAAGTATTACCTGCTAGGTACCCACTTCACCCTGGTCTCGGACCATGCTCCCCTGGTCTGGATGGCCAGGGGAAAGGACACAAACGATCGGGTCACCAGGTGGTTCTTGTCCCTTCAATGCTTCTCTTTTTCTGTTGTGCACAGGTCAGGGGCGAAGCATTGAAACGCGGATGCTCTATCGAGAAGGGAGACAGACGTTGCACTGATGACCGTCCCCTCCCCGACAGAGCTAAGGGAGCTAAGGTGGCATACAGCAGGTCAGCCACCAGGGGGAGACTCGTCGAGGTGACGAGGGGGGTGACAACTTTTGCTAGTGTTATGGAAGAATCAGTTGATTTGAGACATGTATGAAGTGTTTTGGTAGTTTTAGTGCATTTTGCAACTGATGTGCCAAGCTAAAAGTTGGTTTGAAGAACTGTGTGAAGAGCTTTGAAAAAGTGACTTAAGTATTGAGAAATCGGTCCTAGCGATTGTAAAAACAACTGCATTACGGTCGTGTCCAATTCAATTCCCTGTGTACTGTGTTTGCGCTAGGCTAGTCAAACCATTTCACACCATTATATCTAATTGACCTTATAAGCCAATGTCATCCACGCTGGTAAATATTGCTACATTAATGCACGTTACAACCAGCTAAATACTAAAGATTGTTTACAGAGATGGGCTTTTTTTTGGTGCAGTGCATCTGAAGAATGGTGAATGGATAGGGTTGATTAATAATAATATATTTGTTTTATATAGAGCTTTTCAAACAATCTTGTTTAAAAAGAATATAAAAAATAATTCAGGGAGCTGGCAGTTCATGGAGCGCTTCATCAGGCAGCATCTGTCTCTGAAGTTCACAGCTACTCCTCCTCTGTAGGTAGGCTGGAACAGATCCACCACCAAAAAGTGTAGCACTCACCTGGATGTAAGCACCTGAGTAACCACCACACTTCAGCAGTAATCAGTGTCATGACGTTGGCCTGAGGGGTAGGTTTATGACAGTCATAAATACCTCTTCCCCCCTTTTTCCTCTCTCTACCCTACTGATGTTACATTTTCAAAACCCTTGGTTAACATAGAGATTCTGGGAACATCAGAAGGTGGGGGGAAATTAACTATATTCTGGTAATCCGACCAACGGAATACATGCAGTGGTACTTAATGAATATGATGTCAGTTCGGTTGTCATCTGAGACATTCTCATCAATGATAAGATGACATAAACTCTACAGTGGAAAGTCTACACATCCGAGTTATCGGATTCACATGGAATTGTTGTTCAATTTAAATGTTTGAATATGAAATTATTCTTGATGGGAAAAAATGTGATTTTAGCTTCTAAAATGTGAGATTTGGGTTTTCAAAAGCTAGGGCTCTGCTCAATCAGTGGCCCGCCCCTGTGAAGGGACATGGGCTATAAAACTTTTCAAACACGCCCTCCTCTCCCTTCCTATATAAAGCCTTGACGACAATATAACCTCCTGTTCCGAGGATGTGAGGACGAAGGTCCTATGTCAGAATGGTTCAGATAATAACTACAGAACGAAGCCAACATCAGCGTGAGCTTTGGTTGCGAATGGTATGAACTTTGAACTCTTATTCACTACAGAAGTGATACCTCCTAGCCATTGTGGTACCAACAGCAGATGCAAATGAGGGTTAGGAAGGAACAGACAGAGTATCCCGTCTATCACCCAACGACATTACTACAACGTATCCAATTGACAACCAGAGACATTCTTCAAAGGACTCGGTTGGGCAACACGGCTTTCCATCTACCACCAACCTACCGAAACGCAGCTCAGAGTAAATATTTATTGCATTTTCCTTTTCCAAATGGTCGGTAATTGAAAATGCATAAGATACTGTATTTACGATAGCACAGCTTCTTCCCTTTGTTCCTCAGTCTTCCCGCTCTTTCACTCAAACCCAGCACCTTTTCTTTTGTGTAACAAGCTGTCATATCTGTTCCGCCCGCTAGGGACGTTTTCCTTTATGACGTAATTTGTAATCAAGTTATGATTTAATTATGTGTATGTGTAACTCTGTGTGATTAGTTCGGTATTTAGTAAATAAATAATTAAACCCAATTTTGTATTGCTGACTCAACCTGTGAGCCAGGTTTAGTGCAGATAACCAAGAATGTACAACTTTCAGATGAGACTGAATTAAGATGACAATTAATATTGACTGCTATTAATGTAAAATATTACTAGGTCTTTAAGAGTTTATTCGGAAGATAACAGCTCTATAAATATTATTTTGTGGTGCCCGTCTCTCTAGTTAATTACATTTACATGAATAGCTCAATCAGGTAATATTAATTACGGATAAATGATTTTATAGAATAGCATGTCATATCACTTAATCCGGCATAGCCAAAGACACGACATCAGCAACAGCCTCCTACGAGGCGAGCCTCTGTCATACCCTCACACCACAGTCTACATCCTACAGGAAACCAGGTGGAACAAACAGCCGGTGAATCATTCAAATTTAGATTAGCTAAGTGAACCAAGCAGGCCTGTAGAGATTTGCTCTAAGGGAGGAAACAACTAGCACACCATGGAGACAGAGCTCTTGACATCCCATAATGCTAATCAGGCCTTTATCACTGCATATGGTTCAGCTGATGCTGTGGAGTTCAGTTAACCCCTCAGATACACACTGACTGACCCACAGTCTCCCCATTTGTACAGAGATCTGTACAGCAGGCTAGCCCAACGCCCTAGGGAGGTAGAAGTTGCCCTTAACCAAAGATCGAGGATCAGCTTAACCTCCCCAAATCCTGGCCTTCACAGATCAGTGTCTAGTGGCAACTTCCTCCCATCCAGTGAGGGAGGAGTAGTGCAAAGGGGCAGCCTGAGCATCCCACGTGGTTAAATGAGTGGCTCATTAAGCGAAGGTGAGACAGGAGTGTCTGCTTCTCTGTCTCTGATCCTCTACGGCTGCAGTTGTCTCATTAGAAGACTTCAAACAACAGCGGAATAACCCACAATATCTTTACCTTCCTCTCCTCTCAACTCTCTCCTCACTGGCGTTCCTCTCATCTTTACTGTGTCCCACTCCTTCTCCTTTCCTCTCTCGTTCCACTTGTCCCCTCACATCTCCTCTCATGGGAGCTAGTGTCTGGAACACACAGGCAGATGTAATCCGTATTTATACTGTCTGTGGACAGGTCTGGTACAGAGGAACAAGACAATAGAGATTGTGTGTGGATTTTATATTGTACTTTCAGCAAGTACTGTACAAAATGTCTCTTGTTGTAGACGTGTGTTATTGTGAGTAGCAAGGTATCCCAGGCAAAGCAAGGTCACCACTCACTGTAAGAGCCAAAGGTATACAGAGTAGAGGTTGACCGATTATGATTTTTCAACGCCGATACCGATACCGATTATTGGAGGACCAATAAAGCCAATACCGATTAATTGGCCGATTTTTTTTATTTGTAATAATGACAATAACAACAATACTGAATGAACACTTATTTGAACTTAATACATCAATAAAATCAATTTAGCCTCAAGTAAATAATGAAACATGTTCAATTTGGTTTAAATAATGCAAAAACAAAGTGTTGGAGAAGAAAGTAAAAGTGCAATATGTGCTATGTAAGAAAGCTAACGATTCAGTTCCTTGCTCAGAACATGAGAACATATGAAAGCTGGTGGTTCCGTTTAACATGAGTCTTCAATATTCCCAGGTAAGAAGTTTTAGGTTGTAGTTATTATAGGAATTATAGGACTATTTGCCTCTATAGCAATTTTTGTATTTCATTAACCTTTGACGATTAGATGTTCTTATAGGCACTTTGGTATTGCCAGTGTAACAGTATAGCTTCCGTCCCTCTCATCGCTCCTCCCTGGGCTCGAACCAGCAACACAACGACAACAGCCACCATCGAAGCAGCGTTACCCATGCAGAGCAAGGGGAACAACTACTAGAAGGCTCAGAGCGAGTGACGTTTGAAACGCTATTAGCGCGCGCAAACTAGCTAGCCATTTCACTTCGGTTATACCAGCCTCATCTCGGGAGTTGATAGGCTTGAAGTCATAAACAGCGCAATGCTTAACGCACAACGAAGAGCTGCTGGCAAAATGCACGAAAGTGCTGTTTGAATGAATGATTACGCGCCTGCTTCTGCCTACCACGGCTCAGGCAGATACTTAGATACTTGTATGCTTGTATACTCAGTCAGATTATATGCAACGCAGGACACGCTAGATAATATCTAGTAATATCATCAACCATGTGTAGTTAACTAGTGATTATGATTGATTGTTTTTTATAAGATAAGTTTAATGCTAGCTAGCAACTTACCTTGGCTTACTGCATTCGTTATTGCGTTGGACTAGTTAACTGTAAGGTTGCAAGATTGGATCCCCGAGCTGACACGGTGAAAATCTGTCGTTCTGCCCCTGAACGAGGCAGTTAACCCACTGTTCCTAGGCCGTCGTTGAAAATAAGAATGTGTTCTTAACTGACTTGCCTAGTTAAATAAAAGGTATAAAAAACATATTTTTTAAAAATCGGCACCCAAAATTACCGATTTCCGATTGTTATGAAAACTTGAAATTGGCCCTAATTAATCAGTCATTCCGATTAATCGGTCGACCTCTAATACAGAGTTGGCAAACCATCATTCAGTGACAATAATACTATAATCCACAGAAGGGCTTACCAGGAAGAACTTCCAAATTCAAGGCGGAAAGGAGTTGGAGCAGAGAATGATTTATTTGAGCTTGTTTTAATCCATTGTCAGGACAATTGTAGAATTCAATTGTCTAGGAACTTCTGGCACCCAATGAAATTCTCTGTCTCAAATCGTCAGTGTAACTCTGCCCATGTCTCCTCACAATGGGTGAAATACAGCAGAGCCACCACCAGGATTATGATTTCGCATGGTTATCAACTCTCTCTGACTTATAATAATATGGTTAAAGGTTTTTATCTTCTTAAATCAATGTCTGCGCTATATTTATCAGGAGAGTGAGAGAACATTGAGAGAATGGGGCTGTGCAGCTGCGGAACAAAGGAGTGTTGAGGAGAGGGCTGTGATCCACCCTGTGGCAGTATACTGCCTGGCTGGTAGAGAGAAATTAGCTGGGAAAAGGCATCCTTAAAAACCATCCACCCCCGCTCTCTCTCTACACTCAGACACACAGCTATATACATCCATTCACAAGCCAAAAATACTGGAAAAGTGTTCACAGAGATACGCCTCCACAGCACATACATAAACACACACACACATACATGAAGTACATATAGTCCCTTACTATTAACACCACATAGAGCACACGGTCAGCCGTTATGCCTCACCCATGATCACTAAAGAATGCCAGCTCCACCCAGCCCAAAGCATTGTGTCAGACAAGCATGGGACTGTAACACTCCATAGATGCTTAGCAAAGCATGAGTGACGCAAATATACATTTAACTGCCATACTGCATGAATGCTGCCAGTGTGGAATGTTGGGACTGTCATGCTCTTATTTTAACGTGAATAAAAACAGTACATGTTAACGGCACAGTTGTGCCGCTCTGGTGTATCAATAGACATTGGAGCAGGGTCTGGGGTATCAATAGACATTGGAGCAGGGTCTGGGGTATCAATAGACATTGGAGCAGGGTCTGGGGTATCAATAGACATTGGAGCAGGGTCTGGGGTATCAATAGACATTGGAGCAGGGTCTGGGGTATCAATAGACATTGGAGCAGGGTCTGGGGTATCAATAGACATTGGAGCAGGGTCTGGGGTATCAATAGACATTGCAGCAGGGTCTGGGGTATCAATAGACATTGGAGCAGGGTCTGGGGTATCAATAGACATTGGAGCAGGGTCTGGGGTATCAATAGACATTGGAGCAGGGTCTGGGGTATCAATAGACATTGGAGCAGGGTCTGGGGTATCAATAGACATTGGAGCAGGGTCTGGGGTATCAATAGACATTGGAGCAGGGTCTGGGGTATCAATAGACATTGGAGCAGGGTCTGGGGTATCGGGGACTTTTGGAATCAAGAACAGGTGCCATACACTCAGGACAGAGGGTGAGGAGAAGGAACAGTCCAACCATGTTGTTTTAATACCCTCTATTTCTGGCTTCTCTGGCCCCTGTCCTGACGCTCCAGTCAAACATTGGCTGTTAAGAATGGCATCATTCTGACACAGAGACACATATCTCTTCCAAAGGACAGTTCAGCACACAAAGCCAAGCTGTCTCTCTGTAATATGTGCCATATTACAGTATGGCACAGAGCATAAAAACAACATGAGAGATAACTTCCATACCAGGGGTACTGAGAATGAGAGGGAGGGTCAGGAGGGTGTGGAGGGTTGTGTATGTGTGTGTGGGGGAGGGGGTGTTCTGGGTGAGTTGTGTAGACAGCATTGAGTTGTAGTGAGATACTACACATCTACTGGGTTATTATTGAGTTTATCATAAAACCCACCAGCTGCTCCATATCAGTCCATAACTATGACCTTACTAATTTCCTCTCTCTCTGACCCTGCAGAGCCTCTGAGCAGTGTGTCCTCCCTGGAGGTGCACTTTGACCTCCTGGACCTGACAGAGCTAACCGACATGTCTGACCAGGAGCTGGCTGAGGTGTTCGCTGACTCTGATGAGGAGAACCACAACGAGTCCCCAGCAGGTTAGACCATTTTCAGATACTCAAGATACTCAGATGGCCGCCTCGCTTCGCGTTCCTAGGAAACTATGCAGTATTTTGTTTTTTTAATGTGTTATTTCTTACATTGTTACCCGAGGAAATCTTAGGTTTTATTACATACAGTCGGGAGGAACTATTGGATATAAGAGCAACGTCAACTCACCAACATTACGACCAGGAATACGACTTTCCCGAAGCGGAGCCTCTGTTTGGTCCACCACCCAGGACAATAGATCGGATCACAGCCGGCGATCCAAAACAACGGAGCCGCAGAAGGGGCAGACGGAGCGATCTTCTTGTCAGGCTCCGTAGACGGGCACATCGTGCACCGCTCCCGAGCATACTACTCGCCAATGTCCAGTCTCTGACAACAAAGTATTACAAAATCCGAGCAAGGGTTGCCTTCCAGAGAGATATCAGAGATTGTAACATTCTTTGTTTCACTGAAACATGGCTCACTCGGGATAGCCACCTGGGTTCTTCACGCATCGCGCCGACAGAAACAAACATCTCTCTGGTAAGAAGAAGGGCGGGGGTGTATGCCTTATGATTAACGAGACGTGGTGTGATCATAACAACATACAGGAACTCAAGTCCTTTTTTTCACCTGACCTAAAATTCCTTACAATCAAATGCCGACTGCATTATCTACCAAGAGTATTCTCTTTGATCATAATCACAGTCGTGTATAACCCCCCCTCCCCCCCAAGCAGACACATCGACGGCCCTGAAAGAACTTCATTTGACTTTATGTAAACTGGAAACCACATATCCTGAGGGAGCATTTATTGTAGTTGGGGATTTTAACAAGGATAATCTGAAAACAAGGCTCCCTAAATTTGATCAGCATATCGAATGCGCGACCCGGGCTGGCAAAACCCTGGATCATTGTTATTCTAACTTCCGCAACGCGTATAAAGCCCTCCCCCGCCCTCCTTTCGGGAAAATCTGACCACGACTGCATTTTGTTGCTCCCAGCCTATAGACAGAAACTAAAACAGGAAGCGACCAATCGGATTCCACGCTTCAAGATTTCTTCGATCACGTGGACTGGAATATGTTCCGCATAGCGTCGGACAATAACATTGATGAATACGCTGATTTGGTGAGTGAGTTTATTAGCATGTGCATCAGTGATGTTGTACCCAGAGCGTCTATTAAAACATTCCCCAACCAGAAACCGTGGATTGATGGCAGCATTTGGCAAAACTGAAAGCGGGAACCACTGCTTTTAATCAGGGCAAGGTGACCGGAAACATGACCGAATACAAACAGTGTAGCTATTCCCTCTGCAAGGCAATCAAACAAGCTAATCAGTATAGAGACAAAGTAGAGTCACAATTCAACAGCTCTGACACGAGAGGTATGTGGCAGGGTCTACAGTCAATCACGGACTACAAAAGGCAAACCAGCCCCGTTGTGGACCACGATGTCTTGCTACCAGACAAACTAAACAACTTCTTGCTCGCTTTGAGGACAATACAGTGCCACTGACACGGCCGCTGGCTCTCCTTCACTGCAGCCAACGTGAGTAACACATTTAAACGTGTTAACCCTCACAAGGCTGCAGCCCCAGACGGCATCCCCAGCCACGTCCTCAGAGCATGCGCAAACCAGCTGGCTGGTGTGTTTACGGACATATTCAATCAATCCTTATCCCAGTCTGCTGTTCCCACATGCTTCAAGAGGGCCACCATTGTTCCTGTTCCCAAGAAAGCAAAGGTAACTGAGCTAAATGACTATCACCCCGTAGCACTCACTTCCATCATCATGAAGTGCTTTGAGAGACTAGGACCATATCACCTCCACCCTACCTGACACCCTAGACCCACTCCAATTTGCTTACCGCCCCAATAGGTCCACAGACGCAATCACACTACACACTGCCCTATCCCAACTGGACAAGAGGAATACCTATGTAAGAATGCTGTTCATCGACTACAGCTCAGCATTTAACACCATATAGTACCCTCCAAACTCATCATTAAGCTCGAGACCCTGGGTTTCGACCCCGCCCTGTGCAACTGGGTCCTGGACTTCCTGACGTGTCACCCCCAGGTGGTGAGGGTAGGTAACAACATCTCCACCCCGCTTGATCCTCAACACTGGGGCACCACAAGGGGGCTTTCTCAGCACTCTCCTGTACTCCCTGTCAACCATGACTGCATGGCCATGCACGCCTCCAACTCAATCATCAAGTTTGCAGAAGACACTACAGTGGTAGGCTTGATTACCAACAACGACGAGATGGCCTACAGGGTAGAGGTGAGGGCCCTCGGAGTGTGGTGTCAGGAAAATTACCTCACACTCAATGTCAACAAAATAAAGGAGATGATCATGGACATCAGGAAACAGCAGAGGGAGCAGCCCCCTATCCACATCGACGGGACAGTAGTGGAGAAGGTGGAAAGTTTTAAGTTCCTCGGCGTACACATCACGGACAAACTGAAATGGTCCACCCACACAGACAGCGTGGTGAAGAAGGCACAGCAGCGCCTCTTCAACCTTACAGATGCACAATCGAGAGCATCCTGTCGGGCTGTATCACCACTTGGTACGGCAACTGCTCCGCCCACAACCGTAAGGCTCTCCAGAGGGTAGTGAGGTCCGCACAACGCATCACCGGGGGGAAACTACCTGCCCTCCAGGACACCTACACCACCCGATGTCACAGGAAGGCAAAAAAGATAATCAAGGACAACAACCACCCAAGCCACTGCCTGTTCACCCCGCTATCATCCAGAAGGCGAGGTCAGTACAGGTGCATCAAAGCGGGGACCGAGAGACTGAAAAACAGCTTCTATCTCAAGGCCATCAGACTGTTAAACAGCCATCACTAAAATTGAGTGACTGCTGCCAACATACTGACTCATCTCTAGCCACTTTAATAATGAAAAAATGTATGTAAGGAATGTATCACTGGTCACTTTAAACAATGTCACTTTATATAATGTTTACATACCCTAAATTACTCATCTCATATGTATATATTGTACTCTGTACCATCTCCTGCATCTTGCCTATGCTGTTTGGTCATCGCTCATTCATATATTTTTATGTACATATTCTTATTCCTTCCTTTACACTTGTGTGTACAAGGTAGTTGTTGTGAAATTGTTAGGTTAGATTACTTGTTAGATATTACTGCATGGTCGGAACTAGAAACACAAGAATTTCGCTACACTCGCAATAACATCTGCTAACCATGTGTATGTGACAAATAAAATGTGATTAATCATTCTTGATTAATCATTCTTTTTAAACCTTTATTTAACTAGGCAAGTCCATTAAGAACAAATTCTTATTCTTATAACAAATTCTTATTTACAATAGCAGCCTAGCCTAGCCTAGTGGGTTAACTTCCTTGTTCAGGGGCAGAACGTCAGATTTTTACCTTGGGTAGTGATCTAGCAATCTTTCGGTTACTTGACCAACGCTCTAACCACTAGGCTACCAGCCGCCCAATTCATTAACCATTGAATGGTTGATTTGGTGGATTTGACAACCCTCTTGTTCTCCAACCAAGACGACCCTAGTGTGATGGACTGGCTTAAACATGGTCTTTGTTCGCCTTGAGAGAACCATTACCCAAATTGAATTTCCTCCTACTTTGGTTGAACACAGTTGGATGTTAGAGTGTATGTTTTGCTCTCTGCAGGAGACAAAACAGAAACACTATCTCTGTTTACTCTGTTCTCCCTCTAAAAACTCTGTCCACTAGACAGACTCTTTTACATATCACCCCATTCTGTAGCATACGACCCCATTACATCAAAATCTAAATGGTTTAGCTGATCACAAATGTGTGTGTGTGTGTGTGTGCAGAGGGTCTGTAGAGCAATGAGCACTCTAATAAAAAGCTTACAATTGTGTTCTCTTTGGCTGCAGGGAAAGGGACACATGGGAGAACCCAATAAAACTTCAGCAGCACATTGGATTGAACATTCCTCTGAATTCTTACTGTAATTCAAGCAGTTCTCTATATTTTGTGATAATGACCAAGATACAGTATATTCCTGTTATGTGCCTCTGGGAGATTCTCATATCAGTTTGTGTCCATGTCAATGTTGATAGTTATTGGTACCAGATCCCAGGCTGGTTGTCTGATACAGCACAATAGACTACTGTAGCATAGCGCTAATTAGCATTAGTTAGAGGGGAGTCTGATTAACCTGTGATCAGGGACGCGCCCGGGCCCAGCAAACCGCCCTCCTCACAACCAGAGGAAACAGGAAATCCATCCCATGTATTACTTATGATCCATAGCCCCATGTTTCCTGCTGAGAGGGAGAACGATCCTCAAAGAGCTCCACATCATCACTCCATTCAGCTGCTTTACGCTCACACTCTCACCTCATCTCTATTAAGAAGAGATATGCGTGACTTGGGAACGGTACTAAGATGTTTGCTTTACAATACACCTGTTCTACACTCATGTTCTCATCATGGGGAACCACAGAGAGCTATGTTCAGCTCTGTGTGCGGGATATTAAAATAACCTTACAAAGGTGCACTTTAAGAAATACAGCAATCTTGCTTAGACATCACCCACGCTCCTTCTCCTTACCCCCAGGGTTGAACCGTGCCAATTTATCACATTACTCCCCATAAAAAGGCATTGCGTTGCTCCCTTGTCTGACCTTAGCCCGTAAGTCAGGGGTTCCAAACCTTTTTGGCCCATGACAACATTTTGATACTGAAAGATTTTCGTGACCCCAACCATGTGAAAAAAAATTATGTAATTAACAGGGGGGGGGGGGGGCTATGGCAGTCAATTGAAAACATTCTAACAGTATTTTTGATTGTCTTCTCAACTCACCATCACATACTTTTCATGTGGGGCTATGACAGTCAACTGCAAATTAGTCTGACATAATGTATCTTATCTCACCACCACTAATGACATGGTTGTACTTTGTGCATGTGGCGTCGGAGCTTCTCAATGTCCGGGGACACGTTCGATAGTGCGCACCTCATATCTGCTGCCACATCCAACCTGGACCGATATTTGGTTTTAATGCAGACGAGAGCACTGAATGCAGCTTCATACAGATATAAGCTGGCAAAGGGTACCATGAGTTTCATGGTGCTTTTAAGACAACTGGGAACTCAGTCAAATAATGATGTCAGTGATCTTCAGGTCAGAAAGTCGGAGCTATAAGAGGCCCCCAGTTCCGAGTTCCTAGTTGTGTTGAACGCGGCATTAATGTCAGAGGGAGACGGCAGAGTATTCCCTTAGAGTCAGGAACCAAAACTGCTCCGTAGTGATCTGTGAATGACAGCTCAATCAGCTATTCGATTTCACTTACCAGCATGTCAATTGAGCCAAGATCACAGTCAAATGGATTGGGAAGTAGGTGCCAAAGTGCTCTTCCAAGTGTTGGAGGTGAGCAGTCATCACTCGTGTGGGATACTTACTGATGCTGTTTTCTGTTAGAAACATGCACAGCCGAGGGAAGGGGGCATGGTTCACTTTTGAATGACTCTCTCCAATAAGAATCCTTTCCTCTGAACCCACTGATTCGGTCACTCATCTGTAGGCTTTTGTATTTCCCCTGCATGCTTGCGTTCAGTTTCCCAAATACGTCTGTCACAGGCAAGGAGACACATTTTATTTTCATTACACAGAAAGTCAACCGTCTGTTTTTTTTTTTTTACATCCATTGTGAATGACAACAGTTCCTCTCTTAATGCAAAAAATCTTTCCAACACTCCCCCTTGATAACCACCAAACCTCGGTGTGAAATAGAACATTGTCTCCAAATAATTTTGCCAACAGGCGTGAGCGCAGTGGATGTGGTTTGATATAATTTACAATCAAAGTTACCTGCTGCAGTATATCTCTGAGTTCTGTAATCAGCTTTTTTGCCCCCAATTGCTCTCGGTGTGTCATATAATGCGTCCTTATGGCAGAGGGAGACATTCATGACTAGAGTGTGACGGCCTGCCTGTCGTCCCGCCATAGATGGAGCCCCATCTGTGCAAAAGCCCAATATTTGATCCCATGGAATCTGTTTTTCATCAATATAGCCACACAGCACACTGAACATCCCCTGTGCTCTTTCATGCTCGGGAATCGTGAGACAGAACAATATGTCCTCGTGAATAGCATCCCCCAGCATGTATAGCGAACAAAATTCATGTGTGGGCATCTTGGCCCTCGCAGCTAAAGTTCATTTGGAGAGCATAAACTGGGGAGATTTTGAGTCGTTCAGTCCGAGTTTCCTCTTGATTGCTAGAGATAGCATAAATTATTTTTTTAACAGTGTTTTCTGACAAAGGTATTGATGTGAGTTTCTGTGCCTCTGTCTCCCCACACATTGTTTTCACCATATCAATAGCGGCCGGTAATTTCAACGTCTCTGCAACAGTGTGTGGTTTCATAGCATAGCGGGCCTAGTCACTCACCATGGGAATGATTCAAATGCATCGGTGAAGTGCAGCCTTTTCCCATGATCTAAGGGAACTCTCTAGTTGAATTTAATATTTGAATAATTTCCATTTCAATTTTTAAGGTTAACCACATTTCAAGACGATGTTATAATATATACATAAATATATACTTGCCGGGATTTTGGAAATTCTCCAGCGACCCTATTTTCATTCCAGCAACCCCATACGGGGTCGCAACACTTAGCTTGGGAACCGCTGCCCTAAGTGCATGCATGTATCTACACAGCCTTAATCCCCCAGTGACCCCCACCCACCCTGTCTCTATCTCTGTTTCTCTGTCACACACACACACACACACACACACACACACACACACACACACACACACACACACACACACACACACACACACACACACACACACACACACACACACACACACACACACACACACACACACACACACACACCTCTCAGGCTGCTTTAATCACTGCATTGTGCTGTACCCCATAACCTCCTCTTAGATTAATCCCACTGAGGAGGAGGAGGAGGCACCTGACTAGGTAGATCAGTGTGCTGGGGACCCCTAGTGACAGAGAGAGGCAGGAGGCAGAGAGGAGAGAGGGAGAGGGAGCATTAAAAAGAGAGAGGGAGGGAGAACGGGAGAAACATGAAAGAGAAATACATGAGAGGTGGTGATTCTCTCCCCACCGCAGCAAGGGTTCCCACCGCAGCAAGGGTTCCCACCGCAGCAAGGTTTCCCACCGCAGCAAGGGTTCCCACCGCAGCAAGGGTTCCCACCGCAGCAAGGGTTCCCACCGCAGCAAGGTTTCCCACCGCAGCAAGGGTTCCCACCGCAGCAAGGGTCCCCACCGCAGCAAGGTTTCCCACCGCAGCAAGGGTTCCCACCGCAGCAAGGGTTCCCACCGCAGCAAGGGTTCCCACCGCAGCAAGGGTTCCCACCGCAGCAAGGTTTCCCACCGCAGAAAGGGTTCCCACCGCAGCAAGGGTTCCCACCGCAGCAAGGTTTCCCACCGCAGCAAGGGTTCCCACCGCAGCAAGGGTTCCCACCGCAGCAAGGTTTCCCATTTCTCCAGAAGAGACTGATGGCTCCCTGAGCTCCAGTGAATATGCCAGATATCCTGGTCCTGACGGCAGGACCTCACCACAGGGCTCGTATAAACCCACCACAGCTGCTGCTACCGGAGCACCACAGCCATAAAACTCACAGGGAGAACAACAGACTGTCCCCATATCCCCAGCCATCTAGCTATATCCTCTGATATAGTGCAGCAGTTTTACTGACAAATCGGACATTAAAAAGCCCAGCAGGAGGAATAAGCAGCGTTGTGTGATGACCATAATCTCACTCAGTGGGGTGATACTCGAGGAGGTCAGGGACCGTGCAGAGATTTTCAGTGTCGTATTAAGACCTATGGCTGGTGAAAGGGAGTCAGGACTAGTGTACTAAGATTGAAGAGTGGTGGTAAATGTGATCAGAACACCAATAATATTGTCTCAATGTGTAATACAGACCCTGATAAAAGTGTTTATTTTCACATCCATACAGTGCATTCAGAAAGTATTCAGACCCCTTGACCTGTTCCATATTTTTTTGTCACAGCCTTACTCTAAAACAAATTAAACTATTTTTTTCTTCATCAATCTACACACAATATCCCATAATGACAAAGTGAAAACAGGTTTTTAGAAATGTTTGCAAATGTATGTAAAAAAAGAAGAAGACGGAAATACCTTATTTACATAAGTATTCAGACTCTTTCCTATGAGACTCCGAAATTGAGCTCAGGTGCTCAGGAGTCCATTGATTATCCTTGAGATATTTCTACAACTTGATTGGAGTCCACCTGTAGTAAATAAAAATCTGATTTGACATGACTTGGAAAGGCACACACCTGTCTATATAAGGTCGCACAGTTGATAGTGCATGTCAGAGCAAAACCAAGACACGAGGTCGAAGGAATTGTCCATAGAGCTCCGAGACAGGATTGTGTCGAGGCACAGATCTGGGGAAGGGTACCCCCAAAAATTGCAGCATTGAAGGTCCCCAAGAACAGAGTGGCTTCCATCATTCTTAAATGGAAGACGTGTGGACACCAAGACTCTTCCTAGAGCTGGCTGCCCGGCCAAACTGAGCAATCGGGAAAGAAGGGTCTTGGTCAGGGAGGTGACCAAGAACCCGATGGTCATTCTGACAGAGCTCCAGAGTTCCTTTGTGGAGAGAGAATAACCTTCTAAAAGGACAACCATCTCTGCAATCAGGCCTTTATGGTAGAATGGTCAGATGGAAGCCACTCCTCAGTGAAAGGCACATGACAGCCCACTTGGAGTTTGCCAAAAGGCATCTAAAGGACTCTCAGACCATGAGAAACAAGATTCTCTGCTCTGATGAAACCAAAATTGAACTGCAAGCATCACATCTGGGGGAAACCTGGCACCATCCCTACAATGAAGCATGGTGGTGGCAGGTGTTTTTCAGTGGCAGGGACTGGGAGACTAGTCAGGATCGAGAGAAAGATGAACGGAGCAAAGTACAGAGAGATCCTTGATGAAAACATACTCCAGAACACTCAGGACCTCAGATTGGGGAGAAGGTTCACCTTCCAACAGGACAACAACCCTAAGCACACAGACAAGACAACGCAGGAGCGGCTTCGGGACAAGTCTCTGAATGTCCTTGAGTGGCCCAGCCAGAACCCGGACTTGAACATCTCTGGAGATACCTGAAAATAGCTGTGCAGCGACACTCCCCATCCAACCTGACAGAGCTTGAGAGGAGCTGCAGAGAAGAATGGGAGAAACTGCCCAAATACAGGTGTGCCATGCTTGTAGCATCATACCCAAGAAGACCCGGGCTGTAAACGGTGCCAAAGGTGCTTCAACAAAGTACTGAGTAAAGGGTCTGAATACTTATTTGAATGTGATATACCTGTTTTTGCTTTGTCTTTATGGGGTGTGTGTAGATTTATGAGGGGGAAACTATTGAGTCCATTTTAGAATTAGGCAGTAATGTAACAAAATGTGGAAAAAGTCAGGGTGTCTGAATACTTTCCGAATGCACAGTAACCGTATGTACGCCCCTTTACATTATGTTGAATTGGATAAAGTTGATCTTCCTCCACTGTGCTCTATCTGCATTCAGTAGATGTATGCTGGTATGCTGGTTTGCATCTTATCTTTATTGTCAAGTATCTTGAAGTGCTTTGTCATTGCCTGGTGTTCTCTATTTCCCACTCATAGATTAGACAGTGACACTCTGGGGATCTCTGACTCACTCCAGCAGTGGCACACTGTGCTCAAATAAGAGTATGTTTTGCGTTCGGACTCAAGACGAGATACAGAGATACACATACCCATGCAAACACACACATACTCATACACACACACATGCATGACTAATGACTAAAGCTGCTCTGCAGTGTCCAGGCCAGACTATCCAGACGGTACAGTCTCTAGAGGAGCCAGAGTCAAGAACAGGCTCTCTTCTCCAGCAGTGTCTCTCTCTCTCTGGCTGCCTCAGTAGTGAGAATAGTGAGATGGGATAATACCTCCAGGTGAAGATCAGGCTGAGGCTGGTGTATAGATGACCTTGTGTGATAGATGACAGAACCACAGGGCCAGGTGTTCTGCCCAGTGGGGATTCTACTGCCACTGGACTGGACATACATTAGCTGTGTGTGTGTGTGTGTGTGTGTGTGTGTGTGTGTGTGTGTGTGTGTGTGTGTGTGTGTGTGTGTGTGTGTGTGTGTGTGAGAAAGAGTTGTTTATCAGGGGTTAGTGTTACCTTACCCAGGGAGGACTTAGGACACATCTCAGCTGTGAGATCCAGCTGTTCTGTTACTTCCTTGTTATATCTGTGTTCCCTTAAAGCTCCTTCAGTATCACCACCTGCTCTAATGATAAATAACAAGCTCTGTAGCCAGAGGTATAGAGTGTATTACAGTGAAGGAAGGAGGTGGCTTGCTTGTACAGTAAATGTATTGTCTAACTGATTATCAAGGTGAAAGGATCTAAAGACCTTGACATGGCTACATGAAGGGAATGTATGGGTGGATAATGTGCATAATATGTATATAGACTGTAGTCTGTAAAGGTAGAGTGGCTGGATATTCCATAGGAGTGTGTTATGAACCTAGGTCAGTAGGCTGGCGGGAGTTAGTTCAGTCAGTGTAAAGCCGTGGGAAAAAGGAGAGGGTGAGTTGGGGGTAAGAGCAGATTGGCTGGGGAAAAGCGAGATGAGGAGAAGGTGAGGGAGGGTGTTGGGGAAGAGGGT
Source organism: Oncorhynchus kisutch (assembly GCF_002021735.2). Lineage (NCBI taxonomy): Eukaryota > Metazoa > Chordata > Actinopteri > Salmoniformes > Salmonidae > Oncorhynchus > Oncorhynchus kisutch. Next base: position 68,542,016 of record NC_034181.2, on the reverse strand, counting down.
GAATGGAGGGTTAGTCAAAGGTAAAAGGAGAGAGGGGAGGAAGAGGAGGGGAAGGCCAGGGGGAGAGTGGGATAGTGAGATTGGGTTGTGTGGGAAACAGAAGGGGAGGAGGAAAGGAAGATAGGGGAGGCTGAGGGAGTTCACTCTGAATGGAGTCCTGAATTATTCACTGTTCTCAGCTGGATACAAGGCCAGGACTCTCCTGAGCTGTATATACTGTTATCATCATCAGGCCTAAACAAACTGACTACACATTTACACATTATTTATGTATTCATCTTATTTTCTTCTGTTTTCCTACTCTTTCCATTCTTTTCTTTTCTTTTCTTTCCATTTAATTTCCTCTCCTCTCCTCTCTCCTCTCCTCTCCTCTCCTCTCCTCTCCTCTCCTCTCCTCTCCTCTCCTCTCCTCTCCTCTCCTCTCCTCTCCTCTCCTCTCCTCTCCTCTCCTCTCCTCTCCTCTCCTCTCCTCTCCTCTCCTCTCCTCTCCTCTCCTCTCCTCTCCTCTCCTCTCCTCTCCTCTCCTCTCCTCTCCTCTCCTCTCCTCTCCTCTATATTGGACAGACAGGGGTAATGAAAGCTGTGTGGGCACTTATGTTTTGGACACCTGCCAGTCAGGACAGCCCAGGGATCAGAGTTGACAGATGAGATGTTCAGGAGAAATGGAGGGGATGAGGAGGAGATGGAGGGATGAAGGCCAGAGAGGGTTAGTGGAGTGAGGGAGGACCAGAGAAAGGCAGGACAATAAATTAGATTAGCTAAATGTGTACAGCTGCATTGGTAGGCCCCCACCCAATCTCACCCCTCTGTACAGTCAGTATCTGCATCTGTTCTGTGTATGTGAAATAGACGGATAACAAGAGATGACATACCAGATCTCAACAGAGACTATTATGACCATAATCACCTCAGAAACAGGCTATTTAAACTACAAACCCCAGGATCTCTTTCACCACATTAAAGCCCATTTGAGAGAGGAGGAGTGAGGCAGTAGGATGGAGTTGCCCCTAGACACTGATACAGTATATGGTGCATTTTCCCCCCCAATGGTTAAGATTAGTATAGGGGGATGGAAAGCTGATCCCAGATCTGTGTGGGAGTGAGTCATCTCCTCTGCAGTGTTCTCCAGGAGAGCCCAGGCTCTGACAGTCACACCCTGTGATGACACAGGAGGACACTGCAGCTCTTACTGTCACCACTTTACCAGAGACAGTCACTGGCTAGGTGGTCTCATTACCATATACAGTAGCATATACCCTTCTGCTGCCTTAAAATCTGCTACCATCGAAGGGGGATGGGCAACGCATGGAGAAGGGGCTTGGTGATGTTCTCAGATCGATCCAATCTGTGTGTTTTGATGCTGTGGCTCCTCAGTGTTAACAAAGCAGGTTGAAGCTTTCCAAGCAGACAAAAATAACACAACCACCCACTATACTGTAGCAGCAGCTGTGGGCAAGACTGGGGGAAAACATTTCCATTCAGGGTAACTGTAGTAGTCTTGCTCATAAATCTTTAGGAGTCCACTGGGGCCTCTGAAAGGACTGCACAAAGAGGGGCCCCATAACTGATGTCCCAGTCCCAACATGAAACACACACATTTGCGCGCATGCACGCACACACACACACACACACACACACACACACACACACACACACACACACACACACACACACACACACACACACACAGTAACCAGGTGTAACATACACGGTACACACAGCGTGTTGGCACCATACTGGCATTGTGCTTCCCTGTGGTTTAAGAGCCTTTGTAGGGCGCAGGCTGGTGTTTTCTGTGGACTTTGTTTTCACAGCAACACACTGGTTGTGGAATCTGTTTGAGCCAACAGCACAGAAGGGCTTCTTAGAAAGAGAGGTTTATTACAGCTAGACACTGCAGACATGGTAGCTAGGAGGGAGGGAGGCATGCAGGGAAGCAGGCAGGGAGACAGGCAGGGAGGGAGACACTACAAGGATGTCATAGAAGAGGGGGGTGCCTTTGTGGGCTGATGGTGGACTGAGTTAAGGAAATTGGATGATTGTTCTTGATATTTGTTCTGAACTAAATGGGAGGACCCTCAAGGGAGTTGGTTATGAGTAGGTCCTGAGCAATAGGGTAAGGTGTGGTCAGTGGTCCTGATATGAAGGTCTGAGGGTAAGGGATGTTAAATGAGAGATAGAAACAGGTGTGTGTTTGTGGGGTGAGAGTCTCATCCTCTGATCCGTCAGAACCCTGCAAGGAGAAGAGGAGGCTTCTCCTGCATCCATATTCATAGAGCTGTCAATCCCAAAACACTGACCAGGGATGGGCTGACTCATACTGCGACTATAGCATTCTAGTCACACACAGAGATAAACAGGGACACAGATAGAGACATACTGGTAGAGATGCAGAGACACATCATGAAAGTAGGGACATACACACACAAGGACCAGCGGTGGCAGATACAAAGTTTAATTAACAAGCACTCACTCAAACAGAGCCTTTCAGGATGCTGAGGAGTCTCTTGTCCCTCTCATTAAAATCCAATGGAGACACCATCAATCTTCAGGGATCAATACCATCAATGTTGTGTGTGTGTGTGTGTTTGCATGTTTTCGTGTGTACCCTTGTGTGAACATACATCACTGCTGGTTGATCTATTGTTACAGCATTTCACTTATGGAGAGTGAGAGCTGGGACTTGCCTTTTCATTAGACAGTAATTGCATTGATATGTGTGCAGTAAAGGTTAAAAAGTGTGTCCGGCTACACCTATTAATCCTGTGATCTCCGTGGTAGTGTACAGTGAACAGCACCACCAAGTGGTGTAAAGAGACAGGGGCATATGAAATAAAGATGCACTTTCTATGACCAATATTCGTGTGAACCTGCTTGACACCGGTCCCTTCTGTGCACTCAAGGTCATGCAGATGAGGGGGGGGATTGATTCAAGATTAAAGAGAGTGGGGAGATGGACACAAAGTAAGAGAGGTACAGGGAGAGATACAGAGAAAGAAAAGGGTATAGTAAGGGAAAGGGAGAGAGAGAGAGAGAGAGAGAGAGAGAGAGAGAGATTCATTAAGTGCAGCAACCTATTTGCCAAAACATTTCACAAACACATTCCTCTGATGTCATCACCTCCTAGCCTCATCACCTAAATACCAATCAGCTTCTCATTTCTACTCACCCTAGTTGTTAGCGAACCAATCATATTCTCTATCCATGATATCACCACTCCACAAAACTGAAGTACAATCTCTGTCTAGCATGCTGATGGCTATAGACCAAAGAGACACTGGAGAGCTGTGTAGTGGTTCTGAGAACTGAAGAACAAACAGACAGGCACGATGAATGGTGGAGTTCTGCTGCCTCGAGACACCGAAAAATAAGTGTGAGACAAATGTCTGTGACAGCTAAAACAAGCAGCCATTGTGAGCATAATGAACTGGAGAAAACAGCCAGCAGGCTAAATGCAGCTGATGATTGGAGGAGAAGTGACCATGTGACTGTTTTAGATCAATAACAATGACATGAGAGGAGATGAGAAGCAAAGAGACATCAAACTAAAATGATCTATCATCTACTACACACGTAGGCACGCGCACGCGCTTACACACGCACACACACGCACAGAGCTTCTAGTTTTCTAAACTCCTCCATTTCTCTTGGGATTCGGTGTCCTTGACACACAGACATGTATAGGCTACACATTAACATACACTAACACATACTCAGTTCACTGCACACGGCCTCTCTGACAGAGTACTTCATAGTTTCATCTGCCTCTATATTCAGAGCAACTCTATCATGCTGTAAGAATCCCAGAGGAATAGGTCATGTGGAGCTGCATAAACTAATTTATATTCTGTACTTTACTGTGTTTGCGATCGGGATGCCTTTCAACCATAGCCAATTGATCTATTATACAGTAGGGAAACAAACTGCACTCACTGTACCACTGCGTACTGTTGTAAACTATTTTTGGAGAACCTTGGGAAAACATAGTTGACTGAAGTGGCATAGAGAAAGGAAGCTTTTAGAGGCATTAGGTGACTTCAGGGAGTTGACAGTCCCTGCTGACTTGATTTACTTTGTTAAATGAGTTACAGTATGGTGACCATTGGGGGAGGTGGCAGGTAGACTAGTGGTTAAGAGCGTTCCACAGGGATGCTGGCCCATGTTGACTCCAATGCTTCCCCCAGTTGTGTCCATTTGGCTGGATTTCCATTGGTGGTGGACCATTCTTGATACACACGGGAAACTGTTGAGCATGAAATACCCAGCTGCTTTGCAGTACTTGACACACTCAAAGCAGTGCGCCTGGCACCTACTACCATATCCTGTTCAAAGGCACTTACATATTTGGTCTTGCCCATTCACCCTCTAAATGGCACACATACACAATCCATGTCTTAATTGTCTCAAGGCTTAAAAATATTTGATATTTATTTAACCTGTCTCCTCCCCTTCACCTACATAGATTGAAGTGGATTTAACAAGGAATAACAATAAGGGATCATAGCTTTCACCTGGATTCACCTGGTCAGTCTATGTCTTTGAAATGTTCCTAATGTTTTGTCCACTCAGTGTATACTGTGTGCTATACATGTGACAGACAGGAAGTTGTGGAAACTTAATCCAGGGCCTCTGGGTTACGTGGTCAGCATGTTTGAGCTGTATAGAGCGGTTCACAACATACATATCCCCTAGTCTGTTTTCTTTCCATAAAAATATCAGGATACGTGAGAGGCGTGCACCTTGACTTCACCTTGCCTGTACATGAGTTTTATGTGTGTGGTTAAGAGACGTGCATGTCTGTATGTGTGTGATCCATAACTTACCTCCTCTCATCACATGTATGTGCATAGCTTGACCCTTCTCCTTATTATCATCCCCAGGCCACCACCAGCCACCCCTGCCCAGAGGAGGCTACATGCGCTCCCCCTCGTGGACCCGTTGCAGCAAGGCTGAGCCCCCCAGGGAGAGGAAGCACCACAGTGACTCCGACACCACCGCAGGGCCCTTAATGAAGCTGGAGAGGCCTAAGCAGCCCTGAGAGCCCACGGGTCTGGCCCGGAAAGAGAGAGGCCCAGAGCGGACACACCGAGAGCGGGCACAGAGACCACACCAACTGCCCCAACCCCTGGTCCGGGCACTGAAACAACCATGTTGCTGAAGACACTACAGACAGACTAAGCTCTCGATGCTGTGCACTGTATTATAAACTTAACATGAAACAACGGCTGTGAGTGAAATACACACAGACACAGATGCAAACACACAAAATGACACACGGATATCTGCAAAACCACACACACGTACACACATGCTATTTATTGTGTTTTCCATGCAAGGGGTTCCTCTGGCACAAACACTGGAGGGCCAGTGTGATTTTTGAGGCTTTGTTTGGGGTGAACATCAGGGTATAAGGCTGTCCCAGTGTGGGGAGAATGCCTGGCTAAAAGCCTCCCTATCCCTGCAGAATCTTAGGGGTGGGAGAGTGGGCTTGGAGGGGTGGGACGGTCCCTGAAATCTGTGACAAACTCGGCTACAAAATATAATGTGGCGAAGTTAACGAGAATACCCACTCCAGTCAAATAAAAGACTGGAATATAGACCTCATTATGCGATAGTACAGCAGGCAATCTGGAAGTCTTCTTTGTAATTAGAATAAGAGTCCAACCTGAATCTATTGCACAATGTTCTTCCTTAAAGTACCAGGGCCATCTGCTCTCTGAATTACTTTCTGCAGGCTTTCTGTAGGTTGTAACTAACAATGGGCAGTGTTTCAGTTGGGCCACTCTCCATCACTCTCTGAATTACTTTCTGTAGGTTGTAACTAACAGGAGGCAATGGGCAGTGTTTCAGTGGGGCCACTCTCCATCGCTCTCTGAATTACTTTCTGTAGGTTGTAACTAACAGGAGACAATGGGCAGTGTTTCAGTGGGGCCACTCTCCATCGCTCTCTGAATTACTTTCTGTAGGTTGTAACTAACAGGAGGCAATGGGTAGTGTTTCAGTGGGGCCACTCTCCATCGCTCTCTTTTCTTTCCATCCTCTCCCTCTCTCTCTTCTTCTACACCTCTCTCTACCTGAGAGGAAACCGGTGTGGCCACAGTAAACTAAATGTATTTGCAGATATGATATGATGTACGACAGCAGTCCTTCTCACCAACATTACATTCAACACTGTGGATCTTGTCCTTTGCCAAACCAAGTGAAGTGGGGATGAGTGGTGAAAAAAATAAAGAATTTCATGCAAACAAAGTGAACTTTCTCTGTGGGTGATTTTTGCATTAGAGCACTAACCAAACATTGTGCAGCTGTAGGTTGTCTGATAGGGTATTATGAACAGCAGTCTGAGCCTTTCATTATTTATGCTCAACAGACCAAACAAACAAACTCTCGAATTCCTGCCAGGAACACTGTGGAGGAAGAAAACCCAGCATCAGCAACATGAAAACAGTTCAATTGAAACCACATTGAAATACTTCAGAGTACACACTTAATCACACAGTGGACAGAGAAGTATTGAATAGCAATAATGTTTAAACGGTCAAAGGAATAACCTTAATTTACTCTCGTCAGCTTCGCCAAAATCAATGGGCTCTGGCAGCTCTGTAGAGGTTTAAAATGTCTGCTTTTTAAATGGTGACTGCAGGTTCCTAACTGAGCAGATAGAGGGCAGAACAGAATAAAGGGGGGAATGCAGATAGACTTACAATATACAGTCATACACATATCCATAAACAGCTTTATACCATGGCATTGTTGAATACTCATTTCTGATTGGCTTGATGTGCATTCTCGAGCGTGCATTATTTAAGTGATAGTGCCCAGGAAGCTGGTGTTTGGAGGATATATTATGTGCATTCTCGAGCGTGCATTATTTAAGTGATAATGCCCAGGAAGCTGGTGTTTGGAGGATATATTATGTGCATTCTCGAGCGTGCATTATTTAAGTGATAATGCCCGAGAAGCTGGTGTTTGGAGGATATATTGGGACAGGTGCTGTTAGGCCCGAGACGAAGTGGAGGGCCGGCAAACCGTGCCAATATATCCTCTAAACACCGGCTTCTCGGGCATTATCACTTTTATACAACGGGTTACCAACCTATTATGGGCCCTCCAGAGGGTGGTGCGGTCTGCACAACGCATCACCAGGGGAAAACAGCCTGCCCTCCAGGACACCTACAGCACCCGACGTCACAGGAAGGCCAAAAAGATCATCAAGGACAACAACCACCTGAGCCACGGCCTATTCCCGCCACTATCATCCAGAAGGCGAGTCAATACAGGTGCATCAAAGCTGGGACTGAGAGACTGAAAAATAACTTCTATCTCAAGGCCATCAGACTGCTATACAGCCGTCACTAACACAGAGAGGCTGCTGCCTACATAGAGAACTTCAAATCAGTGTCCCCTCTAATAAATGGATCACTAGTCACTTGATTAATGCCACTTTAATAATGATGTTTACATATCTGGCATTACTCATCTCATATGTATATACTGTATTTTAAACCATTCATTGCATCTTGCCTATGCTACTCGGTCATTGCTCATCCATATATTTATATGTACATATTCTTATTCCATCCCTTTACTTAGATTTGTGTGTATTGGGTAGTTGTTGTGGAATTGTTAGATTGTTGTTGCTATTGCTGCACTCTCGGAACTAAACGCACAAGCATTTCACTACACTCGTAATAACATCTGCTAACCATGTGTAAGTGACCAATAGAATTTGATTTGATATTCACATAAATGATTGTCATTTTCATTAAAAACCTTATTTTCATTTATTTATTTATTCATAATATTTAATCCTTCCACAAGATATAGTCCTGTCACAAATCTAGGGTTGCTACCCAAGCCGGCTGGTCGTTCGTTCTATCGGTTCGGTTGCCAGAGACGCAACTCAGTCCTTTAGCATTTTTGTTCTGTATCTATGAACGTGACCCAGTCGTTCATTCTGAATGTTCCATTGCCATACTGACTCGCAACGTTCATATCCCTTGCTTGCTAGCTAGCCAACTACAGCTACTTTACAGTCACGTCAAAAAGTTCAGCCAGAATAGCAGGAAAGTAGCAACATGTATAGGAACCATGTATATAGGAACCACAGGAGGCTGTTGAGGTTGAGGACAGCTCATAATAATGGCTGAAATGGAGTGAATGGTATCCTTGGCAGCAGATAAATGGGGATCCATAAGAAATACAAATACCATTTAATTTATTCCGTTACAGCCATTACCGTGAGCCCATCCTCCCTAATTAAGGTGCCACCAACACAGAGGCATGGACTGTGTACATGTAACTGCCAAAATAAACCAGAGGAATGAGTAAATGAGGAATACCAAGTAAATAGAAAGCAGGTGCTTCCACACAGGTATCGTTCCTGAGTTAATTAAGCAATTAAAATCCCATCATGCTTCGGCTGGTGTATAATATTGCTGGGAAAGCCATTATTTTTGGCTACCATCCACAGGGCAGGCATGCTCACTGAATGGTTTGATGAGCATTAAAATGATGTAAACTATATGCCATGGCCACCTCAGTAACCGCATCTCAACCTAATTGAACACTTACGGGAGATTTTGGAGCAGCGCCTGAGACAGCATTTTCCACCACCCTCAACAACAAAACAATTCCAAATGATGGAATTTCTCATAGAAGAATGGTGTCACATCCCTCCAGTATAGTTCCAGACACTTGTAGAATCTGTGCGAAGGTGCACTGAAGCTGTTCTGGCTCGTGGTGGCCAAGCACTAAGTACTAAGTCACTATGTTGGTGTTTCCGTCATTTTGGTAGTTACCTGTACACTACTGTATATAAAGCAACACAAAATGTGCCCCCTGTTACTATGGAATGGGATTTCACATCCAGTATAACCAGTGGCACAAATACTCCTGACTTAGGTCATCCTTACAGCACTGTGAGGTCAGAAAACTAATAATAACAACTCATAGATATGCATTCACACTGGGACATAAAATCTGGTTTTTATTGGTGAATGTCAGATGTTGATAATATATCACACAGCAAACTTCACAATTCTGGATGTATTGTAGTGTTGCAGTGTTGACTTTCATTGAAACTGTCGTGTACACATTCCTTATAGTGCTTTAAGCAAGATCACTAGATACACTGAGCCACACTGAGCCACAAGAACCAGCAGTCAGTCAATCAGGCAGAAAAGCAGGATTGGAATTTAAACACAGTTTAGGCTACACCAAGACATCTGGAATGTACTGTAAAAACATTGTCTTTTTTGTTTACGCTGACCCACACAACTAGGCATAGAAGTAGAAACATATGGCTTTATACGTATGGTCCGGAGTGTAACAATGCTCATTTTATGTATAAATCCATGAATCAATGTAGGTAATTGCAGAGTTCCAAAAACTGTCAGAAATACTGAGATTGAGTGAGGTAGTGACACCTTTATTTTCAGCAGTAAAAGGTTCAAAACAACCTTCAGGAAATGCAATGCAGATCGGTACAACATCTCATTTCTTCTCCCAAAACCATCTATTCTGAGAAGAGAATACCAAAACCCCTCTACGGGGTTTCTCGGGGGTGTGGGAGTAAGCACTGCTCAGCTGGCGTCGCTATGGAGATATACAGTACCAGGTAAACGTTTTTTATTTATGACTATTTTCTACATTGTAGAATAACAGTGAAGACATCAAAACTATGAAATAACACATATGGAATCATGTAGAAACCCCAAAAATATAAAAATACATTGTGTTTTGGTTACTACAGGATTCCATTGTTTTGACACGGAGGACTATTTCTGTCTGTAATAAATCAGTCTAAATATTTTGATTGGCTATGCACACCCAGGCCCACCCATGGTGCGCCCCTGCCCAGTCACCTGAAATCCATAGATTAGGGCCTAATGATTTTTTTGCAATCAACATACTTCCTTATATGAACTGTAACTCAGAAAAATTGATGCGTTTATATTTTTGTTCGGTATACACACATATCTCAATTCTTCACAAAAGATGTTTGAAGTTCATCTGTTGTCAGTTGACTTAGCAACATTGAGAGAGCATAAGAGGTGAGTTAGTGTACACTAGTACTCAGAAATAGAGCTTGTCAGAAGCTGTTTTCCTGTGGGGGAAAGTGGGCAGGTAGAGGTGTGGCTGTTGTTTTTCGCAAAAGACTGAAAAATGACATTTAGAAGACGTGTTTTCTTCAATTAGACCTAATAACAGTTTGTATTTTATCCTATTTCTGGTTGAGGTTCAATGTAAATGTCACACTGTCCCACTGTTACAGTCTGATCAACATGGACTGGATTTCTGCTGAGCTTTCTGAAAACCCTCTGCAGTCACATGGCTGTTTAGTTAACAAGTGTCAATAACTGAAGAGAGACATGGGAACATGAACACAGTCGCTGAAATTCAACAAGGTCAGAAGGTAGCAAAAACATTGAAGATTAAATCAGCACGCAGGGTGGCAGGTAGCCTGGCGGATAGAGCGTTGGGACAGTAACTTAAAAGGTCACTAGTTAGAACCCAGAGCCGACAACGTGAAGAAAAAAAAATCTGTCAATGTGCCCTTGAGCAAGGCACTTACCTAATTGCTCCAGGGTCGCCGTTGATAATGGCAGACCCTGGCTGTGACCCCACTCTCTGAGGGTGCCTCAGGGGGAATTAATACACACTTGTACATGTGTGAGAGGGGCAAATAAGCACCCACCTAATTATTACAATGGTGCAACACACACTCACATAGACCTTCATGATCCAATATGAAATCTAAAAGAAAACATCTCATATGAGACATGTACACCAGAGACGGGTCATTTTGAAGGGGGTGGGGGCCACAAAAAAAAATGGATCTCATGACGGGCCACAGTTGCTCACGGGTCTGCATACAAACATCGACATTATTCATGCAATTCTTCAAATTTTGCCATTGGGTGGAGAAACATTTTGCAGTTCTACACAGTTTGCCACAGGGTGGAGAAACATTTTGCAGTTCTACACAGTTTGCCACAGGGTGGAGAAACATTTTGCAGTTCTACACAGTTTGCCACAGGGTGGAGAAACATTTTGCAGTTCTACACAGTTTGCCACAGGGTGGAGAAACATTTTGCAGTTCTACACAGTTTGCCACAGGGTGGAGAAACATTTTGCAGTTCTACACAGTTTGCCACAGGGTGGAGAAACATTTCTGCAGTTCTACACAGTTTGCCACAGGGTGGAGAAACATTTTTGCAGTTTTTAATGTGATTTCGGAGTGAGACTGACGAACAAAATCGTTGGGAGCCTCCCGGCCGGTATTTCGACCATAACAAGTTGAGATAGCTAGGCACTAAACTAACTCCATCAATCTAAAGAAAATTGCTAATTGACTAACATAACAGAAAAACTGATGCGCAACCAAATGTAGAAATTGCACCTGGTGTATTTGAACTCACAACAGTAAGTTGGGGCGGGGATTGACCCAAGGGCCTTCAAAATGGGGGCTTCCGACAGCAACCCATCCTTGATGTACATGATCACATATTCATACAAAAATTGTGAGACATACTCATCCAACACACAATGAAAAGGTCAAACAATGAATACTATACAACTAAACTCAGCAAAAAAACATCCTCACTGTCAACTGCATTTATTAACAGCAAACTTAACATCTGTAAATATTTGTATGAACATAACAAGATACAACAACTGAAGCAAACTGAACAAGTTCCACAGACATGTGACTAACAGAAATGGAACAATGTGTCCCTGAACAAAGGGGGGGGGGGGGCAAAATTAAAAGCAAGTCAGTATCTGGTGTGGCCACCAGCTGCATTAAGTACTGCAGTGCATCTCCTCCTCATGGACTGCACCAGATTTGCTAGTTCTTGCTGTGAGATGTTACCCCACTCTTCCACCAAGGCACCTGCAAGTTCCCAGAAATTTCTGGGGGGGAACGGCGCTAGCCCTCACCCCCCGATCCAACAGGTCCCAGACATCCAGACGTGCTCAATGGGATTGAGATCCGAGCTCTTCGCTGGCTATGGCAGAACACTGACATTCCTATCTTGCAGGAAATCATGCACAGAACGAACAGTATGGCTGGTGGCATTGTCATGCTGGAGGGTCATGTCAGGATGAGCCTGCAGGAAGGGTACCACATGAGGGAGGAGGACGTCTTCCCTGTAACGCACAGCGTTGAGATTGCCTGCAATGACAACAAGCTTAGTCCGATAATGCTGTGACACACCGCCCCAGACCATGACGGACCCTCCACCTCCAAATCAATCCCGCTCCAGAGTACAGGCCTCAGTGTAAAGCTCACTCCTTCGATGATAAACACAAATCTAACCATCACCCCTGGTGAGACAAAACCGCGACTCGTCAGCGAAGAGCACTTTTTGACAGTCCTGTCTGCTCCAGCGACGGTGGGTTTGTGCCCATAGGTGACGTTGTTACCGGTGATGTCTGGGGAGGACCTGCCTTACAACAGGCCTACAAGCCCTCAGTCCAGCCTCTCTCAGCCTATTGCGGAAAGTCTGAGCACTGATGGAGGGATTGTGCGTTCCTGGTGTAACTCGGGCAGTTGTTGTTGCCATCCTGTACCTGTTGCAGGTGTGATGTTCGGATGTACCGATCCTCTGCAGGTGTTGTTACACGTGGTCTGCCACTGCGAGGATGATCAGCTGTCCATCCTGTCTCCCTGTAGCGTTGTCTTAGGCTTCTCACAGAACAGACATTGCAATTTATTGCCATGGCCACATCTGCAGTCCTCATGCCTCCTTGCAGCATGACTAAGGCACATTCACGCAGATGAGCAGGGACCCTGCGCATCTTTATTTTGGTGTTTTTCAGAGTCAGTAGAAAGGCCTATTTAGTGTCCTAAGTTTTCATAACTTTGACCTTAATTGCCTACCGTCTGTAAGCTGTTATTAACAACCGTTCCACAGGTGCATGTTCATTCATTGTTTAAGCATGGGAAACAATGTTTAAACACTTTACAATGAAGATCTGTGAAGTTATTTGGATTTTTATGAATTATCTTTGAAAGACAGGGTCCTGAAAAAGGGATATTTCTCTTTTTGCTGAGTTTATAAAAACAATATATTTTCCCTGTGACAAAGATGTGATGACCATGGTCTCTAGGGCCTTAGAATGACCACACAGGACATGGTGCCTTCTTAAACCTGACACCCTCTCCTGATATCAGTCTGTCTGGGTCATGTCAAGTGCCTTCCTCTCACCATATGAAGTCTCAACATGTCCCTCCAGTGGCCTGGTTGGGTGGGGGCCAGGTCAGACGTGGTGTCAGTCTACAGGTAAAGAGCCTGTTTGCGTTGCTGCTCCTGGGGGGGCTCTTCCATCCCCTGGTCCTTGTTCCAGTTCCTGAGGCCCTCGGGAAAGGAGGTGTCCTCCTCCATGGCCCCCATCCCCTCAACAAACTCCTCATATGTAGACTTCTCCTCGTAGGGGCGAGGACCCAGCAGCTCCAGAATATCAGCCTTGTCCAGAACCTCCTTCTCCAGGAGACGCCTCCCCACCTGGAAGGGAGACAAGGGAGCGGATGGAGGTTAGACCACTTTTCAACCATGTTCTACAGTTGAAGTCGGAAGGTTACATACACCTTAGCCAAATACATTTAAACTCAGTTTTTCCACAATTCCTGACATTTAATCCTAGTAAACATTTCCTGTATTAGGTCAGTTATGATCACCACTTTATTTTAAGAATGTGAAATGTCCAAATAATAGTAGAGAGAATGATTTATTTCAGCTTCTATTTCTTTCATCGCATTCCCAGTGGGTCAGAAGTTTACATACACTCAATTCGTATTTGGTAGCATTGCCTTTAAATTGTTTAACTTGGGTCAAACGTTTCGGGTAGCCTTCCACAAGCTTCCCACAATAAGTTGGGTGAATTTTGGCCCCTTCCTCCTGACAGAGCTGGTGTAACCGAGTCAGGTTTGTAGGCCTCCTTGCTCGCACACACTTTTTCAGTTCTGCCCACAAATTTTCTATAGGATTGAGGTCAGGGCTTTTCGATGGCCACTCCAATACCTTGACTTTGTTGTCCTTAAGCCATTTTGCCACAACTTTGGAAGTATGCTTGGGGTCAATGTCCATTTGGAAGACCCATTTGTGACAGAGCTTTAACTTCCTGATTGATATCTTGAGATGTTGCTTCAATATATCCACATAATTTTCCTCCCTCGTGATGGCATCTATTCTGTGAAGTGCACCAGGCTCTCCTGCAGCAAAGCACTCCCAGGGCATGATGCTGCCACCCCCGTGCTTCACAGTTGGGATGACGTTCTTCGGCTTGCAAGCCTCCCCCTTTTTCTCCAAACAGTGGCCAAACAGTTCTATTTTTGTTTCATCAGACCAGAGGACATTTCTCCAAAAAGTATGATATTTGTCCCCATGTGCAGTTGCAAACCATATTCTGGCTTTTAATTGGCGGTTTTGGAGCAGTGGCTTCTTCCTTGCAGAGCGGCCTTTTTTTTAACCTTTATTTAACTAGGCAAGTCAGTTAAGAACAAATTCTTACCTTCAATGACGGCCTAGGAACAGTGGGTTAACTGCCTGTTCAGGGGCAGAACGACAGATTTGTACCTTGTCAGCTCGGGGATTTGAACTTGCAACCTTCCGGTTACTAGTCCAACACTCTAACCACTGACCCTTTCAGGTTATGTCGATATAGGACTTGTTTTACTGTGGATATAGATACTTTTGGACCTGTTTCCTCCAGTATCTTCACAAGGTCCTTTGCTGTTGTTCTGGAATTTATTTGCACTTTTCGCATGAAAGTGGTACCTTCAGGCATTTGGAAATTGCTCCCAAGGATGAACCAGACTGGTAGAGGTCTACATTTTATTTTCTGAGATCTTGGCTTATTTCTTTTGGTCAAGCAGAGGCACTGAGTTTGAAGGTAGGCCTTGAAAAACATCCACAGGTACACCTCCAATTGACTCAAATGATGTCATTTAGCCTATCAGAAGCTTCTAAAGCCAATACATAATTTTCTGGAATTTTCCAAGCTGTTTAAAGGCATAGTCAACTTAGTGTATGTAAACTTCTGACCCACTGGAATTGTGATTTATAAGTGAATTATAAGTTAAATAATCTGTCTGTAAACAATTGTTGGAAAAATTACTTGTGTCATGCACAAAGTAGATGTCCTAACCGACATGCCAAAACTATAGTTTGTTAATAAGAAATGTGTGGAGTGGTTGAAAAACAAGTTTTAATGACGCCAACCTAGGGGCATGTAAACTTCCGACTTCAACTGTATATACCTTTCTGATACATTATCGATGTGTTTGCCATCCTATTTATCCCCCTCTTAGGGTTAAAACCTCTTTGGGCTAGGGGGCAGTATTTTGAAGTGTGGATGAAAAGCGTGCCCAAAGTAAACTGCCAGTTACTCAAGCCTAGAAGCTAGGATATGCATATAATTGATAGATTTGGATAGAAAACACTAACCTTTCTAAAACTTTTAAAATAATGTCTGTGTATAACAGATCTGATATGGCAGGCGAAAACCCGAGGACAACCCCCCCCCCCCTTTTTTCCCCCTTCCTATGGCTTCCACTAGATGTTAACAGTCTTTAGAAAGAGTTTCAGGCTTGTTTTGGGAAAAATGAGCTAGAATTTGAAGTTTTTCTAAGTGGCTCCCATTTTGGCTGTAGTGTTTTCATGCGCGTGGATAAGAGTGCATTCTTTGTTGTTTATCTCCAGGTATAGACAATAAAGTTTCTCAGTCTTAAATTTTATCTGTTATTTACGTATTAGTGTACCTGAGGTTTGATTATAAACGTTGTTTGACTTGTTTGGAGAATTTTATTGGTAACGTTTGGGATTCATTTTGTATGCATTTTGAAGAAGGGAAACAGGTGGATTATTGAATGAAGCGTGCCAGCTAAACTGAGTTTTTGGGGATATAAAGAAGGACTTTATCGAACAAAAGGATCATTTGTGATGTAGCTGGGACCTTTTGGAGTGCCAACAGAAGAAGATCTTCAAAGGTAAGGCATTTATATTATCGCTATTTCTGACTTGGTTGAAAAATGTTTTTAATGCTTTTGTGTGTGGGGTGCTGTCCTCAGATAAGAGACTTGGACCTCCTCTCTCGATATCTCACTCCTTTGTCACCATCTCTCTCCTACATACCCCTCTCTTACCCCCTCCCTCCCCCTCACCTTCTCCACCACATCTCTCTTCTCAGTGATGAGCTGGTGTGTGCGTTGGAAGGCAGCGTCTATGAGTGAGCGGACCTCCTGGTCTATGAGCTGGGCCGTGGGCTCGCTGTAAGGCTTCTCCATCACCATCTCTCCCTGCCTGGGGAGCTCAAAAGACACCTGGCCCACCACCTCACTCATCCCAAACTGAACCACCTGAGAGAAGGATCGAGGGGGAGAGAGAGGTTAATTAGAGAGTGTGTGTGTGTGTGTGTGCGCGCGCATGTGTGTTTACCTGTGCGTAGGCAGACTGCGTGACCTTCCTGAGGTCATCCTGTGCCCCTGTGGTGATCTTCCCAAAAAAGACCTGCTCTGCCACGCGTCCCCCCAGCATCATACACATCCTGTCAAACAGCTGCTCCCGCGTGAACAGGTACTGCTCCTTAGGGAGGTACTGAGCATACCCCAAACCCTTCCCCCGGGGGATGATTGACACCTGGGACAGGAGAGGAAACCAACAGGTAAGATCCTACATTCTGCTCAGGGTGAAATTGAGGGATAGGTAGAACAGGGACAGTAAGGACAGAGAAGAGACAGTGGTTGGGGATAAAAAGGTGATAGAAGAGGAGAGAATGCTATTGAGGAGGGAAGATGGGAGGAGATGGCCACACACCTTGAGCAGAGGGTCAGCGTGTTCCAGGTACCAGCCTACCACAGCATGGCCAGCCTCGTGGTATGCTACAGTGGTCTTCTCTACTGCCTGTAGTACCTGGGTCGTCTTCTCCAGACCTGGGGGGAAAGGAGGGCATGTTTACAACCACAAAGTGTGTGTGAGTTTCATGTCTCAAGGCTGCACTTTTGTGGTGTTAGGAGAAGGGGCTTGGTTACTTGTTCAGGAGTAAAAGAGTGGCCTCACTGGCGCCGACAGACAGGGCAGAAAGGTCAACACCAGTCAGTCTGACAGTTACATTCCAAAGATGAACTCCCCGTTTGAGCCCTGACCCCTGACATCCACTCTCCCCATCATCCCCCAGTCAGTGACAGTAGCTTACCTCCGATGACCCTCTCGATGGCCTGCTCAAAGTGCTTGACGATGATAGACTCGTTAAGGTAGCGTGCTGCTATCAGGGCCGCCTCATTACACACGTTGGCAATATCAGCTCCTGTATGTTGACAGAACCATGTACTGTGTTAATTTCGTCATTACGTTTAAAGGGATAGTTTGGGACTTTGGAAAATCCCTTTATCTACTTCCCTGACGAGCAAATTCTAACTAGAGTATCGCAAAGACTGGAAGTATTTGGGTAAAGCTAGCGCAAAGACGAAGTCTCGCTAATGCTAGTTTGCTTTGGCCTGCAAAGCCACCTCTAACTTCCTTCATACTGGAAACAGAGACATAAAAAATGGTATCCATGAGTTCATCTGACTCATTTCCAAAATCCGAACCATCCCTTACACAGCTAGCTGTCAACGTGCACACAGACAAACACACCTGGCCCTGCACTCACCAGTGAAGCCAGGTGTGAGGGCAGCTAGTTTCCTGGCCAAAGCTTCAGAGTCTATACTGGAGTCCAGCTTCAGAGGCCTCAGATGGACCTTAAAGATGGACGCTCTGCCCTTTATGTCTGGTGGACCTGAAAGGAGAAGATGGGAGAGAGAGAAAGGGAGAATTTGAATTAGTGTAGGGATAGAAAGGGAAAAAGAAGGGGAACGGGTTTGACAGGGAGGAAGTGTAACATATTTATGGGAACGGATGACTGGCCCAGGCAGGAGAGGAAGAGGGAAAACATTGACACCCTAGTCAGAAGGCCCAGCGGAGCAGCTTGCCTCCTATCCCTAATGGTTACTGTCCTCCGGATACATAACCTTTCGGTATATAGAAGCTCTCGCTCAGGCTGCAATTAGTTTCCATGACAGACAGAAGAATTCAGGCCAGTGAGGCCAGCCCAGAGCTGCCTACCATTGTACAGCTGGACTGGACTTTGGGGAAAATGGATCCCAGCCGTCAGAAATAGCCTAGATCAGCCATCTCATCTCACTCACAAAGAGTACAACCACATGATATAACATGTTACTGCAATGTTGGGCACAGCTCAAATCAGACCACTATCGACACAGATAAGGCAATTAGGCAAGTTATGATATCACTGATAATGGCAAAAACATTTTGCAGTCAGTGCTTTTGCCAAAAATATGTCTGTGCACTTAAAGTTCTCACTTCTAAAATGGCTTGATTACAAGGACTAATTGCGAGTACAAAAACCACAGGCAAGATTTTACTGCATTGCTGAGATGGGGTCATGTCAAACTGTAATCATGTCGGCAAGGGCTGTAGGGAGTGTTTTCACTACCCAGGGAAAGGGGACAAAAAAAGGTCTTAATTTCAGCCAGGGCTGTATGGGACTAGAATATGGAGACTAGACAGTGGTCTAACATAGATAGACCAGGAGTTTTTCACTGACCACATGACCCAACTGTGAAAAACTCTGGGCTCTAGTTAGAATTTATAGCGTAGGGTTTTTCAATAGACTGCGCTGAAGATGCTAATCCAATGACAGGGCAGAAAACTCATTCTGTTTGTAGGCTGTGTTGACCAGAGAGGAATAGTTGTCAAGAGAGCAGAGCCAGAACACCAGAGCAAAGAAAGCAAGGCTAATGCCACGTTAATACAGGGGACTCTATTCCAGGTAAACCATGTCTATTCCAGGTAAACCATGTTTAATCCAGGTGAACTACGCTCTTTGAGTCACAGTACTGAACACACTGATAAAGCACTTTTTAAGTAGCTTTAATTATAGAAATAAACATCATTGTGTATACCCTATAGCGGCTAGGTAGCAGCATCTACCCAACTCCACATACTGTGACGTATATGTAGAATGCACTGTATATGTGAGGTACTGATAAGAGTTGGACTCTGAAAGAGGGGCCAATGAATTGTCTGATAGTCTGTAACAATGGCTGTGTTGATCTGTGGCGACAGGTAGGGACAGATTAGGCCCTGCTAAAGTTAGACTATCTGTACCTACTACAGTATTTAGATCATTGACATAATGTAGAGCTATGACAGAAATAAACAGGTCCAGGCCACACAGATGCTATTTATGGCGTGGACTGACTGTACCGTACCTATGTAAATCTGTCTGTCGAAGCGCCCAGGTCTCATCAGTGCTGGGTCCAGGATGTCTGGTCGGTTGGTTCCAGCCAAGACGACCACGTTAGTGCTGGTGTTGAACCCTACAGACCCAACAGAGAAGTGATGGGGGGAAAAAAGTTGAGATTGTATGGAAGGGTCACATAATAAACAGGACACAGATAACTATGGTTAATTAAACATGGCACATTCATTGAGTGTCTTTGGGAATCATTTCCCTTTCTTTGCTTCATTTAACCAGTGTAAGACGACCAAACCAGACCTACCATCCATCTCCACTAGAAGCTGGTTGAGTGTGTTCTCCTGCTCACTCTGTCCCCCAAACTTCCCACTGCCTCTCTTCCTGCCCACGGCATCTATCTCATCGATGAACAGGATGCAGGGAGCGTTCTTACGGGCCATGGCAAACATATCCCTCACCTGGAAAAGAGAAAGGAATGGGTTACATTACTGGGTAGGTCCACAGCACAACAAATCAACACTTTAGCAAAGTTTATCATGCTTATTGTATAAAACACATGCCAATACAGTGATTCAGAGAGTCAAGTATTTATTCCCAAAGAGGAGTGAAACAAGTGCGTGACCTCAAAGCAAATATTTAGACAAAGAGGAAAAGCTAACAGAAATCCACCCTGTTATCCAACTGTCCCTCTTCCTCCCCTCTCCCCTGGGGTAGTACTCACCCTGGCTGGACCCACGCCAACAAACATCTCCTGGAACTCAGATCCGTTGACGGTGATGAAGGGGACATTGGCCTCTCCGGCTGTGGCCTTGGCTAGCAGGGTCTTCCCTGTGCCGGGGGGACCCGACAACACTGCACCCTGGGAAGCACATGGTCATAGCTGGTATAAGTGGACACTCTTGTGAGTACTTGGAGGTTAGAGTGCAATGGTGACTGAGATGCAAAGGAAATGTCTATGCAAACAAACAGCCAATTAACTATAATCTCAGCTCTTCATACTGCATAGACAAATTCAACTGCACAGTGTTTTCCTGACATGGCCATGAAATCCAACACAACTGCTATTTTTTCTCTTGGTGAGCATCATCCTGAACAAGGTTAATCCGAGTAGTGTTTCAGATGCAGGTATGGTATCTAAAGAAAGAGTTACCTTGGGGATCTTGGCTCCTAGGTCCTGGTACTGCCGGGGGTTCTTCAGGAAGTTGACAAACTCTAGGATCTCCAGCTTGGCCTCTTCGCAGCCCGCCACATCCTTAAATCTCACGTCAATGTTGTCCTTCATGATCTTGGCCTTGGATTCGCCCATGCTGAAGGGGTTGCCTCGCCCCCCGCCACGGCCTCCTGCCATTGGTCCCTGGCGCATGGTGAAGAGCAGGAAGCCAACCAGCAACAGGGTTGGAAGAATGCTCATCAGGAAAGTACTATATATAAATAAAAGAGAGGAGAGATTTTCATTAAGGGGCCAGTCAATCTATCAACATCTCCAGGGTCAGTGAGAGCATGATAGAGAGGACCTTTAAATGAGCTTCAACCCCACAGCTCCTAATCTGAACAACATTCAAATAAAGTCTTCCTGTTCCCACAGCTCTCCACCCATCCCATGGCCTAGACCTCATGATGTCTCACCCGTCGCTCTCGCTTCCATAGATCACAGGTACTCTGTGTGTAGAGTCCAGGCCCATCTCCTGCTGGGCCAGCACCAGGTTGCGTTCAAACGTCTCCACGCTGCCGATGTTGAACCACAGGTAGCTCTGTGACACAGAGAGAGACAAGGGGATGTGAACACACTTATAACTGTTGGCATTCCTCACTGGTTAAATTCTAAGCAAAACATTATGGAATGTAACCACATAAGACTAAAGAATACATCTAAATCCAAATGCTTATCTTACTAAATTGTAAACTCTATACATGTCTTGAAGTCCAAAGAAAGGGACCCTATCGATAGTGTAAAAAACTAAAAAAACAAGACTCCCAAATGTCTCCCCTGTGATTATTTGGTACATACCACCTCTGACGTGTTGACTCCATGCACTGGGATGACTCTGACATACTGTTTGTTGACTACCTCCAGACGGTCCACCTGTACAGAGAACACATCAGACACATCAAAGAATGAAGACCTCAGACTCACTGTTCCACACACAAACAATGACATAACAGCTCCAATGAAAACACAAGCAATAATACTTTACTTATGGGTCTTATAAAATACATAGTAATTACATGGTAACTAGTGAAGAAAAGTAAACATAGCCCCTGTCTCTCACCAGTCCTCTAGCCAGGTAGTTATTTACAAAGTCCTTCCAGGAGACTTCCTTCCCAGTCTCTCGGAAGTAGAAATACAGGAACGCAGAGGCCATGCCGGCGAATCCGATCGCGACATTGCGCGTGGTCTTCTCATCCAAGGGGAAATCATTCTGTCAGATTCAGAGAAAACAAAGAGGGGAAACAGGGTGGAAATTATGTATACAGAAGACCGTCTCATCAACACACACAAGCGAACACACACAGACACAGTGTCTGAGTGGAAGCGGGCTCTGGCCACCGTCTGCCTCCCTCTCATGCAAACTGTCAACTCCCCCATTAGCAGTATGATAAAAGGTGACCCTTTATCCTCTTACACAGCAGCCCTTTAGAAATAGAACTCAACTTTTTTTACTTTCCTCTCTCTTCCATTACATAACAGGCTGCCAAACAAGGCATTATTGACTGACGTGTTTATGTAGCGTCTCTGGTTCAGATCAGGTAGATTAAAGGGGTGGAAAATCAAACATGAATGATGACAGAGTGCTGTTGCTACGGAGAAAACAGGCACACCTTGTTTGTTTACATGTCTGCTCTGTAGAAAGCGGAGGCTTTGAAACAGACCTGGAAGCGTGTCCACCAGTCTGATTCATCCTTCCTTCCGCCTCTCCTCCTCTCTCTCTCGCCACCTGCATTTGGTCCCCCTTCTCCTCCGCCCTGAGATTCTGGCTCTTTGGTCTTCTCATCTAAACAAGTGAAAATGACACAAGAAATGAAATCACAGACAACTGACTGTCCATCATTGACATCCCAGTGTTTTAACAGTGTGCCAGTAGAGAGACAGGATATAGGCCATCAGTCATACCTCTGGTCTCTTCAGATGATTTGTTCACTCCAGGAGTGTCCTCAATCTTTGGGAAGAACTTCTCAAATCCTGAAGCAATTAAAACATGGAATTAGCATAGGGATTAAAGATGTAGGACGCAATCAAACAACAAGAAAAATGAATTGCACAGTCATCTGTAATTTCCATGGTCATTACATGCATAGATGATAACATCAACACATTCCTGGTGTTAGAGTGATTTACCTCGTGGGGGATTGGAACTGAGCAATCGAGCCAATGTGTAAATGCATTGATTTAATCCCATGGGATTGATTCTTTTTAATGTGGAACACTGAGGAGAGAGCAGGATTGGATTAACACAGCCTACCTTGAATCTCATATTTGAAAGGGTTAACATATCTGCATTAGGCTACTGATATTCAACGATACACAGTTGAAGACAATTCATTTGTTATTCACTGAATATTATAATTATGCTCCCAAACATTTAAATGGGTATAGCAGCAGACTTACTTTTTATAGTTTACTCTGTTAGTCAGCCCCTCTACAAAACATTTTGGGGTGTGCACCATTTTTTTAATCCCTTTTACTATTCACTGAATATACAACACATCCACACATCATAATAACTTATTCTTATTATAGTAAATCATATTAAAAAGTACTTAATAAACAGATTAACTCATTGAACTGTTAGGCTATAAAAGCATCGATTTGGCAAAAGGCCCTAGAATGTTTCACGCAATTTGGGTCAAGGCTAGAAAAATACGAAAGGCTCCGATACCGTTGCGACGGGATGCAGTTTGTCAAATTTACGTCAAAAGTAGACTTATTTTGCATTTTATCTAACCCTAACAAATTGTCCTAACTTTAACCAAATTATCATAAAATATTACGATAATTCTCCTAACCTGCTACGAAAAGTCAAATCTGACGTTAATTTGATCAAAACTGGAGAGGTCCCTTCAAGCCATGACCCATAATGTGCTGCAGCGGAGACGAACCTTCCCCACAGAACGCAGCAACTCGATATGTTATGAAATTAATGAGGGGGAAAAAAGTTTCATAAGCAAGGAAGGGATCTTTATGTAAGAAACTCTTTATGACAAAGTTCATCAAGTAAAGGCAAACAAGGCTTAATCATGCATTTGTAAATATATTGTAAATTTGGCATTAATGTGTGATATCATTACATGGTTCTTTTGCAAGTTGACGGCAGACGGAATTATTTCAAGAAATGACACCCTACCTTCGATAATGCGCTAACGTTACTGTAGCGAAAAGCTGCAGGGATGGTGGCGCAGGTTCTGCCCCAAGCCTGCACCCCGTTCCGCAGGGGCACAACACTCACTGAAAGCAGCCCCATCATGCGAACCATATTTCGGCTGAAGCAGACAGAGTATCCCCCTGTTGCGGTAGATCGACTCCCGAGCCTCAACTGTTTAAAACTAGCTACGATTACACAGAATGAGATAAACCAAGTCATCAACCATATATAAGCCAAACGTAAAATAATGTAAACAAAAAATAACATTCACAAATACGTATCTATGCATCTATCATTGCTGTCAATCATTCGTTTTGTGACTTGTACAATAAGGAAATTCGATTAATTCTAGTTAAAGTATTCACATTTTATTGTTTTTATGTTCGTGCATTCCCACGACCTCATCGGGTCCTTCGAAGGACCAGACCACTCCATTGCGATTGGTCAATATGCGTGGAACGAAAAATATAAAAAAATGCCTGGAACGATAACAACAATAAGTGAAGTTTATGAAAATGAGGGCGTTCTATTAACCCGAGCCGCAGTGCACATGTCTATGAACGATCAAACGCGGTGGAGCGCCCTTCTCAAACCTTACAGTACTCTGTAAGGTTGTCAACAAGGTAGCAAGGTCCATAAATGTACATTTCCTGTCCATCACACATATGTTCGAATTTTCGAACTAGTTTTCATTGGGATGGGAAGGCAGATAAAGCATTTTTATAATAAAAAAAATCACTTGTGCATGTGAAAATACCGACTCATACTCTTTACTCCACGTGCTTGATCTAGCCTAGGCTATGTCACTTTTCTTTGGAGCCTACTTCACCGTGGGCTTTGAACCACGGAGGTGGGGGGCACCTGGCTCACCCCAAGGAGGCAGCCCGGTTCCAAAACGAACGCACACCTGCCCAAACTCCTGCCACCAGGGTAACCCGGGCCAGATAATTTAATCTCTTCATTCACTGGTCACATTTTCCACGACAGAAACCATCTTTATACACAGTTTACTGTTGGTACACTGTTCAAAACAGCATTTAGTATGGCCACAGCACATAGTAATGTTTGCATTAGCCTCTGCCACAGGCCTGGAGCCAAGGGCTTCATTGGCAAAGGCTGCCACAGTGTCAGCAAAAACAACTCCTCACAACAGAATTCATTAATACATTATTCATGCTTAATGTCACATGACCTTACAATTCATGTTTATATCTGGATTTTCACTAACACATGGAACATTACACTTGCATGTTATCAAGAACATTATGCAGAGAAAAACATAACACGGCCAAACACGCATTATTATAAAACAAATAATTTGTCAACATAAACATTTACACGCTCATGTGTCCAGAAGTATCATTGGTCAGCTCAAGGAATGTGCCATACTTTGAGGCAGGCTGCAAACCACCCCACAACAATACTGTTAAATAGATGACTTGATCAATGGGTAAATGCACACAGTGTTCAACTAGATTTCCAAACATTTCAGCACACAATGTCAAATTAAGATATAGTTAATCAGCACATCATAATGAGCTCTACTCGACTTTACCCTCTTGGCATTGTTTCCATTACTGCCCAATAATTCTGTGAAAAAGTACTGCGTTAAAGTTCCCTAAGACATAACATACAAACCACATGTTCTCTTCTCAAGTGTTTCAGGCAGATCATTTTGTGGTGTTCAAACAAATAATCAAAACCAATTTTAGTGTCATTGTCCATCACGTAACACATTGTTTCAAAACAGGGGGGTGAAATACCTCATGCCCCTAGGGAAGTAGTTTTGAAGAACTATGACCTAACCTCACTAGAAATACCTGGCTCTTGTTATCAATGCCAGTTAAGGCCTGTAGGTGAATGGTAGTTTTTGTTAAATTCCAAATTCATCTTAACAAATCAATTTAACACCTACTTCAGGGTAGTTAAAGATATAGATTGTTAAGAGGTAAAGACAGTTATGTGACCCACATTGCAATTCATGCCTGCAACATGATGCCCATACAGTACTCTCACACAGTAACACACATACTGAACAACATTGGCTTAGTGTTTCTGTGGGCTATACAATGCAGCCAGTCTCAGAGTATAACACTTCATTACCGGATCATATAAAACTCTAGTATCCTGCTACCATCTTCCGTAGTCCACTGAACTGGAATAAAGTAACTTGAAAACATCCCCACAAAAAAAGAGAGAGAGCAAGAGGGAAAGCTAGTCATGTTTGTGTCAGAAAAATGTCTTGATGGTCCTCAACATAAGAAAAAGTGCCATGGTTGCTCCTACAGGTGGTCAGTCACAGTGACAGGGTTAGATCGACAGGGCTACGTGTCTTTCGGATACGGCGGATCGTCGTGCTTGCGTTCGGTCATCCGGGCACATTTCGGGCAAGTTGTGGAATTGTCATAGAAACAGTCCCTAAAGAGAAACAGCACACAGGAAATAGCCAAGTGTCAACCAATCACTGATATTATACATGAACACTACATATGTCTTATAAACGTGTCTGCCAGTGGAGGCTGGTGGGAGGCGCTATAGGAGGAATGGCTCAATGTATTGGCTGGAATGGAATGAGTGCAACAGAGTCGAACATGTGGTTTCCATATGTATGATGGGTTTGATACCGTTCCATTTATTCCATTCATTACAATGGGCTCGTCTTCCTATAGCTCCTCCCATCAGCCTCCTCTGGTGTCCACAGATAAGGGACTGACCTGTGGAAGACAGCAGAGCAGTCGTGGCACACTGAGGTGTGGCTGTCAAACGGGAACAGGATGTCTCCCTCCTTACACAGCTCACACATAAAGCCTTTGGCTTGGCACCGCTGGAGGGGGCAAAAGACAGAGCACAGCTCAGTATCACAGGTCTCTACAGCTTCAACAAAACATCTGCCTGCTCTGTTCCATTGGTTTTCTCCCCAGAATGAGTCGGGTTCTTCCTCACCTTTGTGACAGACAAGTACTGTATACAACTCACGTCACAGTCCAGTTTGATGTGCTTGGCAAAGGTAGTGTGGATCTCTGTGAGAGAGCAGCTGAGTCTGCCACTAGAGATGTCAATCAAATCCTGCAGCGAATACATGTCATTGTTCTCCACAAAGTGCTGGCGATCATGGAGCTAAGAGGGGAAGGAACATTCAAATAAATAAATAAATAAAAAATAAAAAATATATATATATATATATAGAGCGAGAGAGAGCTGAAACATTTCCATATCAATTAAATTAGGTTAACTGACCAACTGAATGTTAATTAACAGAATGTAATAACTAAAATCATTGCGTGAAATTTTAGCCCCTTTCACTGTAAAAACAAACCCTTACTTGGGACAATATTTTCTAACACTTATTTATTTTTACATTTGCATATGAACTAGAATAATCCCCTCTGGTGCTGTATGTATCCTACACCATAACTGCTCACAACTAAGCCTACATACGACTGTATGCATGTCAGAATGTACAGTAGCTGTGTAACGTCGAGGTCACCCATTAACTCACATAACTTGCATATTGACATTTGTGGCCTAGCATTACTAAGACCATTACCCCTTTTTGCTGACCATTACTCAGCAAAAAAAATAATAAAAAATAAAAAACATCCCTTTTTCAGGACCCTGTCTTTCAAAGGTCATTTGTAAAAGTCCAAATAACTTCACAGATCTTCATTGTAAAAGGGTTTATACACTGTTTCCCATTCTTGCTCAATGAACCATAAACAATTAATGAACATGCACCTGTGGAACGGTCGTTAAGACACTAACAGCTTACAGACGGTAGGCAATTAAGGTCAAAGTTATGAAAACATAGGACACTAAAGAGGCCTTTCTACTGACTCTGAAAAACACGAAAGAAATATGCCCAGGGTCCCTGTACATCTGCATGAACGTGCCTTAGGCATGCTGCAAGGAGGCATGAGGACTGCAGATGTGGCCAGGGTAATAAATTGCCATGTCAGTACTGTGAGACACCTAAGACAGCACTACAGGGAGACAGGACGGACACCATCGCTGGACCAGACAGGACTGGCAAAAAGTGCTCTTCACTGACGAGTCGCGGTTTTATCTCACCAGGGGTGATGATCGGATTCATGTTTATCTTCGAATAAATGAGTGTTAAACCGAGGCCTGTACTCTGGAGCGGGATCGATTTGGAGGTGGAAGGTCGTCACGGTCTGGGGCGGTGTGTCACAGCATCATCGGACTGAGCTTGTTGACATTGCAGGCAATCTCAACGCTGTGCGTTACAGGGAAGACATCCTCCTCCCTCATGTGGTACCCTTCCTGCAGGCTCATCCTGACATGACCCTCCAGCATGACAATGCCACCAGCCATACTGCTCATTCTGTGAGTGATTTTCTGCAAAACAGGAATGTCAGTGTTCTGCCATGGCCAGCGAAGAGCCTGGATCTCAATCCCAATGAGCACATCTGGGACCTGTTGGATCGGAGGGTGAGGGCTAGGGCCATTCCCCTCCCCCAGAAATGTCCGGGAAATTGCAGGTGCCTTGGTGGAAGACTGGGGTAACATCTCACAGCAAGAACTGGCAAATATGGTGCAGTCCATGAGAAGGAGATGCACTGCAGTACTTAATGCAGCAGGTGACCACACCAGGTACTGACTGTTACTTTTGATTTTGACCCCTCTTTGTTCAGGGACACATTTTTCCATTTCTGTTAGTCACATGTCTGTGGAACTTGTTCAGTTTATGTCTCAGTTTTTGAATCTCATGTTCATACAAATATTTACACGTTAGGTTCGCTGAAAATAAACACTTGACAGTGAGAGGACGTCTCTTTTTCTGTTGAGTTTATATGT
This sequence comes from Oncorhynchus kisutch, assembly GCF_002021735.2. Lineage (NCBI taxonomy): Eukaryota > Metazoa > Chordata > Actinopteri > Salmoniformes > Salmonidae > Oncorhynchus > Oncorhynchus kisutch. The sequence goes on along the minus strand of NC_034181.2, from coordinate 68,513,577 downwards.
ACATATCTACTTCCATTTCCCCGTACCCTTGAACATCGACTCTGTAATCCATATACACTGAACAAAAATATAAAAACACAAAATGCAACCATTTCAAATGTTTTACTGAGTTAAAGTACATAAAGAAATTAGTTCATGGCTGTGCGAAAAACGCTGGATATTGGCAGGAACTGGAACATGCTGTTGTACACGTCATACCAGAGCATCCCAAACAGGCTCAATGTCTGGTGAGTATGCAGGCCATGAAGAACTGGAAAATGTTGTCCATAGCTTATGCCTTCCCATACCATAACCCCACCAGCAAACCACTCACCCAATCGACGCCATACACACTGTCTGCAATCTGCCCGGTACAGTTGAAACCGGGATTCATCTGTGAAGAGCACACTTCTCCAGCATGCCAGTGGCTATCAAAGTCGGTTACGATGCCAAACTGCAATCAGTTCAAGAACCCGGTGAAGACGGCGAGCACACAGGTGAGCTTCCCTGAGATGGTTTCATGAGAGTTTGTGCAGAAATTCTTTGGTTGTGCAAACCCACAGTTTCATCAGTTGTCTGGATGGCTGGTCTCAGATGATCGCACAGATGGAGGTCCAGGGCTGGCAAAGTTACATGTGGTCTGCAGTTGTGAGGCCAGTTGGACATATTCTCTAAAACGATGGCTTATTGTAGAGAAATTAACATTAAATTCTCTGGCAACAGCTCTGGGGTGACATTCCTGCTGTCAGCATGCCAATTGCACACTCCCTCAAAACTTGAGACATCTGTGGCATTGTGTTTTGTGACAAAAATGCACATTTTAAAAGTGGCCCTTTATCACCCCCAGCACAAGGTGCACCTATGTAATAATCAGCTTCTTGATAATGCCACACCGGTCAGGTGGATGGATTAACTTGGCAAAAGAGAAATACTCACTAACACATTTGTGCAAAGCATTTGAGAGAATTATGCTTTTTGTGCACATGGACAATTTATGGGATCTTTTATTTCAGCTCATGAAACATGGGACCAACACTTTACATGTTCCGTATTTATAGCCAATCTATAATTGTGCACTTATTCCTTGTGTTAATTGTTTTTTTCTATTATTATAAACATGTACATTACCAGTCAAAAGTTTGGACACACCTACTTATTCAAGGGTTTTTCTTTATTTTTTCTACTTTGTAGAATAATAGTGAAGACATCAAAACTATGGAATAACACATATGGAATCATGTAGTAACCAAAATAAAAATCTTCAAATAGCCACCCTTTGCCTTGACAGCTTTGCACATTCTTGGCATTCTCTAAACCAGCTTCATGAGGTAGTCACCTGGAATGCATGTGACAAGGTAGGGGGGTATACAGAAAACAGCCATATTTGGTAAAAAAACAAGTCCATATTATGGCAAGAACAGCTCAAATATGCAAAGAGAAACGACAGTTCATCATTACTTTAAGACATAAAGGGCAGTCAATACAGAACATTTCAAGAACTTTGAATGTTTCTTCAAGTGCAGTCGCAAAACCCATCAAGCGCTATGATGAAACTGGCTCTCATGAGGACCGCCACAGGAATGGAAGACACTGAGGATAATTTCATTAGAGTTACCAGCCAAAATAAATGCTTCACAGAGTTCAAGTAACGGACACATCTCAACATCAACTGTTCAGAGGAGACTGCGTGAATCAGGCCTTCATGGTCGAATTTCGACAAAGAAACCACTACTAAAGGACACCGAAAAGAAGAAGAGACTTGCTTGGGCCAAGAAACACAAGCAATGGAAATTAGACCGGTAAAAATGTGTACTTTGGTCTGATGAGTCCAAATTGGAGATTATTGGTCCTAACCGCCGTGTCTTTGTGAGACGTGGTGTGGGTGAACGGATGATCTCCGCATGTGCATTTCCCACCGTAAAGCATGGAGGAGGAGGAGGTGCTTTGCTGGTGACACGGTCTGTGATTTATTTAGAATTCAAGGCACACTTAACCAGCATGACTATCACAGCATTCTGCAGCGATACACCATCGCATCTGGCTTGGGCTCAGTGAGACGATCATTTGTTTTTCAACAGGACAATGACCCTTCAGGCTGTGTAAGGACTACTTGACCAATAATTAGAGTGATAGAGTGCTGCATCAGATGACCTGGCATCCACACCCCCCCGACCTCAACCATATTGAGCTGGTTTTGGAGGAGTCGGACTGCAGAGTGAGGGAAAAGCAGCAGACAAATGCGCAGCATATGTGGGAACTCCTTCAAGACTGTTGGATAAGCATTCCAGGTGAAGCTGGTTGAGAGAATGCCAAGAGTGTGCAATGTTGTCATCAAGGCAAAGGGTGGCTATTTGAACAATCTCAAACAAATAAATAAATTTTATATAACACTTTGGTTACTACATGATTCCATATGTACTATTTCATAGTTCTGATGTCTTCACTATTATTCTACAATGTAGAAAATAGTAAAAATAAAGAAAAACCTTTGAATGAGTAGGTGTTCTAAAACTTGACTGGTAGTGTGTGTATATATATTTATTTATTTTTCTTTATTGTATTCTGCATTGTTGGGAAGGGCCCATAAGTAAGCATTTTACTTCTACATCTACATCTGTTGTTTACGAAGCATGTGATAATTTAAACTTGATTTGATTCTTATATCAGTATGTTATTAATAAAAGGCCAGAGGATGGCGCTGTTGCAGCCCATACTATCAGCAATGACCTCAGCAAACATTGGTTCCTCTGGGTTGTTTAAAAATAAATACTGCTGCAAGACCTTTATGCAAGGCACTGGACACAAATGCAATGCCCTTTATGATGTTGTGGGAGTGTTGGGATGATGTGTTGATATTGCGGGGATGTTGCTGACCTGCAGTAGCAGCCGTGCCTCCATGGCCTCCTTACAGGTGATGAAGTAGGGCTTCATCAGTAGGATGTCCTGACGGAGCTTCTGCAGGGAGGAACACATTCACACACAAGCCATCAGTCACATCCTGATTCCATGGGCCAATGTCAGACACAACATGTTCTTTGGGAAATCGCTTTTGAATGTGCACCCCAACCCATATTTCTAATTTCATGTAACTATTTTTTTATATATACCATAAGCAAGTGTTTTTCCTTCTCTGGCCCGACAATCTGCCCAATGACAGAAACAGCTGTCTATCTCCCTCAGTATTCTAATCCCTCACCATAAAACACACTGGCACAAATTGAACTGCTGACTGGTGAGAATCTGCTGAAAACAAAGGCCTGGTCTACTGTTTGATAGTACAGACAAGGCAGAGCTACCAAAACAAGTTCTATAGCAAACCCAGACTTCATCCCAGTTTATATGGAGTGGAAATAGAGGGCCAACCAAAAACTGTACAAAAAGACAAAAACACATTTTAATGAATTTATGGCACAAAAAGAATCCCTGTTGCTGATATGTCACCTACCCTGATCTCCACTAGTTCCTCCACAAAGTTGAAGAGCAGTGGGTTTACCTCCCTCAGTTTCAATACAGGCCGAGGTAACATCAGGGCCAGGTAACGCATGGAGGAACGACATACCTGACCAGAGAGCAGGGGACACTGTTACGAGATAGAACTGCACAGAATGCAAATAGTCAAACACAGACATGAAGAAAACAGTGTTTTAATGTGTTCTGTCTCCATGTCATTCACTGTGATAGGGTTCTATGCGCTCAACATTATTATTCCCGGCTTCAGGCCTGGTTCTTCAGTGATTTTTATCCATTACACGGTCACCAAAGGAAACAGCAGTGCATTCTCTTACCAGCTGCTCATCATGTAATATAATGTAGAGTTTGTTGAAGTGCCTCGCTGTGTGAAAAACAGTGTGCTATTAGCATCTCACTTTGGTACCTTGCGTGGCTCAAACTCCCAGTTGTGGATGACGCGTGCAGGGATGACAGCGGTGTCATTCCAGTGGCAGGTGCTGCAATAGTACTGGCCCGTGTAGTCACACTGCCTGGCCTCGCTGGGCACGCCCTCTACAGGACAACACAGTGCAGCATGGGGCTCTGTGAGTGATTATAACACCACGCCACACAACTCTCACTGACGTAACTGTCTCAGAGACAACTCACAGTCACACACAACTCACTGATCATGCAACTAACACTGTCACACAACAGAACAAATATTTTCCTAATCACAACATAATTAAATGCTTAATGAGAGTCATTCTCAGCTATGCTGAGTTGTAGTAAATGCTCTAGCTAAATCTCTTTAGATCCCCACAGAGGAACACTAACACTTATTGGGCTCCAGGTTTATCTTGTACAGTATAGTAGGTTTAGTCACATTAGTCTGTGAGAGAAGAATGTCCACACAGCCCTAAAGGCCATTGACCCAGAGGTTAGGCATTGCTTTTATAACTGTGATTGTGTTATTAATACAACAAGGGTCCATAGACATCATGCCCATATATTTCAATTTGTGCTGACTGCTAATTGGCTATCAAGTCGGTCTCATAAAGGCTGAACACTCACTTAGTGACACAGGCGTGCGGCACTCAGCACAGCGGTAGTCCTGCCGGTCCAGCCCGATCTCTGGGCAGATGCTGAGCTCGTACTCTGACTTGTGGCTGACCTTTGACCTCACACAGGGCTTGTTGATGAGGTTCAAGCACTTGCTATGGCAACGGTAGTAACAACCTGCGAGAGGAACAGGGAGACAGAGATTAGTCAACAGCTAACTACTGTTTTAAAATTCAATATATGACTTAAGATTTTGGAGAGAAAGTTGGCCATACAGTACACCAACTAATTCAATCTCTCTCCCCAACTCAATTAACTAATCAGGGCCAACGTCGACCAATAGAAGGCCTCAAGAGGGCAGTGTTGCCTAGCAACTAAGCGCTATTCAGTTTTGGTTGCTTAGCAATGCTCTCTCTTTTATATGTTTACCCAAATTCAGCCATACAGCTGCAACCGTTCAGTGTCCATGAGATTTTACCACTGAGAACATTTTGGCTTAGTTTTAATGCACTCCCACCTGTGCAGGTGTACCAGGTCTGGATGAGGCCCCAGATGATAGTGCTGCACTTGTCACACGTCTGTTTCACACTCTTGCTCTTCTCCTTGGAGAAACGATGCTCCAACAGCACCCTCAGGTTTGGCTCATCCTCTTCAGGGTCCTGTTGAGTGACAAGGAGCAGAGCCAATCAGAACCCAGCACAAGAGCACAGCATTGTGTCAGAGGCCTACACTACAGTCTGTTATTAATCAACTGAACGAGTTCACTGTAGCACTTTCAACCCACTCATTCTCAGTGTGAATGACACCAAAACAACCCATATTTAAAACAATTCAGGCAATCCCAGCAGAATCCAGACACTTCATGAGCTATAAGGGGTGGTTTCACATGTTATTTTTTAAGTTAGATGTGACACAACCACAGAGAGAGTCTGACATAAAATGAGGAAACAGGGACACGAAGACCAAAACAAGACTTACAGTGCCTTCAGAAGGTATTCATACCCCTTGACTTATTCCACATTTTGTTGTTACAGTCTGAATGAAAAATGTATTAAATTGATTTCTCCTCTCTCACCCATCTAAAGACAATACCCCATAATGAGAAAGTGAAAACATGCTTTTACAAAGTTTTGCAAATATATTGAAAACAAAATACAGAAATATCTCATTTACATAAGTATTCAGACCCCTGAGTCAATACATGTTAGAATCACCTTTTGCAGTGATTACAGCTGTGAATCTTTTCGGGTAAATCTAAGCACTTTGCAACCTGGATTGTACAATCTTTTTAAAATTCTTCAAGCTCTATAAAGTTGGTTGTTGATCATCGCTAGACAGCCATTTTCAAGTCTTGCCATAGATTTAAGCTGATTTAAGTCAAAACTAACTAGGCCACTAGGAACATTCAATGTCATCTTGGTAAGCTAATCCAGTGTACATTTGGCCTTGTGTGTTATTATCCTGCTGAAAGGTGAATTTGTCTCCCAGAGTCTGTTGGAAAGCAGACTGAACAAGGGTTTCCCCTAGGATATTGCCTGTGCTTAGTTCTATAGCGTTTATTTTTATCCTGAATAAAACTCACTAGTCCTTGCTGATGACAAGCATACCCATAACATGATGCAGCCACCACCATGATTGAAAATATATAGATGGGTATTCAGTGATGTGTTTGCCCCAAACATAACGCTTTGTATTCTGGACATGAAGTCAATTTCTTAGCCACATCTTTTGCAGTTTTACTTTAGTGCCTTACTGCAAACAGGATGCATGTTTTGGAATATTCTTATTTTGTACAGGCATCCTTCTTTTCACTCTGGCATTTAGGTTTGTAATGTAGAGTAGCTACAATGTTGTTGATCCATATTCAGTTTACTCCTATCACAGCCTTTAAACTCTGTAACTGTTTTAATGTCACCATTGGCCTAATGGTGAAATCCCTGAGCGGTCTCCTTCCTCCCCGGCAACAGAGTTAGGAAGGGCACCTGTATCATTGTAGTGACTGAGTGTATTGATATGCCATCCAAAGTGTAATTAATAAGTTTACCATGCTCAAAGGGATATTTCAATGTCTTTTTTAAATAGATTTTTTACCAATATGTGCCCTTCTTTGCAAGGCATTGGAAAACCTCCCTGGTCTTTGTGGTTGAATCGGTGTTTGAAATTCATTGCTCGACTGAGGGACCTTACAGTTAATTGTGAGTGTGGGGTACAGAGATATGGTAGTCATTTAAAACAATTATGTTAAACACGATTATTGCACACTATTATTGAGTCCATGCAACTTGTAACTTGTTAAGCAAATGTTTACTCCTGAACTTATTTAGGCTTGCCATAACAAAGAGGGTGAATACTTATTGACTCAAGACATTTCAGCTTTTAATTTTTAATTAATTTGTAAACATTTCTAAAAACATAATTCCACTTTGACATTATTGGGTATTGTGTGTAGGTCAGTGACACAAGATCTCAATTTAATACATTTAAAATTTAGGCTATAAAACAACAAAATGTGGAAAAAGTCAAGGGGTGTGACCACTTTCTGAAAGCGCTGTATGTTACACATTAATATTGTACTGACATTTCAAGAGGTAGTGAATGATTTGTGAATGGTTTTCATGCATACACAGTTCACAAGTGCTCTGAAAACTGTTTGTTTATTTTTTTTTTTTTAAAGTTTGTCGACTCTTCTACGTAGATCCAACTACCTTCTTGCCATCTACCTCTCATGACTAATTTCTTACCCCCTTAACTCATGGTCTCTGGGTAGTTCAATACTTCCCTCCAGCCTCCCCTCTGGTCTTACCTTGAGCTCCTGTAGTTTGAGGCGTAGGTGGATCAGTTTGACCACAGCGTCCTTCTGTCTCTCTGAATGCTCAGGCAGCTCCAGGATTAATCTCTTACACTCCTCTATGGCCATCTTTAGCTGCTCAATGTCCAACGCTACAAACGAGTCCTGCACGGGGACATACAGTAAAAACACACAAACACACATACAGTGGGGCAAAAAAGTTTAGTCAAGTTCTCCCACTTAAAAATATGAGAGAGGCCTGTAATTGTCATCATAGGTACACTTCAACTATGACGGACAAAATGAGAAGAAGAAAAAAATCCTGAAAATCACATTGTAGGATTTTTTTATGAATTTATTTACAAATTATGGTGGAAAATAAGTATTTGGTCAACAACAAAAGTTGATCTCAATACTTTGTGATATACCCTTTGTTGGCAATGACAGAAGTCAAACGTTTTCTGTAAGTCTTCACACACGGTTGCTGGTATTTTGGCCCATTCCTCCATGCAGATCTCCTCTAGGACAGTGATGTTTTGGGGCTGTTGCTGGGCAACACGGACTTTCAACTCCCTCCAAAGATTTTCTATGGGGTTGAGATCTCGAGACTGACTAGGCCACTCCAGGACCTTGAAAATGCTTCTTACGAAGCCACTCCTTCGTTGCCTGGGCAGTGTGTTTGGGGTAATTGTCATGCTGAAAGACCCAGCCACATTTCATCTTCAATGCCCTTGCTGATGGAAGGAGGTTTTCACTCAAAATCTCACGATACATGGCCCCATTCATTCTTTCCTTTACACAGATCAGTCGTCCTGGTCCCTTTGCAGAAAAACAGCCCCAAAGCATGATGTTTCCACCCCCATGCTTCACAGTAGGTATGGTTCTCTTTGGATGCAACTCAGCATTCTTTGTCCTCCAAACACAACGAGTTGAGTTTTTACAAAAAAGTTATATTTTGGTTTCATCTGACTATATGACATTCTCCCAATCTTCTTCTGGATCATCCAAATGCTCTCTAGCAAACTTCAGACGGGCCAGGACATGTACTGGCTTAAGCAGGGGAACACGTCTGGCACTGCAGGATTTGAGTCCCTGGAGGCGTAGTGTGTTACTGATGGTAGGCTTTGTTACTTTGGTCCCCAGCTCTCTGCGGGTCATTCACTAGGTCCCCCAGGTTGGTTCTGGTATTTTTGCACACCGTTCTTGTGATAATTTTGACCCCACGGGGTGAGATCTTGCGTGGAGCCCCAGATCGAGGGAGATTATCAGTGGTCTTGTATGTCTTCCATTTCCTAATAATTGCTCCCACAGTTGATTTCTTCAAACCAAGCTGCTTACCTATTGCAGATTCAGTCTTCCCAGCCTGGTGCAGGTCTACAATTTTGTTTCTGGTGTCCTTTGACAGCTCTTTGGTCTTGGCCATAGTGGAGTTTGGAGTGTGACTGTTTGAGGTTGTGGACAGGTGTCTTTTATACTGATAACAAGTTCAAACAGGTGCCATTAATACAGGTAACGAGTGGAGGACAGAGGAGCCTCTTAAAAGAAGAAGTTACAGGTCTGTGAGAGCCAGAAATCTTGCTTGTTTGTAGGTGACCAAATACTTATTTTCAATCATAATTTGCAAATAAATTAATAAAAAATCCTACAGTGATTTTCTGGATTTTCTTCTCTTATTTTGTCTGACATAGTTGAAGTGTACCTATGATAAAATTACAGGCCTCTCATCTTTTTAAGTGGGAGAACTTGCACAATTGGTGGCTGACCAAATACTTTTTTGCCCCACTGGAAGTCCATGCATGGGCAAACACGGGCACCAAATCTCACATTAACACATACTGATTGCCATTTAAACTGCACATAGACAAATGTATCCATCACAGTCGTGTTTTCAATATGAATTACTTTTCATGCAACCACACCGACTGGTCAGTGGTTCACCAACATCCAAAATGTCCGTATAAGGATTGTCCTTACGACAGGTCGAGAGAAGTGATCCTCTGCCAGTCCCAGGTCCATGGCTCGGTCCAAACTCTGGCTTCGGCTCTCAGAGGAGAAGAGCTCAGGTCTCAGCTCTGAGAAAAGACAGACAAGAAGTACTGTAAGCATTGTTCTCTCTCGCACACACACAACCTTTTACAGAACACACATTTGTCTAAAAGGAGTTTCACCCTCTGAGTGGATAAAGCAGCCACAAGATAATGTTTTTATACAAATACGTGCTCTGTTTAAAACCAGAGGGAAACAGGGAAGGACTACTGCCTTTGAAGTGCTAAAGGTTGCTAGGTAACAGAATTAAGGCTATGCAGCCTCAAGATTAACAGGAAGATATGGTTAACCTAACAGTCCCACTGTACGGATGTGGGCCAGACATCAGTTTACGCTCCCACAATTTCCACCTCACCTATTGGATTTAACAAAGGCTATCGTCCCTGATTTGCAATAATCTTATTCTTCTTCGTAAAATTATTTGGGACACGTTTATGCTACTTCATTAAAGGCTTTGACAACAAAGAACTTAAAATTATAGTACAAAGGCAAGTCATGGCAGATAGGAGCTTTATTCTCTGACACCAACTCAAATGTGGGTTTCTGTATTATCAGACTAATCACACAGATCAAAGCATTCTGACAATCTGATAAAGAAAGTTCTCCTTGGTTTAGCTCGGCTCCCAATTTCAGCACCAGAGCATACACAGTTCAGCTCTTCAGGCATTAAATCAAAGTGAGTGCTGGTAGGCTTGGGGGCATGTAAACGGATCAAATATTTAAAGCCTTAGAGGAACCAGAGAGAGGCTTTAAGCCATTTTGTGTGGTTTTGTGCCAGGGTACACAGTACAAGATTTTGGCTGAGGGCTAGCCTCTTTGAAACTCTAAGCTTCTACATCTCCAAAGACCACTTCCTGATAAAAAGCTGCTTCCCAAAGCTTTTACTTTTGGCTGTAACAGACGCCTCAACACAGTAAGAAACCGATCAATTAGGCCTAAAGATCCAGAGGGACAAGATTCCCCTCCTATCATAAAAAATATATATATATGTATAATGAAAATACAGAGATGCTACATGACATTTGCAATTACATCAACAGTTAGCCTGGACCACAAACAGATGTCTACCCTCAGCAAGAAGCATTTTGGGTGTCTAACAATTGACTAGTTCATCAGATAGACCTAAAGCCAGAACATATCATTACAAACAAACAACATTCAGCAGGTAGTAGTCTCAAGTTAGTCTGTATCAAGTAAACCCATAGCTAATCTCCCTATCTAGGCCTGCATATTTCTTGTACCTGCATACACCTCAGATGACATCATGGTAGCGAGAGACAAGATATCCTGAGTCACTGGCTGCCAGAGAGAGCTGGAGAGGCAGACAGATGCAGCAGAAGCCTAAGCAGTGTTCTAGTCAACTGAGCTAAGTGTAGGCATATGATTACAGGAATCGTTCTGAACCACAGTACTACCTAATGCTCCTGTCTCAGTTCCTCTCATTACTTTTGGCCCACAACTACAGATCCAGGGTCAGTTTGTGTTGTTGATGAGCTCATAACGGTTAGGGCGCTGTTGCAAGATTGGTACTAAATCAGATATTAAGCAACAGAGATGGAAGAAACAGCAGCCTTCTTCCTCTTTCAGTCTATACTGTTGTTCAGCTGTAGTCAGTCAGTCACATCATTTCAAAATGTATAGATTGTTCCATCTCTTACAGACTATAGTTCTGCAGACAATGCTTGCTCTGGTACAGGTTGCAGCTCTAATCTTGCAGATGCAGCCTGGCTGCACAGACAACATGAACTGACTTCACACCAGGCTACTGCACTACTGCTGCAGTGTCATCAGGTTGTCGGCCCATCCATTCTCCAGGCCTTTGCTGAGATGAGCAAAACACACAGAATCTGCCTCTGCATTCTCTTCTCATCACATGGCAATCACATTCAGCACTGATGTTAATTCATTTCACATGTATACTGGGACCTATCAATGAACTAAGCTACTACCCAACGCGCCAGTCAAACTCACCATCTTGAGGAGGGGTTCCGCCCTCCTCCTCCTCCCCCCGGTCAAAGGGGTTGAGGCGGGCTTGGCGAAAAGAAGCAGGTCTCTCATGATATTCCATCTCACAGGCTACATCTGTGGAAGACACACAACACATGGTCAGTCATGAACCAGAAGGACGAGAGACACACGGACTAGGCTACGTTCCACCAAGCCAAGCCTCAAGAGAAGGGGGGGGGGGTCGCTCTCACTTGACGCTCCCTCAAGGACAAAGTGGATATTTTATATCCAGTCAATATGGCTGCATTGACATTTATTGCTTTGGTATTTGATAATGGGAGTGTTGATCTTCCCTGTTTTATAGACGAAGGTGAGCTACCGTAAGCATGAGGATATGGGTACAGAGAATTGGTACTCAGGCATTGTTGATATGCCATGTTATGATGTCTTGTAGGGATCAGATATTGACACATGTAATATGCATTATCACAGACACATAACCGTAGCAGTCATCAGAGCTGCAGGATCAGCTCAGATGAGCACCCACACTGTCTGAAAACAAGCAAGACTCCCATTAAAAGTAATAGTTTAGAGGGTTGACACTGTTTTTGCTTTGACTTATAACCTAAACATGTCCTCAAATACTAGTTTATAATTTTACATGCATTTTAGAAGCTATTTTATCAGAGGTGGGACCAAGTCACTATTATTCGAGTCACAAGCAAGTGTAAAGTCACAAGATGAGCCTCAAGTCGAGTCCCAAGTAGAACGGTTCAAGACTCGAGTCAAGTACAAGTCGTGCATTCTAAGAGCAAGTCAATTCCAGTCACAATTTTAAGTCAAGTCTCAAGTTTAAAATGTTTTTTAAACTATACATGCAATGCCTTGTTCAACTACAAATCTTTATTTATTGGGTCTACCAGACATACCTTTGGATTATTTTGTCTACAGCACATTTTGATGATGTAATTGTAAAATAGGGACCTTGCAGCAGTCATAAGGGCGTGACATCAGCAGAAGACACTCAACATGCTCAGAGTGTAGACCTATTTACACCTTGGTGATCCAATGGTGAAAGCGCCATATCATACAAAATATACAAATAGATTGACCTAATATACACCGGCAATAGCCTCTGTATCAGGCTGAACCTGTCCTATCTGACACAGGTAGACTGTACAGCCTCCCCCTGAGAAAGCAAATGGAATCTAACAGGAGCTCAAACAGGTAGACCTACATTATATAAGCACTTGGCACCCAAGACCATACAATTAGCTATTACAACCAATAAACTGGTTCTAAAATGTCAAATGAAAATTTCCACATCCATCTTAAATCAGACTTAATGATAATTCATGATATTTCATCACCATGCATTCATGGAACAATAATTTGTTCACGCACAACAAACATGACAGACATAAGACACAGATACACGGAACTCCGACATAATCAGGGAATTATGGACAAAGGAAACTATACATTTAATTAAATAAACATTACTTCTACCTCATGAGTCTTACGAACGTTCATATGCACTATACACATCGCGCGATGTGTATAGTGCACATGAATGTTTGGCTAAATTAAATGGTATCGATCGTATGTTTATCAAACCAGAAACAGAAATGTCTACGTGTTGCAATAAACGGTATGGGGATAGAATTATGAAACTTTAGCAATTATTTTAGTATTCGATGGAATATGTATTTACCTAATAGGGCCTATGAATTTCAGCGTGTGAAAGCAACGGCAAACTCTTAAACAACAGGAAAACGTGATGGGTATAATTTGTGAAAACGTTCCAACAGTAGTCTGTAACAAAAACTTCGTAAAGTACAAGGTTGCCAACAAACGCATACAAAGTAGCATGATTAATTCACCTAGCTAACTAGCTTCCGAATAGGCATCAACTCACCACGTAACTTATTATTAATGTTTGTCCATAGGTTACCAGACATACATTTTTCGGAATAAAACGTGGTGAGTGAAAATCTTAATGAAATAGCCCACTCCCTACCCGGTATCTCATTCTGCCGCTTTACAACATTGTACGCGTTGTTTGTTGGCAACCTTGTTATTTACGAAGTTGTTGGAACAGATTCCTGTTGGAACGTTCCACAAAATATACCCACCCGGAAAAAAACGTTCACTGGCAGGCGTTTGGAGAGCGCAAGTGAAAATCCGCGCAGGAGGCTATGGTGCGTCTTCGCCACAATAATACATTTTAACAACAAATTCCAAATGCCAGCTTCACAAGTAAATTACCAATTTCAAGCAATTGTTACATACCAAAACACCAGTAGGCCTATGATAATAAGTGTTGCCCCATTGCTGGTAAGTTTACAAAGTAAAGCGTTAATATTCTTGATCACCACATTTTTTTGGAGCTGCATATTTATTTATTATGGCAATCGTCTATTCCTACAATTAGACGTTTGCGCTGCACTCGATCGTATAGTTGCACAGCAAATCATCAATCGCTTCGCTAGCTCACCCGACCTGTGATGATTGACAGTTTGCTAGTCCAAACAGAGTGCCGCGTGTGCGTTTCACTAGCCAATCTGTTGCAGGTTTTTTGCAAGGGCGATGCTGCGGCTACTGTCTCTTGCTGCTTTTATTTATTTATTTATTTATTTTACCTTTATTTAACCAGGTAGGCAAGTTGAGAACAAGTTCTCATTTACAATTGCGACCTGGCCAAGATAAAGCAAAGCAGTTCGACAGATAAAACGACACAGAGTTACACATGGAGTAAAAACAAACATACAGTCAATAATGCAGTATAAACAAGTCTATATACAATGTGAGCAAATGAGGTGAGAAGGGAGGTAAAGGCAAAAAAGGCCAAGATGGCAAAGTAAATACAATATAGCAAGTAAAATACTGGAATGGTAGTTTTGCAATGGAAGAATGTGCAAAGTAGAAATAAAAAAATAATGGGGTGCAAAGGAGCAAAATAAATAAATAAATTAAAATTAAATACAGTTGGGAAAGAGGTAGTTGTTTGGGCTAAATTATAGGTGGGCTATGTACAGGTGCAGTAATCTGTGAGCTGCTCTGACAGTTGGTGCTTAAAGCTAGTGAGGGAGATAAGTGTTTCCAGTTTCAGAGATTTTTGTAGTTCGTTCCAGTCATTGGCAGCAGAGAACTGGAAGGAGAGGCGGCCAAAGAAAGAATTGGTTTTGGGGGTGACTAGAGAGATATACCTGCTGGAGCGTGTGCTACAGGTGGGAGATGCTATGGTGACCAGCGAGCTGAGATAAGGGGGGACTTTACCTAGCAGTGTCTTGTAGATGACATGGAGCCAGTGGGTTTGGCGACGAGTATGAAGCGAGGGCCAGCCAACGAGAGCGTACAGGTCGCAATGGTGGGTAGTATATGGGGCTTTGGTGATAAAACGGATTGCACTGTGATAGACTGCATCCAATTTGTTGAGTAGGGTATTGGAGGCTATTTTGTAAATGACATCGCCAAAGTCGAGGATTGGTAGGATGGTCAGTTTTACAAGGGTATGTTTGGCAGCATGAGTGAAGGATGCTTTGTTGCGAAATAGGAAGCCAATTCTAGATTTAACTTTGGATTGGAGATGTTTGATATGGGTCTGGAAGGAGAGTTTACAATCTAACCAGACACCTAAGTATTTGTAGTTGTCCACGTATTCTAAGTCAGAGCCGTCCAGAGTAGTGATGTTGGACAGGCGGGTAGGTGCAGGCAGCGATCGGTTGAAGAGCATGCATTTAGTTTTACTTGCATTCAAGAGCAATTGGAGGCCACGGAAGGAGAGTTGTATGGCATTGAAGCTTGCCTGGAGGGTTGTTAACACAGTGTCCAGAGAAGGGCCGGAAGTATACAGAATGGTGTCGTCTGCGTAGAGGTGGATCAGGGACTCACCAGCAGCAAGAGCGACCTCATTGATGTATACAGAGAAGAGAGTCGGTCCAAGAATTGAACCCTGTGGCACCCCCATAGAGACTGCCAGAGGTCCGGACAGCAGACCCTCCGATTTGACACACTGAACTCTATCAGAGAAGTAGTTGGTGAACCAGGCGAGGCAATCATTTGAGAAACCAAGGCTGTCGAGTCTGCCGATGAGGATATGGTGATTGACAGAGTCGAAAGCCTTGGCCAGATCAATGAATACGGCTGCACAGTAATGTTTCTTATCGATGGCGGTTAAGATATCGTTTAGGACCTTGAGCGTGGCTGAGGTGCACCCATGACCAGCTCTGAAACCGGATTGCATAGCAGAGAAGGTATGGTGAGATTCGAAATGGTCGGTAATCTGTTTATTGACTTGGCTTTCGAAGACCTTAGAAAGGCACGGTAGGATAGATATAGGTCTGTAGCAGTTTGGGTCAAGAGTGTCCCCCCCTTTGAAGAGGGGGATGACCGCAGCTGCTTTCCAATCTTTGGGAATCTCAGACGACACGAAAGAGAGGTTGAACAGGCTAGTAATAGGGGTGGCAACAATTTCGGCAGATAATTTTAGAAAGAAAGGGTCCAGATTGTCTAGCCCGGCTGATTTGTAGGGGTCCAGATTTTGCAGCTCTTTCAGAACATCAGCTGAATGGATTTGGGAGAAGGAGAAATGGGGAAGGCTTGGGCGAGTTGCTGTTGGGGGTGCAGTGCTGTTGTCCGGGGTAGGAGTAGCCAGGTGGAAAGCATGGCCAGCCGTAGAAAAATGCTTATTGAAATTCTCAATTATGGTGGATTTATCAGTGGTGACAGTGTTTCCTATCTTCAGTGCAGTGGGCAGCTGGGAGGAGGTGTTCTTATTCTCCATGGACTTTACAGTGTCCCAGAACTTTTTTGAGTTAGTGTTGCAGGAAGCAAATTTCTGCTTGAAAAAGCTAGCCTTGGCTTTTCTAACTGCCTGTGTATAATGATTTCTAGCTTCCCTGAACAGCTGCATATCACGGGGGCTGTTCGATGCTAATGCAGAACGCCATAGGATGTTTTTGTGTTGGTTAAGGGCAGTCAGGTCTGGGGAGAACCAAGGGCTATATCTGTTCCTGGTTCTAAATTTCTTGAATGGGGCATGTTTATTTAGGATGGTTAGGAAGGCATTTAAAAAAAATATCCAGGCATCCTCTACTGACGGGATGAGATCAATATCCTTCCAGGATACCCCGGCCAGGTCGATTAGAAAGGCCTGCTCGCAGAAGTGTTTCAGGGAGCGTTTTACAGTGATGAGTGGCGGTCGTTTGACCGCTGACCCATTACGGATGCAGGCAATGAGGCAGTGATCGCTGAGATCTTGGTTGAAGACAGCAGAGGTGTATTTAGAGGGGAAGTTGGTTAGGATGATATCTATGAGGGTGCCCGTGTTTAAGGTTTTGGGGAGGTACCTGGTAGGTTCATTGATAATTTGTGTGAGATTGAGGGCATCAAGTTTAGATTGTAGGATGGCTGGGGTGTTAAGCATGTTCCAGTTTAGGTCGCCTAGCAGCACGAACTCTGAAGATAGATGGGGGGCAATCAGTTCACATATGGTGTCCAGAGCACAGCTGGGGGCAGAGGGTGGTCTATAGCAGGCGGCAACAGTGAGAGACTTGTTTTTAGAGAGGTGGATTTTTAAAAGTAGAAGTTCAAATTGTTTGGGTACAGACCTGGATAGTAGGACAGAACTCTGCAGGCTATCTTTGCAGTAGATTGCAACACCGCCCCCTTTGGCAGTTCTATCTTGTCTGAAAATGTTGTAGTTTGGAATTAAAATGTCTGAGTTTTTGGTGGTCTTCCTAAGCCAGGATTCAGACACAGCTAGAACATCCGGGTTGGCAGAGTGTGCTAAAGCAGTGAATAGAACAAACTTAGGGAGGAGGCTTCTAATGTTAACATGCATGAAACCAAGGCTATTACGGTTACAGAAGTCGTCAAAAGAGAGCGCCTGGGGAATAGGAGTGGAGCTAGGCACTGCAGGGCCTGGATTCACCTCTACATCGCCAGAGGAACATAGGAGGAGTAGAATAAGGGTACGGCTAAAAGCTATGAGAATTGGTCGTCTAGAACGTCTGGAACATAGAGTAAAAGGAGGTTTCTGGGGGCGATAAAATAGCATCAAGGTATAATGTACAGACAAATGTATGGTAGGATGTGAATACAGTGGAGGTAAACCTAGGTATTGAGTGATGAAGAGAGAGATATTGTCTCTAGAAACATCGTTGAAACCAGGAGATGTCATTGCATGTGTGGGTGGTGGAACTAATAGGTTGGATAAGGTATAGTGAGCAGGACTAGAGGCTCTACAGTGAAATAAGCCAATAAACACTAACCAGAACAGAAATGGACAAGACATATTGACATTAAGGAGAGGCATGCTTAGTCGAGTGATCAAAAGGGTCCGGTGAGTGGAGAGGTTGGTTGGTGATTTAGACAGCTAGCCAGGGCATCGGTAGCAAGCTAGCATAGGATGGAGGTCTGTTGTTAGCTACCTCTTGCGTTCCGTCAGTAGATTAGTGGGGTTCCGTGTGGTAGAGGGGATTAATCCAAATCACACAACAACAAAAATAAAAACAATAGATATAGTTATAGAGGCCCAAGAAGAAAACATAATAATAATAATAAAAAAAATATATATATAAAAAAAATTGTCCGATTGTCTATTCAGATAGCAGCCGGTAAGACAGCTAACGGTTAGCAGGCCGCAGATGGGCGTTCAGGAGCCAGCCGAATAACTCCTTCGGGTAGATAACGTCGGCAGTCCAGTTGTGAAGGCCCGGTGGGGCTCCGCGAAAGCAGTAAAACGGGTCCGGATAGGTGACTGCAGCCCAGGTGTGATTGATGGAACTCAGGAGTGATTGACGGAGCTTGCTAGCTCCGGAATAATTGATGTTTGCTCCGGAATCGACGAAGGCCGATAGTCACACGGATAGCAGCTAGCTAGCTGTGAGATCCGGGTATGAATGTCCAGAGAGCAGTCGAAATCCAGGGACATGGAGAGAAAAATTGGTCCGGTATGTTCCGTTCCGAGCCGCGCTGCGCCGTACAGAACTGGCGATAGATTTTCGAGCTAAAGGATAGCTGATGACCACAAACCGTGGTTAGCTGAATACTAACGATTTGCCAGTAAAGGAGCTAACTAGCTTCTGAACTAGCTTCTGGATTAGCTTCTGGCTAGTTTCAGGCTAGCTTCTTGGAGTTTCTGGCTAGCTTCTTGGAGGATTACAGATCTGAGGTAAATAATACTTTTTTATAAATATACATTGGTGAGGCGGGTTGCAGGAGAGTGTTTTGAAGATGAGTTGATGGAAAATAAAAATAAAATGTATGTGAAAAAGTTGTAAATATATATATATACAGGACACGACAAGACGAGGACAAAAGACGTCTGAACTGCTATGCCACCTTGGTTGTGGAAGTCAATCCACGTATACTCTGTGCCACAAAATGAGTGACAAAACCTGGCCAGATAATTTTAATTCATGAATCTCAGGTCAAAGTCGAGTAATTTTCTTTTCTATCAAGTCATCAAATTTGTTACTTGGGTCAAGACTCGAGTCGAAGTCATGTGACTGAGTCGAGGACTGAGTCGTATGACAATATTTTAGTTTGACAATAATTCTATGAAACCATTTTTGATATCACATGCCTTACTTTTATTTTTCTACGTAACTAAAATCAGGAGTATGCCTCTACTGTCGTTTATTCAATTTAGACTGTTTTGGATATCTCCCTGACCAATATGGCTGCCATATCACTACATTCTGGAACTTCAAGGGTTTCTGACATCAGCCCTCTATCTAGTAATTTACTAGTATTTCAACTAGCTAGGTAGCTAACGTTACCTACAAAACGAAAGGGTAGCACGTAAAAATGTTCCGAGTTTTAAAACATTGGAAGACTTGCATAAGCCAGGCAGCCAGCAACTTTAAACGGCAATGTTAGCTATGTAATCTAAAATCACTGTAAATAGTAATAGCTAGCTAGCAAAACTGTCGTTAGCTTAGCTAGCTAGACTACTTGCTAGCTAACATTCCCTAGACAGGTATACTTACCCCATTGTCGACCTCCAAACAACAATATTTCATCCGTATATGATTGATGTTGGACACTTTAAACGCCGTGCATTCAGTTTTATTCGCAAATATATCCTGTATCCTTCTTGGGTTCTCTGTCATCAGCATCACACATAATGATTCCAATGTTTTCTCTGGATGTGTCAGCGCAGGAATACTGCTCTGCAGCGATACCTCGCGGGCAGTTTATGTAACAGCAACCATATGACTGGTGTTTTTGCAGGCAGTATTGGTATGCACTTGATGCATGCGTGCATGATACAACATTCATAAATCAACCTGTATAACGTGGCATTTTGTTTCTTGTATCACTAGCTCTGGCTTAACTCCTCAAAAATGAGCTACACAAATCTGAGTAGCATTTGGTGAAGATTGCTTTGGGACATTGCTTTTTCAGTCTTGATCTGCTTGTTTTAAACCAACAGGGGCATCAGCTCATGAATGCCAGTGCAAGAAAGGAAAAGATAAATCTTGTTTTTATGTTGGTGGTCATTATAGAGCCATTTCTCAAGTAGCTCTTCTCATCGCTCCTCTATAATGTGTTAATAGAACTAGATATGTCCTTTACTTTGCTAACAGTGTCAAATACTTTCCCTCTACCATTTATTTTTGTTTATTTATTTCACCTTTATTTAACCAGGTAGGCAAGTTGAGAACAAGTTCTCATTTACAATTGCGACCTGGCCAAGATAAAGCAAAGCAGTTCGACACATACAACAACACAGAGTTACACATGGAGTAAAACAAACATACAGTCAATAATACAGTAGAAAAATAAGTCTATATACAATGTGAGCAAATTAGGTGAGATAAGGGCCATGCCATGGTGGCGAAGTAAATACAATATAGCAAGTAAAACACTGGAATGGTAGATTTGCAGTGGAAGAATGTGCAAGGTAGAGATAGAAATAATGGTGTGCAAAGGAGCAAAATAAATAAATACAGTAGAGGGAGAGGTAGTTGTTTGGGCTAAATAATAGATGGGCTATGTACAGGTGCAGTAATCTGTGAGCTGCTCTGACAGCTGGTGCTTAAAGCTAGTGAGGGAGATAAGTGTTTCCAGTTTCAGAGATTTTTGTAGTTCGTTCCAGTCATTGGCAGCAGAGAACTGGAAGGAGAGGCGACCAAAGGAAGAATTGGTTTTGGGGGTGACCAGAGAGTTATGCCTGCTGGAGCATGTGGTACAGGTGGGTGCTTTTTTCAGTAAGACCGGGTGGAAAAATGGCTACCTCTGTCTTTTGCAAGAGAAATAGACTAAGAGCCGTCAGGTGGACACTGACGCAATGTTGTTGTACACGCTTATTTTTCCAAATCCAAGTCTTGTGATACTAGACACATTAAGGAAGCCATAGAAAAAGGAATCTCGTTTATATCCCATTCACTGCTCTATAAGGAAGCATAGGAAGGGACTCTTATTTAGAAACTACTGCGTTCCTGATTGGATTTTTCTCATTCTTTTGCCTGCTATATCAGTTCTGTTATACTCACAGACAATATCTTCACAGTTTTTGAAACTTTAGAGTGTTTTCTATCCTAAGATGTTAATTATGCACCTGTGGAACGGTCGTTAAAACACTAACAGCTTACAGACGGTAGGCAATTAGGGTCAAAGTTATGAAAACTTAGGACACTAAAGAGGCCTTTCTACTGACTCTGAAAGACACTAAAAGAAAGATGCCCAGCGTCCCTGCGGAAATGTGCCTTAGGCATGCTGCAAGGAGGCATGAGGACTGCAGATGTGGCCAGGGCAGTAAATTGCAATGTCCGTACTGTGAGACGCCTAAGACAGCGCTACAGGGAGACAGGACGGACAGCTGATCATCCTCGCAGTGCAGACCACGTGTAACAACACCTGCAGAGGACATCTGCATCTGAACATCACACCTGCGGGACAGGTACAGGATGGCAACAACAACTGCCCAAGTTACACCAGGAACGCACAATCCCTCCATCAGTGCTCAGACTGTCCGCAATAGGCTGAGAGAGGCTGGACTGAGGGCTTGTAGGCCTGTTGTAAGTCAGGTCCTCACCAGACATCACCTGCAACAACATCGCCTATGGGCACAAACTCACGGTCGCTGGACCAGATAGGACTGGCAAAAAGTGCCCTTCACTGACGAGTCGCGGTTTTATCTCACCAGGGGTGATGGTCGGATTCATCGAAGGAATGAGCGTTACACTGAGGCCTGTACTCTGGAGCGGGATCGATTTGGAGGTGGAGGGTCCGTCATGGTCTGGGGCGGTGTGTCACAGCACCATCGGACTGAGCTTGTTGTCATTGTAGGCAATCTCAACGCTGTGCTTTACAGGGAAGACATCCTCCTCCCTCATGTGGTACCCTTCCTGCAGGCTCATCCTGACATGACCCTCCAGCATGACAATGCCACCAGCCATACTGCTCATTCTGTGTGTGATTTCCTGCAAGACCACAAATGTCAGTGTTCTGCCATGGCCAGCGAAGAGCCTGGATCTCAATCCCATTGAGCACGTTTGAGACCTGTAGGATCGGAGGGTGAGGGCCATTCCACCCAGAAATGTACAGGAACTTGCAGGTGCTTTGGTGGAAGAGTGGGGTAACATCTCACAGCAAGAACGGGCAAATATGGTGCAGTCCATGAGGAGATGCACTGCAGTACTTAATGCAGCTGGTGGCCACACCAGATACTGTTACTTTTGACCCCCCCCCCTTTTGTTCAGGGACACATTGTTCCATTTCTGTTAGTCACATTTCAATTTTTTATTTATTTTACCTTTATTTAACTAGGCAAGTCAGTTAAGAACAAATTCTTATTTTCAATGATGGCCTAGGAACAGTGGGTTAATTGCCTGGTTCAGGGGCAGAACTACACATTTTTACCTTGTCAGCTCAGGGAATTGATCTTGCAATCTTTTGAACACTCTAACCACTAGCCTACCTGCAGCCCCATGTCTGTGGAACTTGTTCAGTTTGTGTCGCAGTTGTTGAATCTGATGTACATACAAATATTTACACATGATAAGTTTTCTGAAAATAAACGCAGTTGACAGTGAGAGGACGTTTCTTTTTTTGCTGAGTTTATTTACTGCATGAGGAAGCTGGAGGTGGCAGGCCTCCTGTGTTATGTGGGGATGCATCTTTGAGATTAGAGAGGCTATGACAGGGTCTGTGTGTTCTGTGATACTGTATAAAGAGCTGCTCTGTCCAGGGCCCCTTGCCACAGGCTCTAAGTGTTGAGGCATCGCCAGCATGTGATCCACCCAGCCGACTGTCCCCATACATTGTAGAAGAGAGAGCACAAACAGCCTCCATCTCTCTCTAACCAGCGAGCTAGTCACTGCTCTTCCTGTTTCTTCAAGAAGTGCAGGTGTTCTCTTGGGATTATTGATTCATTTTTGAATGTGTCAAATTTGCAGCACTCTCCATATTCCACCTGTTCCTCCTTGTCCTGCAAATCAATTGGCTCTAACCGTATGCACTAGTGTCTGCCTCCTTTTAGAACAGGGGTAAGCAACCGGGTTTTGATCCAAAAGGCACCACACCTGACCATCTAAACTAATTGATCAGTTCAGTGATTGCCTAAATTAAACTCACCTGGTCTTCCAGGTCAGTTAAATGCAAAACATGAAGTGCCTGCACACTCCAGGACCGCCTAGCTATTTTAGACCATACAGATAAGTATGCAATTAGCCTGCTGAAGGCCTTCCATCTTGTAGATCAACGGTGTCAAACTCATTCCATTAGGGCATAGCCCTAATGTCTGCTGTTTTTTCCTTTCAATTAAGATCTAGACAACCAGGTGAGGAGAGTTCCTTACTAGTCAGTGACCTTAAGTCCAATGGAGGAGCAAAAAGTCAGACACGCAACCCCTCTGTAGAATCAGTTTGACACATGTTGTAGATCATCCATCTTAGCTCCTCACAGCATGTTCTATCCAGACTCAACCCATGCTGCCCAATGTGTGCCTCAACCTCCAGGGGACTGAGATCCAGTATTTTTATCCAGCATCTAGGTCACCTCCACATGGGACAGTCATGCAGTGGAGTCCAAGTTCAACAAGGCTCTGCTTTATCCTATTTTTCTAGAAGAAAGACCCCTAGTCATTGTACTGTAATACACTGTTCCTGTTTCCACTAAAAACCTCAGAAACACTGAACACAGTGTAGCAAAACAAGATGGTGTATTATATTATTCTTGTTTAATATCTCCAAACAAGTCAGAAAAAGCTCATTACAAAGTAGGCTTGAACATGTTTATTATAAGAAATTAAGGGCTATTCGTCATCAGTTTATGAGACACTTTATTTCACCCATTGGTCTGTCTGGGAGGTTTTTATCAACAGGATAAATCAACAGGAGGCCATGGGTTGGTCAGAGGGCTAAGGGAAGTGGGGCTAACAGTTAGCAAAGACACAGTGAGAGCAGGTGGGGCTATAGGGAGGGAGGGTTATACAGTACAGTGTACATGAGGCAGATAATAACCCTGCTACACATAGACAAAGCTCTGTCAGCTGGGTTTACACAAGCTTGGCTCTTCTTCCAAGGTGTTCACCGGGCCTGGCTCTCTGACTCTTCCTCATCGTCTTCATACATCTCTCCCTCCTCCTCAGTGGTGGCGTCCTGGTACTGCTGGTACTCTGACACCAGGTCGTTCATGTTGCTCTCTGCCTCGGTGAACTCCATCTCGTCCATGCCCTCTCCGGTGTACCAGTGCAGGAACGCCTTGCGGCGAAACATGGCGGTGAACTGCTCGGAGATGCGCTTGAACAGCTCTTGGATGGCCGTGTTGTTCCCGATGAAGGTGGCGGACATCTTGAGACCGCGGGGCGGGATGTTACAGACGGCCACTTTGACGTTGTTGGGGATCCATTCGACGAAGTAGCTGCTGTTCTTACTCTGGATGGCCAACATCTGTTCGTCCACCTCCTTCATGGACATCTGACCTCGGAACACCATGGCCACGGTCAGGTAGCGTCCGTGACGCGGGTCGCAAGCGGCCATCATGTTCTTGGCGTCAAACAACTGCTGGGTGAGCTCGGGCACAGACAGTGCATTGTAGCACGCACTGCCACGCGCCGTGAGGGGGGCGAAGCCAGGCATGAAGAAGTGCAGACGGGGGAAGGGCACCATGTTGACAGCCAGTTTGCGGAGGTCAGCATTGAGCTGGCCGGGGAAGCGGAAGGAGGTAGTAACACCGCTCATGGTGGCCGACACCAGGTGGTTGAGGTCTCCGTAGGTGGGCGTGGGGAGCTTGAGCGTGCGGAAGCAGATGTCGTAAAGCGCCTCATTGTCAATGCAGTAGGTTTCGTCTGTGTTCTCCAGCAGCTGATGGATGGACAGGGTGGCATTGTAGGGCTCCACCACGGTGTCTGATACTTTAGGGGAGGGCACCACGCTGAAGGTGTTCATGATGCGGTCAGGGTACTCTTCCCGGATCTTGCTGATGAGCAGGGTCCCCATGCCAGAGCCTGTGCCCCCTCCCAGGGAGTGGGTGAGCTGGAAGCCCTGGAGACAGTCACAGTTCTCACATTCCTTCCTGACTACGTCCAGTACTGAGTCCACCAGCTCTGCTCCCTCTGTGTAGTGGCCCTTGGCCCAGTTGTTACCAGCTCCACTCTGACCTATAGGGCAACAACACACTTCAAGATAGAGCTTCAGCAGTTATCAACGCTGCATTTGTACAGGGAGCTACACATTTACATTGTTTTAATGACATTTGGGAGCATTTACTGTATGTAAATAAAAGCAAATGTCTTTAAAGGGTAGCCTAGTGGTTAGAGTGTTGGACTAGTAACCGAAAGGTTGCAAGTTCAAATCCCCGAGCTGACAAGGTACAAATCTGTCGTTCTGCCCCGAACAGGCAGTTAACCCACTGTTCCACTGTTCCTAGGCCGTCATTGAAAATATGAATTTGTTCTTAACTGACTTGCCTAGTTAAATAAAAGGTACAAAATTAAAAAAATTAAAAGGAAATATTACAGACTATTTATGTTGTTTATGGCAGAAGAGACTGTAAATGGCAGATTGACTGTTATTGCCAATACACTCTTCTAATGCAATCACTAAGCACTGCAGCCATATTTAACCCACGTTGGACAGATACTGACCGAAAATGAAATTGTCTGGTCTGAAGAGTTGTCCGTAGGTCCCAGAGCGAACACTGTCCATAGTTCCTGGCTCCAGGTCTACTAGGATGGCCCTGGGGACATACTTAGAGGCTGGGGAGAGACAGCAGATGAGGTTACCTGCAACGCCCTAAAAAATACTACTGTATATCACAGTCACGTTCAGTACAATAGGATTAAAGTGGATATTCTTAAGGCTAGATGAACGCTCTCTCACTCTTTGGGGTTTAACTGAAACAGGTCATCACAAATATTTGAGCAACAGGGCTTTTAGTGTTGTGTTGTTTCTGGGCTTGTGTAGATGTGCATTTAGTTCCAGTATCAGACTCACATGAGGCCTCATTGTAGTAGACACTGATCCTCTCCAGCTGCAGTGGGGAGTCGCCCTCATAGTTCCCTGTAGGGCTGATGCCATGTTCATCACTGATCACCTCCCAGAACTGCACAACACAAAGACACAAACATTACCAGTAACACATAGTTCTATACAAGCAAAGTGGATGGAAACTTCTCAACAGATTTATAGTCGGGATCATATTGAACTTGGAGGTGAAATTAGTGAAGAGCTCTAGTAAAAACTGTTTGAGGAGTGGGGGCCAATGTAAGTTGGGATAGTGGGCGTCTAGGCTTTGTCTGTCATCCATCCTGGGTTCTGCTTCATTGATCCATGACCCCATTTAAGCCAACAGTTAGTCCAGCTGTCTCCAACCTCCCCCAGGCCCTTGGGCCGCTAGACTCATACTGAGGTAGAGGCCCTCTCAGAGGGGACAGACTCCATCTGGAGAGGCTCTTTCTGCCTCAACACACACACACACACACACACACACACACACACACACACACACACACACACACACACACAGTGTATTGCTAGGTAAAGAGACAAAAGAGGGCACTGCCTAATGATGTCCCCTTGATCACTTCAAATATGTATACGGTCACTGAGTGTATAGGCCAGTGTGTGTGTGTGTATCAGACAGAGAGAGACAGACAGAGCCCTATGAAAGTCTAAAATAGAACACAGACAAACCACCGCAGGCCCACACAGACAGCAAGGGCAAAGGGCAAACACAGGACACGTAGTTGGAAGGAGGATGCCAAGTGGCCATATCAAGTCACAGATTAGATATTGTCCATTTTACAGTTTCTCATTACTATGCAATAGAAGGTCCTTATGTGCAAAGTGCGGTTCTCCTTTTAATTAGCAAAAAACACCATCTGGGCATTCACTAAAAGCAGACCAAAACAGC
The DNA here is from genome assembly GCF_002021735.2 of Oncorhynchus kisutch. Taxonomy (NCBI): domain Eukaryota; kingdom Metazoa; phylum Chordata; class Actinopteri; order Salmoniformes; family Salmonidae; genus Oncorhynchus; species Oncorhynchus kisutch. The sequence goes on along the minus strand of NC_034181.2, from coordinate 68,486,957 downwards.
AAACAGATACTGTACACAATAACAATGGTCACTCAAAAGCCCCATAGTGATCCCATATTGGTATCAGTGTGTTAATCCCATATTTGTGTCACTCAACAGCCAGACAGATGAAGTGACATTGAAATGTTTTATTTCACCTGTATTTAACCAGGTAGGCCAGTTGAGAACACGTTCTCATTTACAACTGCAACCTGGCCAAGATAAAGCAAAGCAATGAGACAAACAACAACACAGAGCTACACATGTAATAATCAAACGTAGTGTCATTAACACAATAGAAAAGTTTATATACAGTGTGTGCAAATGAGGTAAGATTAGGGAGGTAAGGCAATAAGTAGGCCATAGTGGTGAAGTAATTACAATTTTGAAATTAAACACTGGAGTGAGATGTACAGAAGATGAATGCGCAAGTCGAGATACTGGGGTGCAAAGGAGAAGAAAAAAAATAATACAATATGGGGATCCTGTAGTTGGATGGGCTATTTACAGATAGGCTATGTACAGGTGCAATGATCTGTGAGCTGCTCTGACAGCTGATGTTTAAAGTTAGTGAGGGAGATATGAGTCATCAGCAAGTGATTTTTGCAATTCGTTCCAGTCATTGGCAGCAGAGAACTGGAAGGAAAGGCGGCCAAAGTAGGAATAGACTTTGGGGATGACCAGTGAACTATACCTGCTGGAGCGCGTGCTATGGGTGGGTGCTGCGATGGTGACCAGTGAGCTGAGATAAGGCGGGGCTTTACCTAGCAAAGACTTATAGATGATAAGCAATGATTTATAGATTAATCCCATATGGTGTCAGTGTGTTGACAAAAACAACCTTTATCCCCCTGTCCAGACTGCTGTGACCAAGGGCACCACACCCAGTATGAAGACCATCTTATGTCTGAGCTCTGACAATGGTGTCCCTCTTCCTCTCTCCAAGTGCTGTACTCTCTCCTTTCCCTCCCTCCCTCTCCTCTGCAGAAGATACTCCTTAGTTCTCTAATTATCTATCCTGTCCCAAACAGACATCCCCTGCCATCTAAATCAGTAATTAGGAGTTCCTCTTGTTCCTTAATTATGGCTCTGTAACTCAATCTGGCAATATCTCTTCTAAGGGACAAACAAAGAAACAGAAAATAGATAAGAAATGGAGAGACAGAGATTAAAGGGAAACCGCTAGACAGCGATAGAGAAATACAGAGTTAGATGACTAAAGACTATGTAGGTAATTTCTGCTCTCTCATTCTTAGTTACTAATCGCTACACTGGCAAAAGTGTAGAATTCTTCCATCGTCATCGGACTTCATCCTGTACTGCATTAGCAGATGTGTGGTGCTAGTAGAAAGACTGCCATATCATAGTTGAGCATCAGAATGAGCTCACCATTGCAGTATATCAGACGACAAAAAGTCCCCCCCCCCCCCCCATCTCTCTGGGTCTCTCTTTGTTGGGAGTAACCTGAGCATTATGAACAAGTCATTTTCCCAACAACTGCCCCATTAGAGAAACGGTGGTCAGAATCAGCAAAAGAGCAGAGTCACTAGTGAAATACTCCAGAGGGGAGTGAAGAAAAGTGGACACATGACACGTTCACTTGTTCAGCTGTGGTCAAACAAGTGTGTTTCAGCTGATGCTGTAGTTGTAGATTTGGTTCTGGGTAATGATGATTATGGTGATGCGGCTGATTATGATGATGAGGTTACGTAGCTGTCAGAAATCCCTACAGAGCCTCCTGAGGCTCAGAAAAGGCTGCCTTAAATGTTATGAATAATAAATGTCCCATCAGGCTGAGGAGACAGTATCATTACCCCCCCTATGTCTTTCACTCTGAAATGATTTCCATTTATGATCCACCATGTTGAACAAATCCATGATACATCGTCTCCAGCTCCTGTAGAGACTCACAGATCATAGTGAACTCATGTAGGCTATCCCCAGATGGTCAAAACACAACAAAAGGGGAGAAGACCTGTAGACCGGTTTAGTTTTAGATGGTCACATACAGCCAGCCAATCAGGTAATGTAAGTGCAGGCGAAGCAATCCAAAACAGAGCAGCAACAAAATAAAAAGCTGTCTACTGTTGGCAAAAAAAAAAACAGTCACACACTGTAAAATCTGCATTACAGCTTTAGACAGAAAAGCTTTCAGCATTTAGGCAATATCCTTCCTGAAGACTCACTGTCTAATAAACCATCAAAACGGAGAGCAACCCAAACCACTAGTCATTGCGATTGTAGGCTATTTGCAGTGGTAACTTATGTCCAGGTATCATCATTTGATCCTCCATTAATACAACTTTGATGTACTGATCCAATCAAATAGCCTATATAGATAGACATGTGACCTATCAACTACTACATCTACTGGAAGCTGCTTTGAGAAAGAGAGCTATACTTGTCATTGTGACATTGGTCTGTAAATTGTGTTCGGGCCCTAAGTGGAGTGTTTGCGCAGCTGGACAAGCTCCAACAGTCCGAGCCTTTGTCTGTCTGCCCCCACCCCCCCGCAGTCCACCCGAGGGTGTGGTGGTTTTCAACAGTGTCTCACCACGCCTTTCTGTGCATGATACACTCGCAGTTTACAAAAGATGGTGGATCTCTGTCCGTTAACCATTAAAACAAATGGTCACAGTTCCGGTCTGGTTAAGGTGTGGGCTCTCCGGGTTTACTCTATTGACAGTGTATGAACCAGAAAAAAGGATAGTGTGAAATGCGCCTCTTCCTTTTCCGTCTCAGAGTTTAGTTCCATCTACTCATCTCTTTCGCAATCTGCGACACAGGCGGGGATTCTAAACTATTCAACTAACCTAACGTTACCGAGTAAACCTGCCGCCCCACAACTTCGGGGTAACAAAAAAATATACGTATGCATTACATTAAAAAAGATTACACAACAAGGCTTAAAATGGCACAACAGCACTTGCGTAAAAATATTTAAAATAATCATATTTTGTTTATACCTTGGCTCCGATCTGGTTGCCACACTGGCCGGCTTGAAGGTGAACGATTTCCCTCATCCTGTCCTCTGTGTGTTATGTACGTCTTCTTGCGTATGTGGGAGAGTTGGAGAGGGCGCTGGTCCCAGTCGCACACGGAAGCAAAGGGAGTGTTATGTGCTGAGTGGAGGTTTTATCTTGCGCAGGTCTGCTGTGTGGCGAAACGGGTACTCTGTTCCTTCCACCAATTGCTGACGTAATCTATGTTCTGGAGAGAGACGGTCGCTGACCAATGGCAGACACCTGCGGCAGTGCATCCCAGTGCGAGTCAGGGGAAAACTAACGGGACGTGGCTGACTTGCAGACCGATATTTAATTTTCGAACTGGTTCAAATTTGGTAAAGGTAAAAGCCTCTTAAAGTTGTAAGTAACAAGAACATTTCCCAGGACATATACATATCTACTATTGGCAGAACGCTTAAATTCTTGTTAATCTAACCGCACTGTCCAATTTACAGTAGCTATTACAGTGAAATAATACCATGCTATTGTTTGAGGAGAGTGCACAGTTATGAACTTGAAAAGGTATTAATAAACAAATTAGGCACATTTGAACAGAAATGCAATGGTTCATTGGATCAGTCCAACACTTTGCACATACACTGCTGCCATCTAGTGTCCAATCTAAATTCGCGCCTGGGCTGGAATAAGACATTAAGGCCTTTCACTTGCATTTCAAAGATGGTACCAAAAAAATATGTGTTTTTTTCTTTGTATTATCTTTTACCAGATCTAATGTGTTATATTCTCCTACATTAATTTCACATTTCCACAAACTTCAAAGTGTTAACTTTTCAAATTGTATCAAGAATATGCATATCCTTGCTTCATGTCCTGAGCTACAGGCAGTTAGATTTGGGTATGTAATTTTAGGTGAAAATTGAAAAAAAGGGGTGGATCCTTAAGAGGTGGTAAGGGTCAGTAATAGATTTTGGCTAGTCGTGGCTGTCAAAGGGATGCTGGTCAGAAACACACAGACACACCACACCACCACCAACACTACGACCACAACCACCAACATTTGAAAAATCCCAGAGTCACGTGAAAGCAACAACACAGCTTAGTTAGATGTCAGGGAGATGAGAGAGGAGAGAAAATGATCTTAAACACTGAACAGTGTTACTGATTATTTTTCTGTGTGCACATAGTCTTGTGGCATGGTGCATTTTTTCTATAGACGATGAGATCACTCACACCTACATATTTTAATGACAGAGATGAACAATTTCTGACAGCAAAATATTTTTTTCCCAAGTGAGTCCCATATTTGTAATCTCAGAAACATTATGATTCAGTATCAGCAGATTCAGGGAGGAAGAAGAGTAGAGCACGTTGAACACTGATGACCACAACCTTGCTGTGGCCCTTATTAGCATGAACACTACAATCATTATACAGTGAATAGTCTGGTCCAAGGATGTTTTATCTATGCCTCAACTCTCTGCAGTCTCTGCCCGCTGAGATATGTATTGATTGCTGAGTCAGGTAGCAGTTGTGGTTAAGTGCTCTGAGGAAGACTCCAGTGGCGCTCCTCATGGACAGATGGTCTGCCTATGAAGCAGGTCCTGTTTGTGTACTTGTTTGTGTGTGCACGTGTGTGTATGAGACATCTACAGTACATGCATACAGTACATGTTCCAGTAGCCATGTGTTCTGATTTCCAGAAACACGATTGTGATGGGCCATTAGTCTCTTTGGATGTCTGGGCCTGCTTTGTCTTCACACAGAGCCTGTGGAGAGGATGACAAGCCAACACCCGTGAAACCAACAGCTGAGGAACCTCTGCTCAGAGCACAGAAACCAGTATGAGGCAGCCACCACATCCCCCTCCTCTCGGCCCCCTCAGTGTCTGCCAACCACTGCTGCTTAGCAACTAGATCTACACAATGTGAGCGAGCCTCCATCGCTAATCAGCCACACAGTGTGGGATAGCTGTTGATTTCCTGTTCGTCTGCTAATACAGCTGAGATAACTGTGCTTTAGCAGAGGGGCGTTCACCTGTTAGAACATCAATAAACCATAGTGTCCCTCTAAAGATGACACTAACACCAATGATTACGCTATTGACCACTCTGCCATAGACTTGGGAGTAGAACACTGGCCTATTCACTGCCAATTCTGGGGGTAATGAGAAAAACTGAAGCTAAATGTTTTGCCAGCACTGGTCAAGAGTTGCTTGTCCGCCCTTCCTATGTCTCAAAGCCAATATGGCCATCTAGTGGTCAGAAACTGACAGAGCCTCTCTAACATGTTTGATGTAAAGGGCCCCAATAGTGGCACAGAGTGTGGTGAAGCTGATCAAATTGATGCTACTGTAATATAACCCTCCTTCAAAATGATTAAATCATGCATCTCATAATTTATCTATCCTTCTCTGACTCTGCATTATGCCAGTAAGATTAGAGAGGAGGATTGCCAAGATGAGTCACACGGCACCAGTTGACTTGATGACAGGGTTATCTGGTCAACCATTATAAAATGGCAGTTCACATCATGAAGCACTGTTGACCAGACAGTATCCATATTTGAAAGGCCTTAAGTGAGTTTACGACTTAATTTGTTGGTCGGGACCTCTCTTCTTCTAGACAAAACCACTTCTGAGAAGTATTTTGAATGTCCGGAGGGAAATACATTTTAAACCAATAAGTCTGAAACAACCTCTCATCTCAGAAAGAGACTGAATGTGGAGTTTTTGAAACCCACACAAACACAATTAAACTGGGAACTTGGTATGACCCCATACCTAACGTTTTGTCTTCCTAAGAGTTTCAAACTGCCCTTTATCTAACCTCTCTTTAAAAATGAGCATACCAGCTAATTTCAGCATTTCTCAGTAATGTCTCACTTTAAAATGAACCTATTGCTGAAGAGAATACTGTAGTTAGATTTTCATGGAAGCTTCCATGCACAGAAATACTTGTGCTATTTTTTTGATTGGGGCTGTGTCATACAGTGTACAGTTCATACTTATGTACAGTTTATTGTATAGACCATTGTTGAAAATATAACCTATACAGGGTTAGGCAGAAGGCATCAACAGGCAAGTAAGAATGTTGGTTACCTAATTTGATTCCAGTGTGACTAGGAGACATTGGGCTCAGACCAGACTTTCTTGGGGAAAACACGCACAGTATGGAGCCGTACAATGGAGCCTGTACAATCAGGTCCTTGTCAGGATTTCAAGCTCTCATTTGGATGCCAGCCACTAAGTGATTACTGCACCCATCTCATCCCAACCTCAGTCATCCATCCATAACCCCTACATGCCTAATCGCCTCTATCGATGTTCTCTGATTGGATGTGGTGATCTCAGAGGCAAGGCAGGGGGACTGTGTGCATGCAGAGACACACGTACATAAGGGGTGTGTTCCAGATACACATTTTCTGAGCAGTTTTCTGCAAAGACCCTTATATCATTTGTATGTGGTTCTTGAAATGTTGCACTTCTACTGTCATTGTATTGATAATCTGCACAGACCTGCATAGAACCTGTGTACCTGGAACGCACGCAAGGTCAACAGGGGCATGATTGAGGTTACACTATGTCCACATTGACTTCATCATGTACTACATTGTACTACACCAAAACCAAAACTATTATAAAGCACTATGATGAATTTGAGTTTGTAGAGGAAATAATCTTAATCTATAGGACTCCTTTGTCAAGAAGGGGTTTAAGTTTCCTCCCTTGGGTTGCAACAATGAGGGCAAGCATGTTGGTTCTTCAAACCAAAGCAGTGGAAGATGTGAACAGAGCAGCTTTGTGCAGCAGAGCTAATGGAGAAGACACCAGTTGAGTGTCAGCCCCCTCCACCCTATTGCTTCAGTGAAGTGACAGGAATTCCTATTTGATGCCTAATAAAGGGCCAAAACAAGAAAATGTTTGTTGATATGAAAGCCCTCTGTTATTACAGTGCATTCCAGGCGCTCAGTCCTCCAAAAATAAACAGCCTACCCCAGGGCCCACAACGACCGGCTACCACGTGGTGGACGGGGGGGAGGGCAGGCTGAAGTCCGTGGCCCTCTGGCTCTGTCTCCTACTTCTAATGAGGATGTTAGGATACTATGTCCATCCAAACAAACAAATCCACAAAGTTCCAAAGGTTACAGTATCATCAGCGCACTCTCAATCTCAGAAGCTGCTCATTCACTTTTCTGTTTATTTGATAGAAAGCTCCTGTCACATTTTTGCATACAGCATATGGCTTTGGTTGACTTTGGTTGCCAATTGAAGTCATTCAACAAACAATAGTGCAAAGGAAATCTAGAAAGCTCACTAGGTGATTTGTGAAGGTTATGGTTCAAAGGCTTTGATTTTAATACGGGGATCAGAAAATTATCCAACTTACTTAAGATGCCCATAAACAGCTTTTAATTTCCCCCATCAGTTTAAAAATGTCTCCTCCCATTAAAAAAGCACTCCGGGGTCAGCTAGTTGAATGGACCTTGTGTCTCAGTGGGCAGCTTAACTAAAAATAAATGCATTTTGCATACATATCTCTCCATATTTAAAATCTCTTGAAAACATGATTTGTCAGTCCCATGATAGCAAGTATACAGCTGTATAGCCTGGCTCAAAAAAAATTGTCCTCCTCTCTTCCTGGTCTTGTATCAGCCAAGCTAATACAGCTGTATATACAATGGTGCAAAAAAGTATTTAGTCAGCCACCAATTGTGCAAGTTCTCCCACTTAAAAAGATGAGAGAGGCCTGTAATTTTCATCAAAGGTACACTTCAACTATGACAGACAAAATGAGAAAAAAAATTGTAGGATTGTAGGGTTTATAATGAATTTATTTGCAAATTATGGTGGAATATAGGTATTTGGTCACCTACAAACAAGCAAGATTTCAGGCTCTCACAGACCTGTAACTTCTTCTTTAAGAGGCTCCTCTGTCCTCCACTCATTATCTGTATTAATGGCACCTGTTTGAACTTGTTATCAGTATAAAAGACACCTGTCCACAACCTCAAACAGTCACACTCCAAACTCCACTATGGCCAAGCCCAAAGAGCTGTCAAAGGACACCAGAAACAAAATTGTAGACCTGCACCAGGCTGGGAAGACTGAATCTGCAATAGGTAAGCAGCTTGGTTTGAAGAAATCAACTGTGGGAGCAATTATTAGGAAATGGAAGATATACAAGACCACTGATAATCGCCCTCGATCTGGGGCTCCACGCAAGATCTCACCCCGTGGGGTCAAAATGATCACAAGAGTTCTGGGACCAAAGTAACAAAGCCTACCATCAGTAACACATTACGCCGCCAGGAACTCAAATCCTGCAGTGCCAGACGTGTCCCCCTGCTTAAGCCAGTACATGTCCAGGCCCATCTGAAGTTTGCTAGAGAGCATTTGGATGATCCAAAAGAAGATTGGGAGAATGTCATATGGTCAGATGATACCAAAATATAACTTTTTGGTAAAAACTCAACTCGTCGTGTTTGGAGGACAAAGAATGCTGAGTTGCATCCAAAGAACACCATACCTACTGTGAAGCATGAAGGTGGAAATATCATGCTTTGGGGCTGTATTTCTGCAAAGGGACCAGGACGACTGAACTGTGTAAAGGAAAGAATGAATGGGGCCATGTATCGTGAGATTTTGAGTGAAAACCTCCTTCCATCAGCAAGTGCATTGAAGATGAAACATGGCTGGGTCTTTCAGCATGACAATGATCCCAAACACACCGCCCGGGCAACGAAGGAGTGGCTTCGTAAGAAGCATTTCAAGGTCCTGGAGTGGCCTAGCCAGTCTCCAGATCTCAACCCCATAGAAAATCTTTGGAGGGAGTTGAAAGTCCGTGTTGCCCAGCAACAGCCCCAAAACATCACTGCTCTAGAGGAGATCTGCATGGAGGAATGGGCCAAAATACCAGCAACAGTGTGTGAAAACCTTGTGAAGACTTACAGAAAACGTTTGACCTCTGTCATTGCCAACAAAGGGTATATAACAAAGTATTGAGATAAACTTTTGTTATTGACCAAATACTTATTTTCCACCATAATTTGCAAATACATTTATTAAAAATCCTACAATGTGATTTTCTGGATTTAAACAAAATAATTTTGTCTGTCATAGTTGAAGTGTACCTATGATGAAAATTACAGGCCTCTCATCTTTTTAAGTGGGAGAACTTGCACAATTGGTGGCTGTCTAAATACTTTTTTGGCCCACTGTAATTGTATTCTATTCAAAATAGTGTCTTCAAATATATTGATACCTGAAATAGAAAAAGGAAGTAATTATTATCTTTCAAAATGATTTAATAATATATTAAAAGTGATTGAAACTTTATTTGGAGGACTTAGAAGAGCAGTGGACTGTAGGCCTCGATAGAGACCTCTCCTCTTGTCTGAGAGAAGAGGCAGTTAGACAGATGGTCAGCCCAGGTTACACTGAGGACAGAGAGCTTGTGGGCCTTTATATGGACAAGAGAGACACATACAGTATTTAAGAGGGGACTAAATTAATTCTCACATAACATCACTTGTGGCATGAGAAAGGTTGAAATTACACTTCTGGACCAAAATAGTTTTTTATGAAAAACATTTTTATCCACAGGATCACATAATGACTAAAAGAAATGAGGATTGACATCAACAAACATTACATGATTAAGAAATGTATGACATGCAATATGTACACTGTACATAAAATAACAAGAACAATAAATATTTTAGGATTAATTATGTTATTATTAGTATTGCAATAATAATAGTAATTATTAATTATCAATATTACAACAATATTATAGCAACAAATGATATCATAACAACAATAGTGTTATAATTATATTGTTATCATGCGTACTATCACTGTCCTCATTACTGATGCTGTTATTAAATAATACACCATCATGTGCTGAAATAACAAGTCCCAGAAATGTTCTATACGCACAAAAAGCTTATTTCTCTCAAATGTTGTGCACAAATTTGTTTACATCCCTGTACGTGAGCATTTCTCCTTGGCCAATATATTCCATCCACCTGACAGGTGTGGCATATCAAGAAGCTGATTAAACAGCGTGATCATTACACAGGTGCACCTTGTGCTGGGGACAATAAAAGGCCACTTTAAAATGTGCAGTTTTGTCACACAACACAATGCCACAGATGTCTCAAGTTTTGAGGGCGCCTGCAATTGGCATGCTGACTACAGGAATGTCCACCAGAGCTGTTGCCAGATAATTTAATGTCAATGTCTCTACCATAAACTGCCGCTAACGTTGTTTTAGAGAATTTTTCAGTTTGTCCAACCGGCCTCACAACCGCAGACCACGTGTAACCACACCAACCCCTCCACATCCGGCCTGGGTGGTGGTTGGGCCTGGCTGGCAAATGGTTGGTCCTATGCTCTCTAAGGCCCACCTATGGCTTCACCCCTGATTGGCTGGGCCTGGCTCCTCAGTGGGTGGGCCTGGATGACAAGTGGGTGGGCTGCACCCCTGCCAAGTCATGTGAAATCCATAGATTAGGGCCTAATGAATTTATTTCAACTGACTGATTTCCTTACATGAACTGTAACTCAGTAAAATCTTTGAAATTGTTGCATATTGCGTTTATATTTTTGTTCAGTATATATATTAGTACAATTTGACCATAGCAATATGTTGAAATACAGTAAAAAGTAATCAAATGTACACATTTACAATGAGATAAGTTTGAGCCTTGGTTCTGACACACAGCCATAAAATAGCATGGATTGTTTAAAGGGATGAATATTGATACCCTCTTGAGGCTTTTGAAAATGTTATAAATTACAAATTACAAATTATTCAGTACATACATAACACAATTAAAAAACATGGCTAGTCTACATTACATGGGCTACTTGTAAAATAAACATTGAAATAAACATTTTGTTTCTGTCTATGCATACATTATTATTTGCATTAAAATGGTGAGGATAATCTTAAAATGTCTGATCTGTTTCAAGATTGGATTTCATGTAAATAGTTGTATTCCAAAAGTTTTATTTCAATTTATAGGTCGTTTTTGTCAAAGGCCTAAGTGGGTTAAGTTAGGCCTGTGAAACATCTTTGGAAGTTGGATGTAAACAAATAATGAGTGAATAAATAAAAATGCAACTCTCTATATAGACCAATTAGGCTATTATTGGACTTCACAATGCACTCATTTTATTTAATCAAAACGTGACAGAATTGTTTTCTTGTACAAAACACAACTTAATGACTCTCATATTTGTGCATCTTTCTTTGACTCCATACAAAGCATTAGGGCTAGTGTATATCAGTATGCCCATTGATTTTTTTCTTCAACAATAGCCTCTTTCAAACAACATCCTCTTCCCAACAACATTCTGGGAAATTCACTCCTATTTTAGACAGAACACTTGCTATATCTTATTTAAAGTCTATTTCCAGTGTCGGCTATACAATTAAAGCACAAATTACTATTTGTCCTACATAGTACACTGTAAAATAATCATGTTTTTATGCTAATTTACTGGCAGCCATTTACCTGTAAATTACTGTAGAAAAATGTTCAGTATGTTACCGTAAATTCCAAAGCAACTTTGGTTTAACAGTACATTACTGTAGTACATTACTGTAAAGTTTACAGTAATGTACTGTTAAACCAAAGTTTCTTGGTGCCTGAGAAAACTGGACCCGCAGCCTTTACACACATTGGCATCTTTGAGAAAGTTATGTCAGTTGCTGATATATGGAGATGATAACTAAATAGCAAATTTGAGGGTGTTAAAATCACGGTGTTGAGGTAAAAAGTGTTGTGAGTGTTATATCTGAGTGTTGATTCTGGTGGGATCAAATCAAATATTCACTTAGTCACTCACTTGGTGAAGGCTAGATGACAGAAAGCCATCGAATGCAACAATCATGTCTCTGTCACTAACAAACATACAGCAAAAAAGTAGCCCTGGGAAATAAATTAGCAGTAGTTACACCCGAAAATGTTAAAACAACACTCCAAATGAGTTACTGTAACACCACGTGTTAATTAGCCAACACTGAGAAAGTGTAAGAGTATCAGCTCTTATAAGGTGTTCATTTAAGTCGGAATTTGAAACACCCATTGTGCTAGGGACCAATCACTTTTGGGGTGTTGGTTTATCAACACTTTTAAAGGTGTTAGTTTAACACTAGGCCATTTAACACTGTGGGAGTTACAATTCTGATCACACATTTGCTGTGTATAATTAGATATAGATGCTTTAGATTGTGGTTCAAGCATTTGTTCAACACGCAAGTATGGCATATATGTATGGCTTGGCCTGCAACATGGAAGAGGCCAGGGGTTGGTAAAATGTCCCACACGTGGCACTGTGCCGTTTTGCGCAATCCAACCTGAGGTCTCATAGTTTATTAACTATGTATTTCAGTTAATTCAACAGCAATGGCAGGCATTCGCCTAATAGTGCCGCAAATATCAAATAATCTGTTATTCCTGAACAAATCCCGCAGTCACGTGAACTTCCATGGAAATATACACTCAAGTATGGATTCGCATCGAAAGGTGACGCAGGAGCAGAAGAGCAGCTCCTTGAGTGTCTTGCGCAGCTCCTGGCTCCTATAGGCGTAGATGAGCGGGTCGATGAGCGAGTTACAGATGATGAGGATGAGGAAGAGGTTGAAGTAGCTGAAGAAGCAGGTGCAGAAGGGGGTCGTGGGGCAGGTAAGGATGAGAATAAGGTGGAGGAAGAAGGGTCCCCAGCAGAGGATGAAGACCCCTAGCAGGATAGTGAGCGTGATGGCGCCCTTCATGCTCGTGCCCTGGCGGCGAGACTTGTAGATGGCCATGATGCGCCGCGAGTGCACGTGCGCCAGGATGAACATGTGCATGTAGAGCACAGCGGTGAAGACAAGAGTGATGCAGAAGAAGGTGACGAGGCATACAATGACGGCGGTGTGCGAGTGGTAAACGATGAAAAGTATGCTGGCGGTGATGCTGGTCAGCCACACCATCGCGATGATGGTCACGGCGCGCTGCGTGGTCATGATGCTGTGGTAACGCAGCGCGTAAAAGATGGTGATGTATCGATCCGCGGCGATGGTGCACAGGAAGGACAGTGATGACACCACCGAGCTGCAGTTCATGATGTCGATGACGTTGTCCAGGTGCCGCAGCATTTCAGGTGTGACCACTAGCAGCCCGTGTTCGGTGAGCAACATGACTATGGTCTCCACTACGTTGGCGACGCTGACCAGCATGTCGGAGACGGCCAGGCAGCATATGAAGTAGTACATGGGCGAGTGCAGATTGCGGTTCTTGATGATGGCCAGCACCACTAAAATGTTCTCCACCAGACTAATGAGGCCCAGCGTCAGGAACAGCTCCTGTGGAATGCGGAGCGAACACGTCGTAGAGTTCTGCTCCCTGGCGCCGGTGTTGTTGGTGCTGTTCTCACTGTACATGGTGAGGGTGCTCAGCTCCATGTGGTGGTGCATGATGAAGTTGTGTTGAGACGTGTTGTCCATCATGTCTGCTGCTCTCTGCTGTTGTAGGCTATTGGATGAGGTGGAAAGAAAAAGCCTTAAAATATTGTCTTTGTGGTCTCTATAGTGTAACAGAATTAACTAGTTATTCTATAGACATCCTATCCTTTTCAACTGGACTGTGACCGCAGGAAAAAAAGAGCACAGAATGTGTGAGGTGAAGGTAGTTTAGCTCACGTTTATGTCGCAACCCTGAAATTGGAGTGATGTTTTCCCACAAACGGAGGTCTCCAGAACGAACTTTAACACAGAGTGAAGAGCCCAGATGCTCACAGTGGAGAATCATCCATGTGAAATTGTCTCTTTCCCAAGTAACTGTTTAGAGTCAAAGGTTTATCCAACTGTATTTTGCACATAGTCCATATATGGTACTTCCAAGTGATGAGAATCCTAGTCTGAGTCTGAAAACAGCTCATTGGTGCTGGATCGCATGAGAGAAAATCCTCTACCATTTGGACGTCCAAGTAGGCTCCAAGCAATCATAATGCGTGAACTGAAGCCTATCCAACTGAGCTCTCAGGCGCATAAAGTGACAGTGGGTTCTTAAAAGGGTCCACCGCCTTTCTAACTCCTCCTTTCCCATAGCGAAAGCCAACCGCATGATTCTCAGACTGACACAAACTCTAATGAACGCGTGATCCCGCATGGAAGTATTTAACAAGATTAGGGAGTAAAATGGATGGAGAGAGTGTAGTATAGATATACTTACTTACTATTCGCCTGAGCAGAGCATAATAATAATTCATTAAGTAATTCAAATACATGTTCCCCAGCACTAAAATGGAATTTACCGCGCACTGTGCACAACTGATGTGACCAATTGATTTAGACAATGCATACTTCATGTGCCTCAAATACACGAGTGTACAAAACATTAGGAACACCCATGGGACACTCCAGACACTATGGAAGGGCTATTATTACACATGCATCTGCCTCAGCCGTGTATCTTATCTAGTATGTGGTGGTCATGGTCTACACTGAGTGTCCAAAACATTAGGAACACCTGCTCTTTCCATGAGACAGACTGACCAGGTGAATCTAGGTGAAAGCTTTGACCCCTTATTGATGCCACCTGTTAAATCCTCTTCAATCAGTGGAGATGGAGGGGAGGAGACAGGTTAAAGAAGGATTTTTAAGCCTTGAGAGACAATTGAGACATGGCTTGTGTGTGTGTGTGCCATTCAGAGGGTGAATGGGCAAGACAAAATATTTAAGTGCCTTTGAGCGGGTATGGTGGTTGGTGCCAGGCGCACCGTGTTGAGTGTGTCTAGAACTGCAACCCTGCTGGGTTTTTCACGCTCAACAGTTTCCCGTGTGTATCAAGAATGGTCCACCACCCAAAGGACATCCAGCCAACGTGACAACTGTGGGAAGCGTTGGAGTCAACATCCCTGTGGAACGCTTTTGACACCTTGTAAAGTCTATGTCCCTAAGAATTGAGGCTGTTTTGATGGCAAAAAGAGGTGCAACTCAATATTAGGAAAGGGATTCTTAATAGCAACCGACAACAATGATCAGTTAATTTAAAAAATGACACGCTGCGCTCATGTATCTGTATTTGGACGGGAACTTTACGCACAGTGCACAATTGTAAATTAATTCATGATTATGGCTCAAACTGTTGCAGTATTTTTCTTATTTGATATAATTGCGAAATACATTTGTAATTACAATAAAGATTGTAAAGGCTCGCAAACATGATGTTTGTTGTCTGCCAAAACAGCGGTAACGCGAGCTATTACCCAAAACAAATGGGAGGGGATTTGGATAGACAAACCCGATTGAATGGGTTGGTCCATTACGCATGAGGGTTTTTGTAGTGACCTAGTTGCAGCAGAGCCACTTGGCATTTTGACAGGTTTTGTGTGTGTATGTGTGTGGGGGGGACTACCTGTCCTGCGTCCCGAGACGATTATAACAGAAGGACGGGCTCTTTTCTCCGCTGCATTGAATCGGATGTTTTTTTCTTCTTCATTACAATCTCTATTTGATAAAATGTTTTTATACCGTGTAGTTGAGCAATCAAGAAAGCGTTTTTTTCCAACTTCAGAAACCCTACGCAACACTACAAGCGGAGCCTCAAGTTAATGATGACGCAAGAAGCTGCCCACGCAGGCTACAGTAGCCTGCCTACACATGGACAAATTGAGTTTGAGTGTTGAACCTCATCCCAGCCACCCAATAACAATACTCAGTGATCCATTCAGGACAGACTTGACTCATGAAGCAACATCACTTTAAACCAAACCAAACCTAAACCATAACAAAATTAAATATATAATTTAGTTGACAATGTTCATAAAATATGTCCAAAACAAGATATATTTGTTAAAACTTGTGACAGCTGAGAAGTGAATACTCACTGCTGGAGGAAACCACATAAAGAGTTCTGAACAAAGTGCCAAGTGTTATGGCTCCAGCCTTTGAAACAATCCTTCTCAGTGCTTGCATACCCAGCCTCTTCCTCTAGCGATTACATGGGAGATATAACACACACAAACTGCAGTTTGCGCAAAAGGCAGCATTCTCTCACCTGTGGAGAGCAGCAGTGTCAACTGTAAGCAGCCAGACTGTCCATAGTTCGAGTGTGATAGTGGGAGAATCCTCCATTCACTCAGGGCCAGACACATCTGTATCAGCCTCTAGCTGAGGAGCACCACTCCTACCTGGGACTACAACTTCAGACCTGACCAGACCGACTCAACATCTGGGCCTATCACACACAGTCTGCAAAAGGGGCATCCAACTACCATGTGTGTCTGGACTGTCACTCTGTCTGTCAAAGAGAGACACAAGAGGGGTTGGATGGGGTAGGGGGGACCCAATAGGACAGATGATAAGTGATGTGGCCAGTGGCGACCTGTCATTTAGGGCAGGTGGAGCAGAGCCCCGCCTGTTTTGAATGTTATATTGGCATTAATACGATGTAAAAATGTAAACAATGTAAAAAAAAAAAAAGAAAGAAAAAAGAATACTTCAGTTAATAAAGCCGCATTCAAACATGGTCTCTTTTTTGCTTTCTTGAGGAAGGCAGCTGCAAAATGCCTAGCTCAATGCTTTCTGTGGTGGTGGGGCAGCCAGCGGAAAATATGGAGCTTAGGGGTTGGTAATGTTCTCTAATTGAGCCGTGATAGGCTCAGTCTTCTGTCACTCATGGGGACACTACGTCACCACAAAATCTTCGGGGAGAGCTCGAAAATTCAACCCCCTTGGGTGCTGCCATAGAGTTACATTAGAATTGCCCATCCAGTAGCTCTTAAAAGGATAAACATTCAACATTGGCCATGCTGTCAATCCATAATGAATTCTGCTTTGAACGGTCATCCAACTCGGAATTGCATGTCGGGAACTCGGGGCCCCTTTCTAGAGCTCCGACCTGAAGATCACTGACGTCATCATGATTCAATCTGTTTTTTTTTTCAAGTTCGCAGTTGTCTTGAAAGCACCAATAATCCAGAGAATGTCAGCCTTTAATGACAAAATTTGCCTACGAAGGACCGCCGGCGCAACCTTCCTGTTCAAGTGAGCACAGCACAGAGAGAATGCCAAGAATGTGCAAAGCTGTCATCAAGGCAAAGCGTGGCTATTTGAAGAATCTCAAATATATTTTAATTTGTTTAACACTTTATTGGTTACTACATGATGCCATGTGTTATTTCATATTTGTGATGTCTTCACTATTATTCTACAATGTAGAAAATAGTAAAAATTATTTTTTTAAACTTTAATGAGAAGCTGTTCTAAACCTTTTGACCGGTACATTAACCCCAGTTCAACCTCAATACACTGTTAAAGGTCTATTACAAGTGCTGACCAATGCACCTGCTGTTTCACAGGGTGTTTCTTAAAGCAATGTCTCATAACCAAATATAGTTATTTTACAGTGGCTTTGAACTAACCATGTAATAGTACATCCCAGCAGGCAAAACTACCAGCTTTAACTTTATAATTCTAAACACTTTCAATCAGGGGCGGAGATGGAAGAAGTCTTGGAACTCACCATTGTAAACTCCCCCCCCCCCCCCTGACTAGATCAAGATGTACTGAATTTATCGATTTCCCTGGATTTAGTTATTTACAGTTCCGAACGTTCTGTAGTTTATCTAATCCAGTAGAGAAATATTTACCCACATTATAGAATTCTCTAGATTTCTCGATGTACTGTGATGTAGGCCTTCAGTTAATTCTGAATGTTAAGAACCTTTGTCTTGCCCAGAGGGAGATTTATTTGACAAGTTATAGATATACACTACTCTTCAAAAGTTTGGGGTCATTTAGAAATGTCCTTGTTTTTGAAAGAAAAGCACATTTTTGACCATTAAAATAACATCAAATTGATTCGAAATACAGTGTAGACATCGTTAATGTTGTAAATGACTATTGTAGCTGGAAACGGCAGATTATTAATGGAAAATCTACATAGGCGTACAGAGGCCCATTATTAGCAACCATCACTCCTGTGTTCCAATGGCATGTTGTGTTAGCTAATCCAAGTTTATCATTTTAAGAGGCTAATTGATCATTATAAAACCCTTTTGCAATTATGTTAGCACAGCTGAAAACTGTTGTTCTGGTTAAAGAAGCAATAAAACTGGCCTTTAGACTAGTTTAGTATCTGGAGAATCAGCATTTATGGGTTCAATTACAGGCTTAAAATGGCCAGAAACAAAGAACTTCCTTCTGAAACTCATCAGTCTTTTCTTGTTCTGAGAAATGAAGGCTATTCCATGCGAGAAATTGCCAAGAAACTGAAGATCTCGTAAAACGCTGTGTACTACTCCCTTCACAGAACAGCGCAAACTGGCTCAAACCAGAATAGAAGGAGGAGTGGGAGGCCCCAGTGCACAACTGAGCAAGAGGACAAGTACATTAGAGTGTCTAGTTTGAGAAACAGATGCCCCACAAGTCCTCAACTGGCAGCTTCATTAAATAGTACCAGCAAAACACCAGTTTCAACTTCAACAGTGAAGAGGCGACTCCGGAGACTCTTTGTTTCTGGCCATTTTGAGCCTGTAATCGAACCCACAAATGCTGATGCTCTAGATACTCAACTAGTCTTCAAAAGTTTCGGGACACTTACAAATGTCCTTGTTTTTAAAGAAAAGCACATTTTTTAAACCATTAAAATAACATAAAATTGATTACAAATACAGTGTAGACAGTTAATGTTGTAAATTGCTATTGTTGCTTGAAACAGCTGATTTTTAATGGAATATCTACATTGCCGTACAGAGGCCCATTATCAGAAACCATCACTCCTGTGTTCCAATGGCACATTGTGTTAGCTAATCCAAGTTTCTAATTTTAAGAGGCTAATTGATCATTAGAAAACACTTTTGCAATTATATTAGCACAGCTGAAAACTGTTGTGCTGCTTAAAGAAACAATACAACTGGCCTTCTGAAGAGTAGTATATGTCTCTGATAGTCCCATCCTCCTCTGACACCGAGGTTCACATAGAGCTGGGAATGTACTTCATATCACAGTGAACACTACTGACCATTTGCTCGTGGGGACATGTCTTAGCAGGGGAGAGGGTAGACCTCACATGAACACCCCTCGTGACCCAGGCACTGCAGTAGCTGCAGGTAAACTCTGGAACAAGGCCCTCGTTTGAACAGCAGTCTACCAACTGCACCCACAGCATTACACCATGTGGTTCTTTTCAAAAACAGTAGAGAGAGGATGTATGTGTGTTGTTGATGTGGGTGTCTTTTAAGCGAGTACGGTTGAGTGTGTGTGAGCAGCTTTGTACCCTTTGACTCTGCTTTCATTTATACATCCTCTGATAGGAACCAGCATATTCCTGGACTATTTCAAGGGAATGAAAACTAGGCAATTACGCAAATGAGTATCATGGGATGGTCTCTTCTTTTTGCCAGATGGTCTTTCAAGAACAATAACTTGGACTCTTTTAAACCCCTAGGCAACATATCACTTATCAAATTACTTGGAAGAATCAACGACACACAACAAAAATACGGAGGAAATAAAACATCAAAAGTAATATGGGACAGTGGTGGAAAAAGTACCCAATTTGTCATACTTGAGTATAAGTAAAGATACCTTAATAGAAAATGACTCAAGTAAAAGTGAACGTCACCCAATAAAATCCTACTTTAGTAAAAGTAAAAGTATTTGGTTTTAAATATACTTAAGTATTAAAAGTAAAAGTATAAATCATTTCACATTGCTTATATTAAGCAAACCAGACAGCACCATTTTCTTATTTTTATTGACGGATAGCCAGGGGCACGCTCCAACACTCAGACATAATTTACAAACGAAACATTTGTGTTTAGTGAGTCCGCCAGATCAGAGGCAGTAGGGATAACCCGGGATGTTCTCTTGATAAGTGTGTGAATTGGACCATGTTCCATTTTTTTGCCAATTGTGCCATCTGGTTTTCTTAATATAAGGAGCTTGAATTAATACTTTCACTTTTGATACTTAAGTACATTTTAGCAATTCCATTTACTTTTGATACTTTAGTTTATTTAAAACAAAATACTTTTAGACTTTTACTCAAGTAGTGTTTTACTCTGACTTTCACTTTTAAGTATGACATTTTGTACTTTTTCCACCACTGGGAGAGAGAACGTTTGGTTGAAAATAATCTAGAATATTCCCCCCAAATGAGGAGTGTAGCCAGCTAAAGGAGGACACGTGGCATCTTAAATTCATGATAAATTATTGAATACAACACACCACATTTTAACTAATGAAGTTAATACTGAATATCATAAAGCTTCGGGGGACAGATATTCCATTAGAAACAGGTTAGTTAAGGTCACCAACAAGATCAAAGCAAGGCTGTCAAAAACTTTTGATGAATGCAGGGTAGCAAAATATGCCTAATAAATATCCTGGTCATTCCAGGGTAACTAGGGGTAGAGAGTAATTTCCCTAGTAAACTGATATTGGAACAAGCACCAATAGAGCATACAGTTGAAGTCGGAAGTTTACATACACTTAGGTTGGAGTCATTAAAACTCTTCTTTTTTTTTTAACTCCACAAAATTCTTGTTAACAAACTATAGTTTTGGCAAGTCGGTTAGGACAACACAAGTCATTTTTCCAACAATTGTTTACAAACAGATTATTTCACTTATAATTCACTGTATCACAATTCCAGTGGGTCAGAAGTTTACATACACTAAGTTGACTGTGCCTTTAAACAGCTTGGAAAATTCCAGAAAATTATGTCATGGCTTTAGAAGCTTCTGATAGGCTAATTGACATAATTTGAGTCAATTGGAGGTGTACCTGTGGATGTATTTCATGGCCTACCTTCAAACTCAGTGCCTCTTTGCTTGACATCATGGGAAATTCAAAAGAAATCAGCCAAGACCTCAGGAACAAAACAATTGACCTCCACAAGTGTGGTTCATCATTGGGAGCAATTTCCAAACGCCTGAAGGTACCACGTTCATTTGTACAAACAATAGTATGCAAGTATAAACACCATGGGACCACGCAGCCGTCATACTGCTCAGGAAGGAGACTCGCTTTGTCTTTTAGCCTATCAGAAGCTTCTAAAGCCATCATTTTTCTGGAATTTTCCAAGCTGTTTAAAAGCAGTCAACTTCATGTATGTAAACTTCTGACCCACTGGAATTGTGATACAGTGAATTATAAGTGAAATAATCTGTCTGTAAACAATTGTCATGCACAAAGTAGATGTCCTAACCGACTTGCCAAAACTATAGTTTGTTAACAAGAAATTTGCGGAGTGGTTGAAAAATGAGTTTTAATGACTCCAACTTAAGTGTATGTAAACTTCCTACTTCAACTGTACGTAAGACTCTCTATTGCAGGGTTTCCCAAACTTGGTCCTCGGGACCCCAAGGAGTGAACGTTTAGTTTTCCCCCTAGCACTACACAGCTGATTCAAATCATCAACTAATCATCAAGCTTTGATCATTTGCATCAGCTGTGTAGTGTTAGGGCAAAACCACAATGTGCATCCCTTGGGGTGCCGAGGACCAAGTTTGGGAAACACTGCTCTATTTTAACGGGAACCTGAGAGGCAGTGTCCTCAGATGGAGTAATGGCAGATGCATTAGCAACAACTGACTGACTACATATCAGATAACACCTACCAGTTAATCTTCTCAGCATCAAAGACTTCAAGATAAGTGAAAGGACATTTATTTTGGGATGGTAGACACAGATAGCCTTGTAATTTCTAGACTGATTACCACTCACCGTGCAGCAAACACTCATGATCAGGCGGCTTGGGAGGCCAAGACACAGAATGAACCCCCTATTGGCCTGGAAAGAGATTAATTATGAAATATGTATTTTTACTCAAGTCAGTATTGAACCATATGAACATCAGGTTTATTGTCTTTACATTAGCTTGTGTAATAAATGATTTCTAAGCAGAGTATTTACAGTAGTGGGTTGGATATCATGCAATCCTTTCCTGACATTAACAGATGACTTGGGCCAGTAGTTTTTCCTGCCAACATGACCTCATTGGGACCAACTTCGGGCCCTAGTTAATAAACAGCCTAGAATAGATCAGGTAAGGTTAAAAATACCTCTATAGAGAATCACAACAGAAAAATATCCTGATCAGTTTGAATTTTATCCTCAAAATCAGATTTCTAAGACAACAGCATTTTATATTCAATGATGAACAGGGTTAATTGGGAGTTGAAGTTAAAAATCAAAGTTGTTATGGCCAATATAAAAAATGGAATAAGAGGTAAGTCCATTTGGTCTACTCACAAGGTGAATTACTGTAGAATTCTGACTTTTATCAGATGCTCATTAACCTTTATCCTGACTCTCATCAACTCGTATGGCAGTAGACTGTCAATGTGTGTACGACGTTAGGTTGCTAAGACAACACCATAGGGATTTATTCAATCATAAATAATTCCACTTCAGATATACTGTAGTAGGAGGGTGTCATTATCCTTCTGATGAAACACAATATTCATTTTTTTGATAAGCAATGTTCTTTTAAAAAAACGGAGGGAGTTTTTTTCTTAATGAACGCAGCCTCCTGATCTTCTCGATCAGTAAGAACAACTGTCCCGAGGAAAGAGAATGGGACAACATGAGGAAGGAGAGAGGGCTGATGGACTGTCTGACTATGACATGAGGAAGGAGAGAGGGCTGATGGACTGTCTGACTATGACATGAGGATGGAGAGAGGGCTGATGGACTGTCTGACTATGACATGAGGATGGAGAGAGGGCTGATGGACTGTCTGACTATGACATGAGGAAGGAGAGAGGGCTGATGGACTGTCTGACTATGACATGAGGAAGGAGAGAGGGCTGATGGACTGTCTGACTATGACATGAGGAAGGAGAGAGGGCTGATGGACTGTCTGACTATGACATGAGGATGGAGATAGGGCTGATGGACTGTCTGACTATGACATGAGGATGGAGAGAGGGCTGATGGACTGTCTGACTATGACATGAGGATGGAGATAGGGCTGATGGACTGACTGACTATGACAGGAGGAAGAGGTGATACTACTGTGCCTAGATCAGAAAGGGAGAGTTTGTTTGATGTTTGGGTCATATAGATGACCTACCATTTCTTTCTTTAAGGTTTCAGTACATCTGTTACTGCTACCCTCACTGAATCTATTCCCTCACTCACTCTTCATTCTCCTACCACCCTGCTGTACTCCAACTCCATTCATCTTAATCAACCTTTTATTTTCTTCTATCCATTCACAGCTCTATGTCCCTCTCCCTCAAGTCTCACTCCACCTCTCTCTGTATCCTCCTCATCTCAGTCCCACTCCCCCTCGTCTCTGTCAGGGTTGTCCTCTCTAGGTGGCTCCTGAAACTGGATGTTGGCCAGCATGTCCCTCATGGCCACCATCAGACGATTTACTTCTTGGTTCAGCTCCCGACCTGCCTGAGCTACTTCCAGGTCATCCTGCGGCATCGGCTCACCCTGCAGAGACAGTGACTAGAGTGTGAGCAGTAATTCTAATCATCACTGAACATGACAATACGGAAGTGTGTGTGTGTGTATACAGTGCATTCGGAAAGTATTCAGATCCCTTCCCTTTTTCCACATTTTGTTACATTACAGCCTTATTCTAAAATGGAATAAATCATTTCCCCCCTCATCAATCTACCCACAATACCCCATAATGACGAAGCAAAAAAAGTGATATCTTTTTAAGTATCACATTTACAGACCCTTAACTCAGTACTTTAGTGTAGCACCTTTGGCAGTGAGTACAGCCTCGAGTCTTCTTGGTAATGACACTACAAGCTTGGTACACTTGTATACCTCGGGTTCAAGTTGGGCTCTGGCTGAGCCACTCAACGACATTGAAACTTGTCCCGAAGCCACTTCTGCATTGTCTTGGCTGTGTGCTTAGGGTCGTTGTCCTGTTGGAAGGTGAAACTTCACCCCAGTCTGAGGTCCTGAGCACCCTGGAGCAGGTTTTCATAAAGGACCTCTTTATTTTGCTCCGTTCATCTTTCCCTCGATCCTGACTAGTCTCCCACTCCCTCCCACTGAAAGACACCTCCACAGCATGATGCTGCCAGGTTTCCTCCAGACGTGACACTTGGCATTCAGGCCAAAGAGTTCAGTCTTGATTTCATCAGACCATCTAGTTTCTCATTGTCTAGTCTTTAGTTGCCTTTTGGCAAACCCCAAGCGGGCTGGCATGTGCCTCCTTACTGTGGATTGGCTTCCGTCTGGGCACTCTACCATAAAGGCCTGATTGGTGGTTCTTGGTCACCTCCCTGACCAAGGCCCTTCTCTCCCGATTGCTTGGTTTGGCCAGGCAGCCAGCTCTAGAGTCTAGGTGTTTCCAAACTTCTTCCATTTAAGAATGACGGAGGCCCCTGTGTTCTTGGGGACCTTCAATGCTGCAAAAAAATGTTGCTACCCTTCCCCAGATCTGTGCCTCGACACAATCCTGTCTCGGAGCTCTACAGACAATTCCTTTGACCTCATGGCTTGGTTTTTGCACTGACATGCACTGTCAACTGTGGGACCTTATATAGACCGGTTTGTGCCTTTCCAAATCATGTTCAATCAATTGAATTTACCACAGGTGGACTCCAAGTTTTTGAAACATCTCAAGGATGATCAATGGAGGGGCCTCCCGAGTGGCGCAGTGGTCTAAGCCACTGCATCGCAGTGCCAGCTGTGCCACTAGAGAGTCTGGGCTCAAGTCTAGGCTCTGTCGCAGCCGGCCGCGACCGGGAGACCCATGGGGCAGCGCACAATTGGCCCAGCACGCACTAGCGACCTCTGTGGAGGGCCGGGCGCAGTGCATGCTGGCACGGTCACCAGGTGTACTGTGTTTCCTCCGACACATTGGCGTGGCTGGCTTCCGGGTTAAGAGGGCATTGTGTCAAGAAGCTTGGTGGGTTGTGTTTTGGAGGATGCACGGCTCTCGACCTTCGCTTCTCCCGAGTCCGTACGAGTTGCAGCTATGAGACAAGACTGTAACTACCAATTGGATACCACAAAATTGGGGAGAAAAAGGAAAAAAAAAAAAAAAAAAGGATGATCAATGGAAACAGGATGCACCTGAGCTCAATTTCATAGCAAAGGGTCAGAATACTTTTTTTTTAAAAATGACAACAACAAAAATGTTTTGTTATTATGGGGTATTGTGTGTAGAAAATGTATTTAATCCATTTTAGAATAAGGCTGTAATGTAACAAAATTGAAAATTGAAAAAGTCAAGGAGCCTGAATACTTCCCGAATACACTGTATGTTGCTTAAATTCACCAGGAAAAGCACAATACCATCTCTTAAGAACACCACATTATTCTCTCCTGTCTCACTCAGGTTCAAAACGTTTCAAACGTTGCAATAAGGTATCACGCGTAAACAAATTCATTTTAAGAGACAAACAGGAGCTTTGTACGATCCTAGGTGACATACAAGTATGTTAGTGTTTTGTGTCAAAGTTTTTTGGGGATTTTCACACAGAACATACATTTATTAGATTCATTTAATTTCCAACACACCTAAATTGTGATTTCAGACCTGTTGGATAACACTGTAGCTATTCTAACAGTGCAATAAAACAACTGAAAGCAGACAGCATCTCTTCCTCCTAAACTGTCTCATTCTTATCGTAATTGCATCTCTTCCTCTTCCTAATCAGATAAGTCTGAAGATGGTTTAAAAGTAGCTGCATAAAAAAAGGTGGTCCCTCTTGGTTAAAACGCTTTTGGTCAGTGGGTGTTTCTGGAACTTGCATGGCCAGTTGTGGCACAGGACGACCTGAGGACACTGGAGCACCCAGGTTGGTGGTCCACATTAGTGATTATCTTTACAATTAGCCGCATGTCCTCTGATCACTAGCGTGGCTAGCTACACTCCGAACTGGCATGGACATTGGAGAGTAACTATAATAGGAGACGATGCTTTGCTTCCTTCACATCACGTTGCATCCCACTGCACAAGGTTACATGGCAACACACTGCCAGTCAGTGTGGGACACCTCATCAAATATAAAAATCACTCCCACACATGTATACTGTCCATTGATGTTTTGATCATGTGGATCTTTTTTTATAGACACAGGAATGTTCTGAAGTAGGTCAACATGACGAGAGACAATGTGATGTGTAAATATAGGCTATCCTCTGGTTGCTGGTGCCAGGCTGCTGAGTGCTTATCCTCTCCTCTCCAGGGGTGTTTGTCACCATCTGTCTCTTGTGTATTTCACCCTG
This sequence comes from Oncorhynchus kisutch, assembly GCF_002021735.2. NCBI lineage: Eukaryota > Metazoa > Chordata > Actinopteri > Salmoniformes > Salmonidae > Oncorhynchus > Oncorhynchus kisutch. The sequence continues at coordinate 68,460,802 of NC_034181.2, read as the reverse complement.
TGTGACACTGCCCACTCTTTACCTCCTCTCCACTCTGCCTGAGAAGCAGGGGGCAATGGGGCGGACAGTACATTCCCTCCTCTTTGGTTGCCATGGACAACACTGAGTCAGAGGAATCAAGACTCTCTCTTGAAATGCAACAGTTGTCTGTTCTGCTTCAACAGGACTCAAGTAACGCACCATTAAAAACAGTGCATCAAAGAGAGGCAAAACACGGAGTCAATCAAGAGTTCTTGTACCAAAAGCCAAGTTTGCCTCGTCAATCTTTCTCCACGATCTGTGCTGTATCAAATGACGAAGCTAAACTTTGTTAGGCCTCCGATGCCAACTGTCACAAAGTGTTGGTTGTAGATTGTGATCAGATTGTGTTATTGGACATCAGATAGAGGTCAGAGTCAGACACTACATAACATCGCCAATGGGTCAACATTGTTCGGACATATCCAAAACGCACCAGAAAACACTATTTCAAGAGCATGTTCTTCATGGGCCATATTGGTTAGTTCCAACATAGGAACCCGTTTTTCTGTGGCAAAGTTACACTACTGTAGACTTAATGTGGATAAGCTGCAGTAGAGCTAGTGGAGTAGGAAGCTACTCAGAAGCACTTTCTAAGGCTTGGCCACGGAGCAAATAGGCATGAAATGAGTCGTATGGTTAATCCATTCAGAAACCTCCAGAGGGTTAGGGAATATCTACCTAAACTCCAGCTAATCAATGTTCCCTTCCATCCTGTCAGAACCCTTTGTGCCAACAGTAGCCCAGGATGTCTCCATTAGCTCAGCCCAACAGTAGCCCAGGATGTCTCCATTAGCTCAGCCCAACAGTAGCCCAGGATGTCTCCATTAGCTCAGCCCAACAGTAGCCCAGGATGTCTACATTAGCTCAGACTAACAGTAGCCCAGGTTGTCTCCATTAGCTCAGCCCAACAGTAGCCCAGGATGTCTCCATTAGTTCAGCCCAACAGTAGTCCAGGATGTCTCCATTAGCTCAGCCCAACAGTAGCCCAGGATGTCTCCATTAGCTCAGCCCAACAGTAGCCCAGGATGTCTCCATTAGCTCAGCCCAACAGTAGTCCAGGATGTCTCCATTAGTTCAGCCCAACAGTAGCCAAGGATGTCTCCATTAGCTCAGCCCAACAGTAGCCCAGGATGTCTCCATTAGTTCAGCCCAACAGTAGTCCAGGATGTCTCCATTAGCTCAGCCCAACAGTAGTCCAGGATGTCTCCATTAGCTCAGCCCAACAGTAGCCCAGGATGTCTCCATTAGCTCAGCCCAACAGTAGCCCAGGATGTCTCCATTAGTTCAGCCCAACAGTAGCCCAGGATGTCTCCATTAGCTCAGCCCAACAGTAGCCCAGGATGTCTCCATTAGTTCAGCCCAACAGTAGTCCAGGATGTCTCCATTAGCTCAGCCCAACAGTAGCCCAGGATGTCTCCATTAGCTCAGCCCAACAGTAGCCCAGGATGTCTCCATTAGCTCAGCCCAACAGTAGTCCAGGATGTCTCCATTAGTTCAGCCCAACAGTAGCAAAGGATGTCTCCATTAGCTCAGCCCAACAGTAGCCCAGGATGTCTCCATTAGTTCAGCCCAACAGTAGTCCAGGATGTCTCCATTAGCTCAACCCAACAGTAGTCCAGGATGTCTCCATTAGCTCAGCCCAACAGTAGCCCAGGATGTCTCCATTAGCTCAGCCCAACAGTAGCCCAGGATGTCTCCATTAGCTCAGCCCAACAGTAGCCCAGGATGTCTCCATTAGCTCAGCCCAACAGTAGCCCAGGATGTCTCCATTAGCTCAGCCCAACAGTAGCCCAGGATGTCTCCATTAGCTCAGCCCAACAGTAGTCCAGGATGTCTCCATTAGTTCAGCCCAACAGTAGTCCAGGATGTCTCCATTAGCTCAGCCCAACAGTAGCCCAGGATGTCTCCATTAGCTCAGCCCAACAGTAGCCCAGGATGTCTCCATTAGCTCAGCCCAACAGTAGTCCAGGATGTCTCCATTAGTTCAGCCCAACAGTAGCCCAGGATGTCTCCATTAGCTCAGCCCAACAGTAGCCCAGGATGTCTCCATTAGTTCAGCCCAACAGTAGCCCAGGATGTCTCCATTAGCTCAGCCCAACAGTAGCCCAGGATGTCTCCATTAGTTCAGCCCAACAGTAGTCCAGGATGTCTCCATTAGTTCAGCCCAACAGTAGCCCAGGATGTCTCCATTAGCTCAGCCCAACAGTAGCCCAGGATGTCTCCATTAGTTCAGCCCAACAGTAGCCCAGGATGTCTCCATTAGCTCAGCCCAACAGTAGTCCAGGATGTCTCCATTAGCTCAGCCCAACAGTAGCCCAGGATGTCTCCATTAGCTCAGCCCAACAGTAGCCCAGGATGTCTCCATTAGCTCAGCCCAACAGTAGCCCAGGATGTCTCCATTAGCTCAGCCCAACAGTAGCCCAGGATGTCTCCATTAGCTCAGCCCAACAGTAGCCCAGGATGTCTCCATTAGCTCAGCCCAACAGTAGCCCAGGATGTCTCCATTAGTTCAGCCCAACAGTAGCCCAGGATGTCTCCATTAGCTCAGCCCAACAGTAGCCCAGGATGTCTCCATTAGCTCAGCCCAACAGTAGCCCAGGATGTCTCCATTAGTTCAGCCCAACAGTAGCCCAGGATGTCTCCATTAGCTCAGCCCAACAGTAGCCCAGGATGTCTCCATTAGTTCAGCCCAACAGTAGCCCAGGATGTCTCCATTAGCTCAGCCCAACAGTAGTCCAGGATGTCTCCATTAGCTCAGCCCAACAGTAGCCCAGGATGTCTCCATTAGCTCAGCCCAACAGTAGCCCAGGATGTCTCCATTAGCTCAGCCCAACAGTAGCCCAGGATGTCTCCATTAGCTCAGCCCAACAGTAGCCCAGGATGTCTCCATTAGCTCAGCCCAACAGTAGCCCAGGATGTCTCCATTAGCTCAGCCCAACAGTAGCCCAGGATGTCTCCATTAGCTCAGCCCAACAGTAGCCCAGGATGTCTCCATTAGTTCAGCCCAACAGTAGCCCAGGATGTCTCCATTAGTTCAGCCCAACAGTAGCCCAGGATGTCTCCATTAGTTCAGCCCAACAGTAGCCCAGGATGTCTCCATTAGTTCAGCCCAACAGTAGCCCAGGATGTCTCCATTAGCTCAGCCCAACAGTAGCCCAGGATGTCTCCATTAGTTCAGCCCAACAGTAGCCCAGGATGTCTCCATTAGTTCAGCCCAACAGTAGCCCAGGATGTCTCCATTAGTTCAGCCCAACAGTAGCCCAGGATGTCTCCATTAGCTCAGCCCAACAGTAGCCCAGGATGTCTCCATTAGTTCAGCCCAACAGTAGCCCAGGATGTCTCCATTAGCTCAGCCCAACAGTAGCCCAGGATGTCTCCATTAGTTCAGCCCAACAGTAGCCCAGGATGTCTCCATTAGTTCAGCCCAACAGTAGCCCAGGAAGTCTCCATTAGTTCAGCCCAACAGTAGCCCAGGATGTCTCCATTAGCTCAGCCCAACAGTAGCCCAGGATGTCTCCATTAGTTCAGCCCAACAGTAGCCCAGGATGTCTCCATTAGTTCAGCCCAACAGTAGCCCAGGAAGTCTCCATTAGTTCAGCCCAACAGTAGCCCAGGATGTCTCCATTAGCTCAGCCCAACAGTAGCCCAGGATGTCTCCATTAGTTCAGCCCAACAGTAGCCCAGGATGTCTCCATTAGTTCAGCCCAACAGTAGCCCAGGAAGTCTCCATTAGTTCAGCCCAACAGTAGCCCAGGATGTCTCCATTAGTTCAGCACTCCCACAAATGTTTTGAGATTATTATGATGACGTCTCATCCCGCTGACCGTTGCCTAGCAACAGCGTGGGCTAGTGTGAGGAATCTGGGAGCCCTGAGGAGGCGACAGACCAGGTTCTTTGACTCTCGGTACACTTTATGAATGTTTTCATTGTCTGCTGCAGCAACGTGCCAACTGAAATATCCTGTGATCTTTATATATTTGTTTTTACACTCTTCCGTGTGTGGGGAGGTCATATGCCTCAACAGCTGATGTTCCCTATTGGTCTCCCATTGGGAAAGGCACAGTGGAGATGCTAACTATATTATAGTTATGAGGCTGTGTTTCACATGCCATCTTATTCAAGGTCCCTGCCCTATGTTAAAAAACACACAATACAGTCAGACAGACAGAGACACACACACACATGTTGGCTTATGAGGTCAATAACAGGAGATGGGACATTGTGGTCAAAGGACAAGCAGTCATGATGTTCTATGATGCAGAGGACCTTTTCTTAGATTTGCCACGCTTGGGGGCATGCAGCTCTGTCCTCAGGGACCACAGTGTCTGCTGATGTCCTCTTCCTCTGCTACTTCTTTGTCAAATCCATATCCATTAATGTCACTGATGGGAATCAGAATTTTCCAGATCTAAATAATCAGACACGGACTTGAATAAAAGAACCCAAGCCATCTGCCTGACACTGCAGCTCCCGAGGACCATGGTTGCATACCCCTAGTCTTCTGTAGCTCCCCCTTGGCCTAGCTCACTCACTTACCTGCAGGTTGAAGTTTGGCAGCAGAGAGCGGAAGAACAGTGACAGGGTGCTCTCATTGGAGGCTCCCACACTCTGCCTGCAAACACAGAGACAAGTGAGAAAGCTAACAAGATAACACAAGCATACAATACGTTTCTGATACTCTTCTGCTGATAAGGATTCTCCCATGACCATAAATTATATCAACCATCATATACAGTGAGGTCTGTGTTTTGTTGTTTTCACTCTGTACTCCTGCACTTTGGAATGTGTACATAGTCAACGCATTTTAGAGAACCAAAAGTATTGGGTCCCGACTACAACAAGCTTGTAATACTCCAAACTTGTTGGATGCATTTGCAGTTAGTTTTGGTTGTGTTTCAGATTATGTGTGCCCAATAGAAATACATGATAATGTGTTATTAACCATTCAAACAAAGTGTCACTGTCTAAGTACTTTTGGACCTCACTGTAGATCATTATAAGTAGGTCCAATAGTTTTTCTGAACCCAAAGAATGCTCTTTTATGTTGCGGTTACAGATCCAGTGCTAAATTGTAACCAGTAACCCCCCACCCATTAATAAAAATCATTACTTCAACCACTTACACACCCCCAGTTCTTTATCAATCAAAACACTTCTCCGTGGCCATGTTGGTAAAGCTTGTGAGGAACAAACAACCATCAGGCAGAAATAGTAGGGCTGTCCTCAGACATGGGTGGGCTATCCTCAGACATGGGTGGGCTGTCCTCAAGACATGGGTGGGCTGTCATTCTAAGTAATTCTCACCAGAGATCATCAGGACAGGGTACAGTGTGTACAGTGTGCTCCACACAACAGCCCTCAGAAAATTAGGTCTTCCCCACTTAAAACAAATGCTACACTTTCCCTTGACTAGGAGTCAATTTGTCATGTTATTCGTTGTCACCGTATTCGACTCTCTGATGGTGTGATGCCTCCCTACCATCCACCACTGACTCTGCTGGTTAACAGCTATTACAAGATGGGAGGAAAAGAGGCCTCAGTCAGGAACCCACAACACTCCTGTAACCACATGCTATTTCAGAGAAACTGATGACAGCGAGAGGGGAGAAGAGAGATTGAAGAGAGGGATAGGTGGGAGGGAGAGAAAGAAGGGAGGCAGAGAAGGAAGGGTGTGTCAGGGATAGACCATTAAGAGGTGAGATGCAAGCTGGTGAAATCAAGGCTATTCTTTATACCAAATGTACATCAATGGCGTTTGCCACCATTGGCAAAGACAGAGAGAGGGTTATAAATTCACCTCCCCCGGCCTACATAACCGTGTGCCTTTCCAATGTCCACACTCCTGAACATTACAAATGGATCACCCCCATCCCCTTACAATGTACTCTAATATACCTTCATTAGAGATCCTCAATGGAGTCAGTGGCCAGTGGGCCAGACAGCCTTAGGTAGACTGAAACAAACCAAGCTGTATTGGTTCTGCTTAGGAAAACACAAGCAGATACTGTCCTGACTCTTGGTTTTCAGTCCAGAGGCACTGACAGGATTGCTGATCCAAGTAGACCTATAGAGAAGAACCTAGCAATCTGAAGGAGCCATATTATTTTTTTAAAAAACATTTTTGCCCCCTTTTCTCCCCAATTTCTTGGTATCCAATTGTTAGTAATTACTATCATGTCTCATCGCTACAACTCCCGTACTGGCTCGGGAGAGGCGAAGCGCGCATCCAACCCAGAAGCCAGCCACACCAATGTGTCGGAGGAAACACTGTGCACCTGGCGACCTTGGTTAGCGTGCACTGCGCCCAGCCCGCCACAGGAGTGGCTGATGCGCGATGAGACAAGGATATCCCTACCGGCCAAACCCTCTCTAACCCGGACGACGCTAGGCCAATTGTGCGTCGCCCCACCTCCCGGTCGCGGCCGGCTGCAACAGAGCCTGGGCGATGCAGTGCCCTAGACCACTGCGCCACCCGGGAGGCCCTGAAGGAGCCACATTCTATAACTAGCTACAGTGCATTCGGAAAGTATTCAGACCCCTTGACTTTTTTCCACAAATGGATAAAATGAATTGTTTTCCTCATCAATTGACACACTACACTCCATAATGACAAAGCAAAAACAGGTTTAGACATTTTTGAACAATATATATTATTTTTTTAAAGTCCACCTGTGGTAAATTCAATTGATTAGACATGATTTGAAAAGGCACACACCTGTCTATATAAGGTCCCACATTTGACAGTGCATGTCAGAGCAAAAACCAAGCCATGATGTCGAAAGAATTATCCGTGGAGCTCCGAGACAGGATTGTGTCGAGGCACAGGTCTCATCATTCTTAAATGGAAGAAGTTTGGAACCACCAAGACTCTTCCTAGAGCTGATCGCCCGGCCAAACTCAAATCAAATCAAATCAAATTGTATTTGTCACATACACATGGTTAGCAGATGTTAATGCGAGTGTAGCGAAATGCTTGTGCTTCTAGTTCCGACAATGCAGTAATAACGAACAAGTAATCTAACTAACCATTCAAAAAAAAAAAAAAACTACTGTCTTATACACAGTGTAAGGGGATAAAGAATATGTACATAAGGATATATGAATGAGTGATGGTACAGAGGAGCATAGGCAAGATACAGTAGATGGTATTGAGTGCAGTATATACATATGAGATGAGTATGTAAACAAAGTGGTATAGTTAAAGTGGCTAGTGATACATGTATTACATAAGGATGCAGTAGATGATATAGAGTACAGTATATACGTATACATATGAGATGAATAATGTAGGGTATGTAAACATTATATTAGGTAGCATTGTTTAAAGTGGCTAGTGATATATTTTACATCATTTCCCATCAATTCCCATTATTAAAGTGGCTGGAGTTGAGTCAGTGTCATTGACAGTGTGTTGGCAGCAGCCACTCAATGTTAGTGGTGGCTGTTTAACAGTCTGATGGCCTTGAGATAGAAGCTGTTTTTCAGTCTCTCGGTCCAAGCTTTGATGCACCTGTACGGACCTCGCCTTCTGGATGACAGCGGGGTGAACAGGCAGTGGCTCGGGTGGTTGATGTCCTTGATGATCTTTATGGCCTTCCTGTAGCATCGGGTGGTGTAGGTGTCCTGGAGGGCAGGTAGTTTGCCCCCGGTGATGCGTTGTGCAGACCTCACTACCCTCTGGAGAGCCTTACGGTTGAGGGCGGTGCAGTTGCCATACCAGGCGGTGATACAGCCCGCCAGGATGCTCTCGATTGTGCATCTGTAGAAGTTTGTGAGTGCTTTTGGTGACAAGCCGAATTTCTTCAGCCTCCTGAGGTTGAAGAGGCGCTGCTGCGCCTTCTTCACGATGCTGTCTGTGTGAGTGGACCAATTCAGTTTGTCTGTGATGTGTATGCCGAGGAACTTAAAACTTGCTACCCTCTCCACTACTGTTCCATCGATGTGGATAGGGGGGTGTTCCCTCTGCTGTTTCCTGAAGTCCACAATCATCTCCTTAGTTTTGTTGACGTTGAGTGTGAGGTTATTTTCCTGACACCACACTCCGAGGGCCCTCACCTCCTCCCTGTAGGCCGTCTCGTAGTTGTTGGTAATCAAGACTACCACTGTTGTGTCGTCCGCAAACTTGATGATTGAGTTGGAGGCGTGCGTGGCCACGCAGTCGTGGGTGAACAGGGAGTACAGGAGAGGGCTCAGAACGCACCCTTGTGGGGCCCCAGTGTTGAGGATCAGCGGGGAGGAGATGTTGTTGCCTACCCTCACCACCTGGGGGCGGCCCGTCAGGAAGTCCAGTACCCAGTTGCACAGGGCGGGGTCGAGACCCAGGGTCTCGAGCTTGATGACGAGCTTGGAGGGTACTATGGTGTTGAATGCCGAGCTGTAGTCGATGAACAGCATTCTCACATAGGTATTCCTCTTGTCCAGATTGGTTAGGGCAGTGTGCAGTGTGGTTGAGATTGCATCGTCTGTGGACCTATTTGGGCGGTAAGCAAATTGGAGTGGGTCTAGGGTGTCAGGTAGGGTGGAGGTGATATGGTCCTTGACTAGTCTCTCAAAGCACTTCATGATGACGGATGTGAGTGCTACGGGGCGGTAGTCGTTTAGCTCAGTTACCTTAGCTTTCTTGGGAACAGGAACAATGGTGGCCCTCTTGAAGCATGTGGGAACAGCAGACTGGTATAGGGATTGATTGAATATGTCCGTAAACACACCGGCCAGCTGGTCTGCGCATGCTCTGAGGGCGCGGCTGGGGATGCCGTCTGGGCCTGCAGCCTTGCGAGGGTTAACACGTTTAAATGTCTTACTCACCTCGGCTGCAGTGAAGGAGAGACCGCATGTTTTCGTTGCAGGCCGTGTCAGTGGAACTGTATTGTCCTCAAAGCGGGCAAAAAAGTTATTTAGTCTGCCTGGGAGCAAGACATCCTGGTCCGTGACTGGGCTGGATTTCTTCCTGTAGTCCGTGATTGACTGTAGACCCTGCCACATGCCTCTTGTGTCTGAGCCGTTGAATTGAGATTCTACTTTGTCTCTGTACTGGCGCTTAGCTTGTTTGATAGCCTTGCGGAGGGAATAGCTGCACTGTTTGTATTCGGTCATGTTTCCAGTCAGCTTGCCCTGATTAAAAGCAGTGGTTCGCGCTTTCAGTTTCACACGAATGCTGCCATCAATCCACGGTTTCTGATTAGGGAATGTTTTAATCATTGCTATGGGAACGACATCTTCAACGCACGTTCTAATGAACTCGCACACCGAATCAGCGTATTCGTCAATGTTGTTATCTGACGCAATACGAAACATCTCCCAGTCCACGTGATGGAAGCAGTCTTGGAGTGTGGAGTCAGCTTGGTCGGACCAGCGTTGGACAGATCTCAGCGTGGGAGCCTCTTGTTTTAGTTTCTGTCTGTAGGCAGGGATCAACAAAATGGAGTCGTGGTCAGCTTTTCCGAAAGGGGGGCGGGGCAGGGCCTTATATGCGTCGCGGAAGTTAGAGTAACAATGATCCAAGGTCTTTCCACCCCTGGTTGCGCAATCGATATGCTGATAAAATTTAGGGAGTCTTGTTTTCAGATTAGCCTTGTTAAAATCCCCAGCTACAATGAATGCAGCCTCCGGATAAATCGTTTCCAGTTTGCAGAGAGTTAAATAAAGTTCGTTCAGAGCCATCGATGTGTCTGCTTGGGGGGGGGGATATATATGAGCAATTGGGGGAGCAGGGCCTTGGTCAGGAAGGTGACCGAGAACCCGATGTTCCTCTGTGGAGATGGGAGAACCTTCCGGAAGGACAACCATCTCTGCAGCTCTCCATCAAAAGGCACCTAAAGACTCTCAGACCATGAGAAACAAGATTCTCTGGTCTGATGAAACCAAGATTGGCCTGAATGCCAAGCGTCATGTCTGGAGGAAACCTGGCACCATCCCTACGGTGAAGCATGGTGGTAGTAGCATCATGCTGTGGGGATGTTTTTCAGTGGCAGGAAGGCTAGCCTCCGGAAAAATGAACGGAGCAAAGTACAGGGAGATCCTTGAAGCTCCAGAGCACTCAGGACCTCAGACTAGGGTGAAGGTTCACCTTCCAACATGACAACGACCCTAAGCACACAGCCAAGACAACACAGGAGTGGCTACGGGACAAGTCTCTGAATGTCCCTGAGTGGCCCAGCCAGAGTCTGGACTTGAACCCAATCGAACATCTCTGGAGAGACCTGAAAATAGCTGTGCAGCGACGCTCCCCGTCCAACCTGACAGACCTTGAGAGGATCTGTAGAGAAGAATGGGAGAAACTCCCCAAATACAGGTGTGCCAAGCTTGTATCGTCATATCCAAGAAGACTCGAGGCTGTAATCACTGCCAAAGGTACTTCAACAAAGTACTGAGTATAGGTTCTGAATACTTATGTAAATAGCATTATTTTTTGTTATTTTAGCAAAAATGTCAAAAAACTGTTTTTGCTTTGTCATTATGAGGTATTGTGTGTAGATTTACGAGGAAAAAAATATATTAATCAATTTTAGAACAGCAACGTAACAAAATGTGGAAAAAGTCAAGGGCTCTGAATACTTTCCGAATGCACTGTATATATAATATGTACACTACCATTCAAAAGTTTGGGGTCACTTAGAAATGTCCTTGTTTTTGAAAAAAAGCACGTTTTTGTCCATTAAAATAACATCAAATTGATCAGAAATACAGTGTAGACTTTGTTAATGTTGTAAATGGAAACGGCAGATTTTTTATGGAATATTTACATTGGCGTACAGAGGCCCATTTACAGCAACCATCACTCCTGTGTTCCAATGGTACGCTGTGTTAGCTAATCCAAGTATATCATTTTAAAAGGCTAATTGATCATTAGAAAACCCTTTTGCAATTATGTTAGCACAGCTGAAAACTGTTGTGCTGATTAAAGAAGCAATAAAACTGTCCTTCTTTAGACTAGTTGAGTATCTGGAGCATCAGCATTTGTGGGTTTGATTACAGGCTCAAAATGGCCAGAAAACAAAGGAAACTCGTCAGTCTTTTCTTGTTCTGAGAAATGAAGGCTATTCCATGCGAGAAACTGCCAAGAAACTGAAGATCTCGTGCAACGCTGTGTACTACTCCCTTCACAGAACAGCGCAAACTGGTTTTAACCAGAATAGAAAGAGGAGTGGGAGGCCCTGGTGCACAACTGAGCAAGAGGACAAGTACATTAGAGTGTCTAGTTTGAGAAACAGACGCCTCACAAGTCCTCAACTGGCAGCTTCATTAAATAGTACCCGCAAAACACCAGTCTCAACGTCAACAGTGAAGAGGCGACTCCAGGATGCTGGCCTTCTAGGCAGAGTTGCAAAGAAAAAGCCATATCTCAGACTGGCCAATAAAAAGAAGAGATTAAGATGGGCAAAAGAACACAGAGGAACTCTGCCTAGAAGGCCAGCGGTGTCGCCTCTTCACTGTTGACGTTGAGACTGGTGTTTTACGGGTACTATTTAATGAAGCTGCCAGTCTACACTATATTTCTGATCAATTTGATGTTATTTAAATGACAAAAAAATTTATTTAAAAAACAAGGACATTTCTAAGTGACCTCAAAATGTTGAACGGTAGTGTTTATATTTTGTGTACTATGTAAAAACCTGCACTGGTACGTATAATGACAAGTTAGGACATGTTTGGAGGGTTACCTCTCAGGCCGGGTATATGAGACCACTGAGTCCAGCGGGGGGAGAGGATCGAACCCCATCACCGACTGAGTGGTCACCTCCTGGGAGAGAACACACACAATTCACCATTACAGTAAACATATTGAAGGCCTATCCTCACTAAAACTCTGTTACTGTTGTAATTGTCATGCATCCAAAACATCAAGTTGATCTCGTTTGTGTTATGAGGACCTCTCGATGAGGAGGTCCAATCATTATATTTGATTGGGTTCTTCATGGAACCAATAAGGAAGCCGTATGCCAGTTGTTATTTATCTCTTTGAATTAGAGGACTACATTCTCAGCATAATTTGGCATGCTCTGTACTGTAGCGGTTGTGTATGTGCACGCTACTCTCCTGCAAACCACATTTACTCTTTGGGACATTTCATGTTATACAGATACAGGATATACAGTGTACATAATGAATGAATACAACCACTCATGATCATGTGATAAAGCAGTAAGGAAATTATACTATGATTAGATAAGTCACTCTATTCCCTTATATACTGTGTGCTACTATTGACCAGGGTTATGGCTGGTCAAAAGTCATGCAATATAAGGGGATAGGGTGCTATATGAGACACAGACATAATAATAGAGTAAACCTGGTTGCCAAATCTGTTTCTGATTGAACAAATGACAAACAGCATGACAATGGATTACTGGGCTAAATCAGAAACAGAACTGGTGACCAGGGTATAGTAGAGTGGCTGTTGCCTGAGTCTCTCACCAGCGGTAGAGTGGAGGTGGCCTCTTTGATTTCAGACAGGATGACGTGGCGATGGATGTTCAGGGGGGCACTCTGGTACCTCTGCTTCCTCCTAGGGGGATGGAGGAGACAGGAGGGGAAACCAAAGTCAGAGACACATAGGCCAGGGCCTCCCGAGCGGTGCAGCAGTCTAAGGCACTGCACCGCAGTGCTTGAGGTGTAACTACAGGCCCGGGTTCGAATCCAGACTGTGTCACAGCCAGCCGTGACCGGGAGACCCATGAGGCGGTACACAATTGACCCAGCTTCGTCCGGGTTAGGGGAGGGGTTGGCCGGCCGGCCGGGATCACGAAAAAGGGGTAAAAGTACAACAAATATCTATTAATGATAATAATCAAATAAAAAGAGACATAAGCCAATATGCCTCATTTCAGGAGGTTCCTTTGATTTCTTCCTGACATCGAAATGTAACATTGCTATATTTAGTCTAAAAGTGTTGCCTCAACACTTATTATGAAACAATATCTTTTGCAGATTTGTCGTAGACTTATGGATGGTTTCTCAGACCTAGATTAAGCCTTTTCCTAGACTAAAAAGCACTTTCCAATGAGATTCTCCATTAAAGCATGCAATTTAATTTAAGGAATAGGGGTAATCTGCTAGTCGAACGCCCAACTCTTCATTGAGACAATACTGAAACATCAATCCATGGGCAAGTCAGTGCCACATTTTCATTTGTGCATAAATCAAAATGAAATAAAAGTTATCTGGCAAATTCAGCAGGCTATGGTGTGAAATAGACTTCTAAGTGCAGTCTTTATTGAATTACTTTGGTGTGGTTACCAATGCATGAGCATCTTTTTCCTCTTATAATAAAACAACTGTATTGGGTCATACAAAAGTTTTACTGTGCGTGAAGTTTCGAATGCATCGGTCATTACTATGTGTAATGTGATAGGTATTTTAACCATTACTATTTCTTTCACACACAAAACACATTTGATGAATAAAATCTTTAATTAGTTGTCTGTCTCAAATGAAGTGAATGATGAAGTAATCTTTGAGAGAGGGAGGGAATCTGATTTCATTGGTCCTCAACTTGCAGCTCAGACACTCCATTCAGGATAAATGTAGTTAGCCCTGAGTTAGCCTGCCTTGGAGCAAGTTAGATCTGAAGGATTCGTTGCCATAGAAATGTACCTGGCTAAAAGGTAAGCCACATTTGTGATACCGGTAATCCCAAGTTGAACTCAGACCAAAGTTACCTCGCCAACTCCTCAAACTACATTTGTAGTATAGGGATCAGGACTTCTGACAGTGAGAAAACAACCCATAAACATTAGGACCCCTGGAGCGCAAAGAGCACGTTATGACCTGTCTCTATGTAAACTCTCTATGTAACGTCTCTACGTAATCTCTCTACGTAACCTCTCTACGTAAACTCTCTACGTAAACTCTCTACGTAAACTCTCTACGTAAACTCTCTACGTAAACTCTCTACGTAACCTCTCTACGTAAACTCTCTACGTAAACTCTCTACGTAACCTCTCTGCGTAAACTCTCTACGTAACCTCTCTACGTAAACTCTCTACGTAACCTCTGTACGTAAACTCTCTACGTAACCTCTCTACGTAAACTCTACGTAACCTCTCTATGTAAACTCTCTACGTAACCTCTACGTAAACTCCCATGTAAAAACTCTCTATTAGAGGTCGACCGATTATGATTTTTCGACGCCGATACCGATTATTGGAGGGCAAAAAATGCAGATACTGATTAATCGGCCAATTTGTAAAATGTATTTGTAATAATGACAATTACAAAAATACTGAATGAACACTTATTTTAACTTAATATAATAATGAAACATGTTAAATTTGGTTTAAATAATGCAAAAACAAAGTGTTGGAGAAGAAAGTAAAAGTGCAATATGTGCCATGTAAGAAAGCTAACGTTTAAGTTCCTTGCTCAGAACATATGAAAGCTGGTGGTTCCTTTCAACATGAGTCTTCAACATTCCCAGGTAAGAAGTTTTAGGTTGTAGTTATTATAGGAATTATAGGACTATTTCTCTCTATACCATTTGTATTTCATTAACCTTTGACTATTGGATGTTCTTATAGGCACTTTAGTATTGCCAGTGTAACCGTATAGCTTCCGTCCCTGTCCTCGCTCCTACCTGGGCTCGAACCAGGAACACAATGACAACAGCCACCCTTGAAGCAGCGTTACCCATGCAGAGCAAGGGGAACAACCACTCCAAGTCTCAGAGCGAGTGACGTTTGAAACACTATTAGCGCGCACCCTGCTAACTAGCTAGACATTTCACATCACATCGTTACACCAGCCTAATCTCGGGAGTTGATAGGCTTGAAGTCATAAACAGCAGAGCTGCTGGCAAAACGCACGAAAGTGCTGTTTGAAATAATGCTTATGAGCCTGCTGCTTCCTACCACCACTCAGTCAGACTGCTCTATCAAATCATAGACTTAGTTATAACATAATAACACACAGAAATACGAGCCTTAGGTCATTAATATGGTAGAATCTGGGAAACTATAATCTCGAAAACAAGACGTTTATTCTTTCAGTGAAATACGGAACCGTTCCGTATTTTATCTAATGGGTGGCATCCATCAGTCTAAATATTCCTGTTACATTGCACAACCTTCAATGTTATGTCATAATTACGTAAAATTCTGGCAAATTAGTTCGCAATGAGCCAGGCGGCCCAAACTGTTGCATATACCCTGACTCTGCGTGCAATGAATGCAAGAGAAGTGACACAATTTCCCCTGGTTAATATTGCCTGCTAACCTGGATTTATTTTAGCTAAATATGCAGGTTTAAAAAAATATACTTCTGTGCATTGATTTTAAGAAAGGCATTGGTGTTTATGGTTAGGTACACGTTGGAGCAACGACAGTCCTTTTTCGCGAATGCGCACTGCATCGACTATATGCAACGCAGGACACGCTAGATAAACTAGTAATATCATCAACCATGTGTAGTTAACTAGTGATTATGATTGATTGATTGTTTTTTATAAGATAAGTTTAATGCTAGCTAGCAATTTACCTTGGCTTCTCCATGTAATCTCTCCATGTAACCTCTCCATGTAACCTCTCTATGTAATCTCTCTCTTCTCCACTCGTGAGGGGTCAGTCAGATGACTCTGATTAACATGGGGTTAACAGACATACAGTACAAACACTGACCCTAACCTCGACAGCCTGAGGTGCAAGTGGGAAACGGAGAAATCGATTGAGAGACCGTTAAGCAGGGTGAGAGAGGGGGAAAAAAATAAAGGGATATGTCAGGTGAGAGAAGGAAAAGGAGAGACAACGTGGGAGAGGGTTAAGTAGGGATGAGCGAGGGGAAGGAGAAAGGGTTAAGAGGGGTTAAGAGTAAAGGTTGGGGGATAAGGCCCATTTGAGGCAAAGGTAGATGATTGATTGGACTACAATAGTGGATCCTACTGAGTGGTGGAGATGAGGGGTAGGCTTAGAGAGCCTGGGGATGTACATTTTATTCCAGGGTTAGGTTTTCAGACTTTTTACCTGGGCTTTGCTCCTTTCATATTTACTTTTGATCCTAACAAACTCTCCAAGCCCTGCCGTGACAAGCATACCCTTAACATGATGCTGCCACCACAATACTTTAAAAAAGAGTGGGTTTCACTCTGTGTTGTGTTGTATTGGACCCAAGCGCAATACTTTGCCTTGTTGTCTCCCAGTACTACTTAACGGCCTTGTTGCAAACAGAATGAATGATTTGAAGTGGACTGTACCACAGGCTTAATTCTTTTCACATGTCAGATATGTGGAGTGAATAAAATGTGGTTTATCCTCTGTATTTTCAAAGTTATGTGCTTGCAGCATCATGTTATGGTTATGCTTGTCACCTGCAGGGACTGGGGAGTTTGTCAGGATCAAAAGAAATATGAAAGGAGCAAAGCCCAGATAAAAAGTTAGAGGAAACCCTGTCTCAGTCTTCTGAACACATAACCCTGGGATAGAGTTTTATATTACAGCAGGACAATTACACAAATTGTAATGCCGTATGTGGAATGCCAAAGACACACCAGAATGGCTTTCCAAGAGGTGTTGAGTGTTCCTGAATGGTCCAGTCTCAGTCCTAATTTAAATTTGCTTGAAAATCAGACAAGGTTTGAATATTGCTGTCCATGAATGACTTCCAACCAAATTTACTGAGCTTGAGCAAATTTGGAAAAAATACTGTGGATATACAGTGGGGCAAAAAAGTATTTAGTCAGCCACCAATTGTGCAAGTTCTCCCACTTTAAAAGATGAGAGAGGCCTGTAATTTTCATCATAGGTACACTTCAACTATGACAGACAAAATGAGAGAAAAAAATTTCCAGAAAATCACATTGTAGGATTTAAAAAATATATATTTGCAAATTATGTTGGAAAATAAGTATTTGGTCACCTACAAACAAGCAAGTTTTCTGGCTCTCACAGACCTGTAACTTCTTCTTTAAGAGGCTCCTCTGTCCTCCACTCGTTACCTGTATTAATGGCACCTGTTTGAACTTGTTATCAGTATAAAAGACACCTGTCCACAACCTCAAATAGTCACACTCCAAACTCCACTATGGCCAAGACCAAAGAGCTGTCAAAGGACACCAGAAACAAAATTGTAAACCTGCACCAGGCTGGGAAGACTGAATCTGCAATAGGTAAGCAGCTTGGTTAGAAGAAATCAACTGTGGGAGCAATTATTAGGAAATGGAAGACATACAAGACCACTGATAATCTCCCTCGATCTGGGGCTCCACGCAAGATCTCAACCCGTGGGGTCAAAATGATCACAAGAACGGTGAGCAAAAATCCCAGAACCACACGGGGGGACCTAGTGAATGACCTGCAGAGAGCTGGGACCAAAGTAACAAAGCCTACCATCAGTAACACACTACGCCGCCAGGGACTCAAATCCTGCAGTGCCAGACGTGTCCCCCTGCTTAAGCCAGGCCCGTCTGAAGTTTGCTAGAGAGCATTTGGATGATCCAGAAGAAGATTGGGAGAACGTCATATGGTCAGATGAAACCAAAATATAACTTTTTTGGTAAAAACTCACCTCGTCGTGTTTGGAGGACAAAGAATGCTGAGTTGCATCCAAAGAACACCATACCTACTGTGAAGCATGGGGGTGGAAAAATCATGCTTTGGGGCTGTTTTTCTGCAAAGGGACCAGGACGACTGATCCGTGTAAAGGAAAGAATGAATGGGGCCATGTATCGTGAGATTTTGAGTGAAAACCTCCTTCCATCAGCAAGGGCATTGAAGATGAAACGTGGCTGGGTCTTTCAGCATGACAATGATCCCAAACACACCGCCCAGGCAACGAAGCAGTGGCTTCGTAAGAAGCATTTCAAGGTCCTGGAGTGTCGTAGCCAGTCTCCAGATCTCAACCCCATAGAAAATCTTTGGAGGGAGTTGAAAGTCCGTGTTGCCCAGCAACAGCCCCAAAACATCACTGCTCTAGAGGAGATCTGCATGGAGGAATCGGCCAAAATACCAGCAACAGTGTGTGAAAACCTTGTGAAGACTTACAGAAAATGTTTGACCTCTGTCATTGCCAACAAAGGGTATATAACAAAGTATTGAGATAAACTTTTGTTATTGACCAAATACTTATTTTCCACCATAATTTGCAAATAAATTCATTAAAAATCCTACAATGTGATTTTCTATATTTTTTTCTCTCTCATTTTGTCTGTCATAGTTGAAGTGTACCTATGATGAAAATTACATGCCTCTCTCATCTTTTTAAGTGGGAGAACTTGCACAATTGGTGGCTGACTAAATAATTTTTTGCCCCACTGTATGTTGCTCTAACATCTGTGCAAAGTTGGTAGATTCCTATTCCAAATTTTTTTTTTCAGCTGTAATGGCTGCCAAATGTGCTTCCACCAAGTATTAACCCTGGGGTGTGAAGACATATGCAATCCAGACATCTTATTTTTATTTTATTAATTTGGAAAATGTTCTATAATTTTTCCTTCACGTTGGATGTGTAGAGTAGGTTGTGAACAATGGTAGAAAAACCATGTAATCTATTTTTGTATTTAATTTTAAGGCTGCAAAATTTGTAAACTGTGTAAAGGGTAAGTAGACCTTCACTAGGCACGGAATGTTGGAGGTGAACTAGCCTGGAATCCACACTGAACATTGCTCCACTGAATCAATGAATATTACTTATTGAACAGAAATAATTTGAGGATAGAGGCGAATGGGTTAATGAGGAACAGTTTGCCCGGTTGGAAAGGTAATAATGCCAGTGATCTAGAGTCCATGGGGCTCTTACTTGTTTTGGCAGTCCTCCACCAGAGGGTCTTTAGCGTCGACTCGTCGTAACACCTCCCTCACACACTCCTCCAGCCACAGCAGGACCCCTCCCTCCCTCCACAGGGTGTGCGTCCGCCCCACGTACAGAGACACCAGTTCAGCCAGGGCAGGAGACTGCCTAGAAAGAGGGAAAGAGATGGGAGGAAGGAACAATTACATTTGTCACTCTAATACAATTTCATGCCAATAAATCATGATTCAATTCCATTAGGCTGACTGACACAGAAGATGTGCATAAAGGGAAGACATGACAGACAGGAAGACATGATGCCTCGGTTGAAGCAGATGTTTTACCCCAACTGGCTTCTGGGTCCAAAGAAGTCATGTGACGATACAGCAGCGTCTGGCTGCACTGTGCACAGGTCCAACAGAGGCATCAACACTGGGGAACACAAACAAACAGATATCAGGCATAGGTCTCTTTTCTGTCTGTCTGTCTGTGTGTGTTCTATATAAGCATCCATGGTGGAACACATTCTGATGACTGTCCCTCTCAGGCCTGTGTATGTGTGTGTGTTCTATATAAGCATCCATGGTGGAACACATTCTGGTGGCTGTCCCTCTCGGGCCTGTGTGTGTGTGTGTGTTCTATATAAGCATCCATGGTGGAACACATTCTGGTGGCTGTCCCTCTCAGGCCTGTGTATGTGTGTGTGTTCTATATAAGCATCCATGGTGGAACACATTCTGGTGGCTGTCCCTCTCAGGCCTGTGTATGTGTTCTATATAAGCATCCATGGTGGAACACATTCTGGTGGCTGTCCCTCTCAGGCCTGTGTGTGTGTATGTGTGTGTGTTCTATATAAGCATCCATGGTGGAACACATTCTGGTGGCTGTCCCTCTCAGGCCTGTGTGTGTGTGTTCTATATAAGCATCCATGGTGGAACACATTCTGATGGCTGTCCCTCTCAGGCCTGTGTGTGTGTGTGTGTGTGTGTGTGTGTGTGTGTGTGTGTGTGTGTGTGTGTGTGTGTGTGTGTGTGTGTGTGTGTGTGTGTGTGTGTGTGTGACTTTAACCTCCAGGGAACATGATGAGAGCGTCCTGCAGCAGCAGGGCAGCCTTGTGTTTGAGCCGTTCCCTCTCCTCTGACTCAGTCTGATCCTCCTGACTCAGGTGGAAGTGGCTCAGAGCCACAGAGAAGGCAAAGTTTGGCAACTGGGACAGGTTCCTGTGCACCTGGGAAACACACACACAGGAATCAGACAATACACACACACACACACACACACACAGAAATCACACACACACTGGTATGAGGTCACACACACACTGGTATGAGGTCACACACACAGGGAATATCTGGCGCACACACTCGTCTCACCTCCCAATCCTGGTATAGCCGGAGGAGGAAGTTGTACTCTCGTGAGCGCAGGGAGAGGAAGTCAATGAGCAGTAGCATACAGAGGGGATCGCTGTCGGGGTCCAGACTTGGGAGAGAAAGGAGATGACGGAATAAAGCACACAACAGCTCCTCTTCTTCAATGAATACATTCAGTTTCGCCTACATAACTAAAGACCACATAACTATTATATAAATAAACATTACAGAAATAAAATAAATGGTTTCTTTATTAAAAGTGGACCCATGACAACCCGTGACCAGAATCTGTGCCATTGCTGGAAACACTCAATATCCTGGGGATCCTAAATACAGTGACACTATACATAATGGAAATGGAAGTACTGTGGAGGCACTGTGCTTTTACTGGTATTTCAAGCTTTATCCACTAGTGTTGCTGCAGGTAGAAGATCCTAGGAAATGTAATTTAATTGACACCGTCTCCAATCAATCAATGTCTGGTTGTACGTGTGATATTATTATTTACTATCATTAAGCAGGGAATTCCATTTGTAGATCAGTGATTCTACACCTTATTTTGCTCAAGCTGATCCTCTCCAACAGACTTGGAAGTTGTAGCTAAAAATTGGTAAATTGGGTGCAGTTAAAGGGTTGATTAAATGAAACCAACCATTGAAATACACTGTATGTAATTCGGGGGGTAGTAGCCCCAACAGATTCAAACCCGAATCCAGCGACTATAAAATCAACACCTGTTGGCTTGACAGTCACTGGATCTGGGTTTGTGGATCTGCGTTTGAGTCCCGGTCGGGGCTACCATCCAAATTCACTACATTGGTGTCAGAAGTGGGATGGTGCCCATGAGGCCATCCGAGTGGCATGTACTCGTGAGGGAGTTGGTATAGCTTGGGGACACGCTCTCCCGAAGGAAGGGGGTAGTGAAGCAACAATAACCCAACACCTAGCGAGCTCATCAAGAGGTTCGGGGTTCGGACATCTTGGGAGTAACAGGTGAAGGGGTTGGCTTGGCAGTCGCTGGACCCGGGTTCGAGTCCCATTCAGATATTGATTGGAGACAGCTTGTGTCAATTAAATAACATTTCCTAAGATTTTCTACCTCCAACACTATTGGATAACACTGGAAATATCGGTAAAAGCACAGTGCGTCCATTTCCGCAACAAAAAGCAGGGCCCTCTATGTGGTATATGACAGAGCTGCTGCGGGCGGCAGGGCTGTTCATCTGGTATTCCTATCAGTCATCTACTGAAGCAGAGATAAGGTCCTCCTGATCATAACACAGCAGGCCTGAGAGGGACAGCCGTCACAACGTGTTCCACCCTGGATGCTTATACAGAGCAGACACACACCACCATGAGGGGAGGAAGCCAGTGTTTGACGGAAATCAGAGATATACACTGGGTATACAAAACAGTAGAAACACCTTGCTAATATTGAGTTGCACCCGCTTTTGCTGAAAGTGTTCCACAGGGATGCTGGCCCATGTTGACTCCAATTCTCCCACAGTTTTGTCAAGTTGGCTAGATGTCATTTGGGTGTTGGACCATTCTTGATACACATAGGAAACTGTTGAACGTGAAAAACCCAGCAGTGTTGCAGTTCTTCACACACTCAAACAGGTGCACCTGGCACCTACTATGATACCCCATTCAAAGGCACTTAAATATATGGTCTTGCCCATTCACCCTCTGAATGGCACACACACAAGTCATGTCTCAATTGTCTCAAGGCTTAAAAATCATTATTTAACCTGTCTACTCCCCTTCAATAAATGACATCAATAAGGGGTCATAGCTTTCACCTGGTCAGTCTATGTCATGGAAAGAGTTTTGTACACCATGACCACCACATCCTAGATAAGATAAAGGCTAAAGGTCTAAGACACAGGGTGAAGGCAGGTGAATGTGTAATAATAGTGTGTGGCCTGTCCCATGGGTGTTGTTCTGTCATACTGCTTAGACAGGTTTAATGACAAGTAATGGAATGCAGTCACCCTGGTCCATTTCGAAGAGTCATTCCTGGGTACGATATGGACATCTGACTGTTATGTCTGTTTAGTTCATGTGAAGTGTGGTAACACCTTTATTATTATAATATAACACACTACATGACCAAAAGTATGTGGATACCTGCTTGTCAAACATCCCATTCCAATATCATGGGAATTAATATGGAGTTGGTCCCCCCTTCACTGTTATAACAGCCTCTACTCTTCTAAGAAGGTTTTCCACTAGATGTTGGAACATTGCTGCAGGGACTTGCTTCCATTCATCCACAAGAGCATTAGTAAGATTGTACACTGATGTTGGTCTATTAGTCCTGGCTCGCAGTCAGCATTCCAATTCATCCCAAAGGTATTCGATGGAGTTGAGGTCAGGGCTTTGTGCAGGTCAGTCAAGTTCTTCCACACCGATCTCGACAAACCATTTACGTAAGGACCTCGCTTTGTGCACAGGGATATTGTCATGCTGAAACAGGAAAGGGCCTTCCCCAAACTGTTGCCACAAAGTTGGAAGCAAGTTAAGATTTCCCTTCACTGGAACTAAGCGGCCTAGCCCGAACCATGAAAAACAACCCCAGACCATCATTCCTCCTTCCCCAAACTTTACAGTTGGCACTATGCATTGGTGCAGGTAGCGTTCTCCTGGCATCCGCCAAACCCAGATTTGTCTGTTGGACTGCCAAATGGTAAAGCATGATTCATCACTCCGGAGAACGCATTTCCACTGCTCCAATGGCATGAGCTTTACTCCACTCCAGCCGACGCTTGGCACATGGTGATCTTAGGCTTGTGTGCGGCTGCTCTGCTATGGAAACCCATAGCAGCTTCAGCACTTGGCGGACCTGTTCTGTGAGCTTGTGTGGCCTACCACTTTGAGTCTGAGCTGTTGTTGCTCCTAGACATTTCCACTTCACAAGAACAGCACTTACAGTTGACCGGGGCCGCTCTAGCAGGGCAGAAATTTTATAAACTGACTTGTTGGAAAAGTGGCATCCTATGACAGTGTCATGTTGAAGTCACTGAGCTCTTCAGTAAGGCCATTCTACTGTCAATGTTTGTCTATGGAGATTGCATGGCTGTGTGCTCAGTTTTATACACCTGTTGCAACATGCAACAATTTCAAAGATTTTACTGAGTTGCAGTTCATATAAGGAAATCAGTCAATTGAAATAAATGTATTAGGCCCTAATCTACATACATAAAAAAATTAAAATAATTAAATGCACACACTTTTTGTCTTTATCTGCCCTATTCATCTTTCTTGTGCGAATAAATAAAAACAGTCCATCGCTATACCTCTTTCCATTATGCGATTCACACCTTCCCTCTACCCCGGACACCTGGGGTGCACACTGTGCGCACACATACACACACAGTCTCCCATGTACCTCAGGATGAGTCTGCAGTACTCCAGGGCTGTCCGGGGGCATCCCCTCCTCTCCAGGAACATCATGTGCTTATAAACAGCCAAGTAGAATGCCCTGCAGAGAGGATAAATATACAGACAAAGGAGAGACTTATTATAAACCCTGTAAAATTATAAATTCAAAGGAAATTTAAGAGAAAGGCCCTTGCATAACAGCGTTTGTGGATTGACCTGTATAGCAGAGATGTATTATCTAACCTGTTTTCTGGTCGCAGGTAGTCCAGTCTGCTGGTTCCTGACGTCAGGCTGCACACAGGGTGGAATGCACACTCAAAGCTGTACAGGGCGCGCTCTGAAACACACACACACCACACAGTCATTTATCAAAGACAAGTGAAAATATCTAACTTTGGCCAGCACTACCTGGCTGCTCAACAGTCTCAGTGTTTCTCAATTGGTAGATCACCATACCCTCCTCCAGGCTCCTTCCACCTGTCTGTTTGTCTTTTGTAAAAACATAAATGTCTCCCTCTGCTGGAAGGCATGAAAACAGCTTTAATTGAAACCACTCACGTCAGAGAGAAGTCACTGTAAATGGAAGCTGCTTTTGCTTGCCCTCTGTATTGATGTGATTTAGCCCTGACCAAAGCTCTGCTCAAACCTCAACTGTATTTATCAACTCATTTATAGATGATGTTAGCAGGCTAGTAGCGACAGGCTTGGAGTAACAGTATGGTAACATTTCCTGCCTAAATGCATTACCTGAGGAATCTGAAATACACTACTTTGCATGCTGGCCCCTTGTTGTTCTTTTTTTCTTCTCCAATTTAGAGTTTTTCAGAGAATAAACATGCTGTGGATACAGCGGACTCAATTTAACTATTAAACCTTATCTAGATCAATTGCATAAGGCAGAGGTTCTTAAGCATTTTCAGCTCGAGATCCAAACGAGAAATGCTCAGGGCCTACTTCGGGTTCCAAAGCTTAGTTGAAGAAAACCTGGCATCAGGTAATATATGACATACTAGAGCAGTGTGTGGTATAGGTATTGTGTATGAAATCACCTATTAAACATGTACTGCCCAGAGGACACCAATGTTTATCAAGAATAATGTTGCATAAACTTATTCCAACTATTTATCTGGGACCTAGATTAAATTGTATATGGGTCCAAGGAAACATACCAAAGGGGTCTCATGACACATTTACAAACCTTGAGCAAGAGGATACAGCAGAGAGGATCCCCAACTAACCAATCAGAGCTTTGAGAATGACCCTCCTTGCCAACCAGAGCAAAGACAGGAGTCCCACTCACCAATCAGGTCCCTGGCCATTTCCTGGTCCTCCTGTATGCGGCAGACATCAGAGAGCTGCAGCAGGGAGTCAATGTGGTAGGGATTCATCTGTAGCAGGGCCTGGGGAGAGGGTAGGGTGGGGTGGACAGGGCAGGGGTGGGGTGGGGAAGACAGTGGGAGAGGGTAGGGTGGGGTGGACAGGGTGGGGGAGACAGCGAGGGGGTGGGGAAGACAGTGGGAGAGGGAGACAAGGTGGTGGAGACAGGGAGGGAGTGGGGTGGACAAGGGGAGTTTGAGGTAGACAGGGGGAGATGGGGGAGGGTGGGGGAGAAAGGGAGAGGGAGGGGGAGACAGGGAGAGGGGGGGTTGTGGAGACGGGGAGGTTGGGGAGAGCAGGGGGACATGGGGGAGGGATGGGGGAAACAGGGAGAGGGTAGGGGAGACGGGGAGGGTGATGGAGATGGGGGACGGTGGGGGAGAAGGGGAGGTTGGGATGGACAGGGGCAGGGTGGGTGGGGGTGATGGAAGAAGGGTGGGGGGACAGGTAGGGAAGACAGGGAGACGGGTGGGGGAGTTATGGGGGGCACAGGGGGGAGGATCACCGTTTGTCTAAACATTAGAAACCATGTATGTCCTCAACCTGAAATTTCAACTGAATTTACCTCTAGTTTCTCATGCCGTGACCTATAATCTTAGTCAGGATTTATCTAGAATCTAAATTCATGCATATCAGTTGTCCTAGATATTTGAGACGCGCATCACGGCTTTGCTGATCAATCTCCCTGAGACCGTGGGTGTAGCCTTACCACAATGTTGTTGGGATCCATGGACTCCACTGAGTTCAGGAATTTGAACTGAATCTGCTGGTAGTCTCGGCTGTGCTCGAAGGTGAAGTACTGTAGACCATCCCTGGACTCCAGTAGGGTCATTGAGATACCTGAAGGAGGAAATATTACGGACAGTATTATTCTATGTGAGTTACATGCAATGACGTATATAAACCCTGGATTACTGATGCTATGTATTGCCCATTCAGAGGCTAAGTTTCTACAACTGGGTCCTGGACTTCCTGAAAGGCCGGCCCCAGGTGGTGAAGGTAGGAAACAACACTTCGCTAATCGTCAACACTGGGGCCCCACAAGGGTGCGTGCACAGCCCCCTCCTGTACTCCCTGTTCACCCATGACTGCGTGGCCATGCACGCCTCCAACTCAATCATCAAGTTTGCGGACGACACAACAGCAGTAGGCTTGATTACAAACAGTGACGAGACAGCTTACAGGGAGGAGGTGAGGGCTCTGGGAGTATGGTGCCAGGAAAATCATCTCTCACTCAACGTCAACAAAACAAAAGCAGCTGATCATGGACTTCAGGAAACAGCGGAGGGAGCACCCTCCCTATCCACAGACAGGACCGCAGTGGTAAAGGTGGAAAGCTTCAAGTTCCTCGGCATACACATCACTGACAAACTGAAATGGTCCACCTACTACACAGGCAGTGTGGTGAAGAAGGCACAACAGCACCTCTTCAACCTCAGGAGGGTGAAGAAATTTGGCTTGGCACAATTGAGAGCATCCCGTCGGGCTGTATCACCGCCTGCTACGGCAACTACACCGCCCGCAGCCTCAGGGCTCTACAGAGGGTGGTGCGGTCTGCCCAATGCATCACCGGGGGCAAACGACCTGCCCTCCAGGACACCTACAGCACACAATGTCACAGGAAGGCTAAAAAGATCATCAATGACAACAACCACCTGAGCCACGGCCAGTTCACCCCGCTATCATCCAGAAGGCGAGGTCAGTACAGGTGCATCAAAGCTGGGACCGAGAGACTGAAAAACAGCTTCAATCTCAAGGCCATCAGACTGTTAAATAGCCATCACTAGCACATTAGAGGCTGGTGCCTATATACAGTGCCTTGCGAAAGTATTCGGCCCCCTTGAACTTTGCGACCTTTTGCCACATTTCAGGCATCAAACATAAAGATATAAAACTGTATTTTTTTGTGAAGAATCAACAACAAGTGGGACACAATCATGAAGTGGAACGACATTTATTGGATATTTCAAACTTTTTCAACAAATCCAAAACTTAAAAATTGGGCGTGCAAAATTATTCAGCCCCCTTAAGTTAATACTTTGTAGCGCCAACATTTGCTACGATTACAGCTGTAAGTCGCTTGGGGTATGTCTCTATCAGTTTTGCACATCGAGAGACTGAAATTTTTTCCCATTCCTCCTTGCAAAACAGCTCGAGCTCAGTGAGGTTGGATGGAGAGCATTTGTGAACAGCAGTTTTCAGTTCTTTCCACAGATTCTCGATTGGATTCAGGTCTGGACTTTGACTTGGCCATTCTAACACCTGGATATGTTTATTTTTGAACCATTCCATTGAAGATTTTGCTTTATGTTTTGGATCATTGTCTTGTTGGAAGACAAATCTCCGTCCCAGTCTCAGGTCTTTTGCAGACTCCATCAGGTTTTGTTCCAGAATGGTCCTGTATTTGGCTCCATCCATCTTCCCATCAATTTTAACCATCTTCCCTGTCCCTGCTGAAGAAAAGCAGGCCCAAACCATGATGCTGCCACCACCATGTTTGACAGTGGGGATGGTATGTTCAGGGTGGTGGGCTGTGTTGCTTTTACACCAAACATAACGTTTTGCATTGTTGCCAAAAAGTTCAATTTTGGTTTCATCTGACCAGAGCACCTTCTTCCACATGTTTGGTGTGTCTCCCAGGTGGCTTGTGGCAAACTTTAAATGACACTTTTTATGGATATCTTTAAGAAATGGCTTTCTTCTTGCCACTCTTCCATAAAGGCCAGATTTGTGCAATATACGATGATTGTTGTCCTATGGACAGAGTCTCCCACCTCAGCTGTAGATCTCTGCAGTTCATCCAGAGTGATCATGGGCCTCTTGGCTGCATCTCTGATCAGTTTTCTCCTTGTATGAGCTGAAAGTTTAGAGGGACGGCCAGGTCTTGGTAGATTTGCAGTGGTCTGATACTCCTTCCATTTCAATATTATCGCTTGCACAGTGCTCCTTGGGATGTTTAAAGCTTGGGAAATCTTTTTGTATCCAAATCCGGCTTTAAACTTCTTCACAACAGTATCTCGGACCTGCCTGGCGTGTTCCTTGTTCTTCATGATGCTCTCTGCGCTTTTAACGGACCTCTGAGACTATCACAGTGCAGGTGCATTTATACGGAGACTTGATTACACACAGGTGGATTGTATTTATCATCATTAGTCATTTAGGTCAACATTGGATCATTCAGAGATCCTCACTGAACTTCTGGAGAGAGTTTGCTGCACTGAAAGTAAAGGGGCTGAATAATTTTGCATGCCCAATTCTTCAGTTTTTGATTTGTTAAAAAAGTTTGAAATATCCAATAAATGTCGTTCCACTTCATGATTGTGTCCCACTTGTTGGTGATTCTTCACAAAAAAATACAGTTTTATATCTTTATGTTTGAAGCCTGAAATGTGGCAAAAGGTCGCAAAGTTCAATGGGGCCGAATACTTTCGCAAGGCACTGTACATAGACTTGAAATCACTGGCCACTTTTAATAATGTTTACATATTTTACTAATCTCATATGTATATACTGTATTCTATTCTACTGTATCTTAGTCTATGCCGCTCTGACATTTATATATTCTTAATTCCATTCCTTTAATTTGTTTGTATTGTTGTGAAATTGTTATATATACTTGTTAGATATTATTACACTGTTGGAGCTAGAAACACAAGCATTTCGCTACACCTGCAATAACATCTGCTAAACATGTGTATGTGACCAATAAAATGTGATTTGAAGCCACCAGTCAGCCATATTGGCCTTCCCTAGTAGGAGCAGTCCTCCACAGGAATGAATGGAATTCTACACTATTTCAATTAAAAGGACAAAATTACATGTATTTAAATATTTGCTTGTTGTAGTGGAGACATTAACATTTGTTCCCTAAAAAAAATGCTTTAAGGAAAATGTTATATATTTTTTACATTTTTATGTATTAGCTCACATAATACAACTTAAAAGTATGCATTAAAGTGTCTGTATTAGAATAAATCAGAAATGAATATACACAATAATAAATGCATTTCTATAGCTTCCAAAATCCAACATTTTTACAATTGAGGAGGAGTACCAAGATGGCTGTGTGGTGACTTCAATACAGTCAATACAAGACTTCAATACAAGTTAATATCGATATATATATTCAGTGCATTCGGAAAGTATTCAGACCCCTTGACTTTTTCCATATTTAGTTACATTACAGACTTATTCTAAAACGGATTAAATTGTTTTTCCCCCTCATCAATCTACACACAATACCACATAATGACAAAGCAAAAACAGGGTTTTTAGAAATATCACATTTACATAAGTATTCAGACCCTTTACTCAGTACTTTGTTGAAGCACCTTTGGCAGCGATTACAGCCGAGTCTTCTAGGGTATGATGCTACAAGCTTGGTACACCTGTATTTGGGGAGTTTCTCCCATTCTTCTCTGCAGATCCTCTCAAGCTCTGTCAAGTTGGATGGGGAGCGTCACTGCACAGCTAATTTTAGGTCTCTCCAGAAAAGTTTGATTGGGTTCAAGACCAGGCTCTGGCTGGGCCACTACAGGACATTCAGAGACTTGCCCCCGAAGCCACTCCTGTGTTGTCTTGTCTGTGTGCTTATGGTTGTTGACCTGTTGGAAGGTGAACCTTCACCCTAGTCTGAGGTCCTGAGTGCTCTGGAGCATCAAGCATCTCTCTGTACTTTGCTCCGTTCATTTTTCCGGTGGCTAGCCTTCCAGTCCTTGCCACTGAAAAACATCCCCAGAACGGAGAATGCTGCCACCAGAATGCTTCACCATAGGAATGGTGCCAGGTTTCCTCCAGACATGACACTTGGCATTCAGGCCAATCTTAGTTTCATCAGACCAGAGAATCTTGTTTCTCATGGACTGAGAGTCTTTACTTGGCTTTTGGCAAACTCCAAGTGGGCTATCATGTACTTCCATTTGGCCACTCTACCATAAAAGCCTGATTGTAGAAATGTTTTGGTACCCTTCCCCAGATCTGTGCCTCGACACAATCCTGTCTCTGAGCTCTATGGACAATTCCTTCATCCTCATGACTTGGTTTTTCTCTGACATGCACTGTCAACTGTGGGACCTTATATAGACAGGTGTGTGCCTTTCCAAATCATGTCCAATCAATTGAATTTACCACAGGTGGACTCCAATCATGTTGTAGAAACATCTCAAGGATTATCGATGGAAACAGGATGCACCTGAGCTCAATTTCGAGTCTCATAGCAAAGGGTCTGAATACTTATGTGAATAAGGTATTTCAGTTTTTTATTTTCAATACATTTCAAAAAATCTGTTTTCGCTTTGTCATTATGGGGTATTGTGTGAAGATTGACGAGAAAAAGGTTGTAACGTAACAAAATGTGGAAAAAGTCAAGGGGTCGGAATACTTTCCGAATGCACTGTAGATATTTAAGTGGAATAAAAATTGCAATCTGTCCCACTCATTCTATGCCCAAGTACAGTATAGCACCCTAGAATTTGAATGAACACACTTTGGGCTAAGGAGAAGTGGATTCAGAGGGAAGCATTTCATGGTGACACAGCAGTCATGGTGTACCACATACAAACTAAGGCATCGAGACTACTCAAAAAGTGAGAGGGAAAATATCTTTTTTAAATGACCCATCTATATTTTGGGAGGGAAATGATATTTCCCAGACCAAATCTCCAGTCAGGTGATTGCATAAGCCTTGAGTTTGGGGGAGCTTTAACACCCTGAGGAGTAGCTAACACTGACATAACAGAGACTCTGATTCTTCTCCAACTTCAGCTCTGGGTTAAACAGCCCAGTATCCCACAACACCAGGGGCACTATGGACCCAAACATCAATGGAGTCTTTCCCAAACATCAATAGAGTCTTTGAGCCAGAGGGCTAGGCAGCATTTGATTAACGATATGTGGTGATTGGACTGTTTTTTTAACAAGACGTCATAGGGCAACGTTTAAAGCCACAGAACACAGCCTTTAGTGTGATCCTACCCAGAAAAGCTGTCTCTGTCAACAAGGCTTCAGGCTGCCCACTGCTGTTAACATGCACTTTTTTTCTGCTGCAAGTCTTGATTGGTTACATGCTATCCAAACTGAACCAGGATTCTTAGAGTCCGATGAGAATTCCAAATGTGATAATGGAGAGACACTGTTGCCTTGTTGTTCAACACAGAGGCGCCAGCCCGGGGAGACGGGGGTTAAATTTAGCATAATTGATTAAATCCTAATAAATAGAAACTGGCCATTCAAAATGTATTTCAGAGAACTGGAGCTACACTATAGCGTGTCTGGCCCTTAAATGTACATTACACAGAGAGCTCATTTCAAAAACATGCCTGTCAATCACTCCTAGCTCAAAGCAGAGGAGAGACTGGCTGCATCACTACTTGTCTTTGTGAGAGGTATGGATGTGTTGAAAGCACCAAACTGTCTGTTCAACAGCTAACACAGCTCAGATACCTATACATATCCTACAAGACATGCCACCAGGGGTCTCTTCACAGTCCCTAAGGCAGGGGTCTCCAACCCTGTTCCTGGAGATCTACCCTCCTGTAGGTTTTCATTCCAACTCCAGTTGTAAATAAGATGGTTCAGTTTACCAACCAGCTAATTATTAGAATCAGGTTATAGATTAGGGCTGGAGTGAAAACCTGCAAGACGTTAGCTCTCCAGGAACAGGGTTGTAGAGTCGTGATTAAGTTCAGAACAGAGGTTGGGAAACGCACAGTACTTCATAGAGCCAAGACTACATTGAACTCTCTCACATCAGGTAACCCAAACTAGCAGTAAAATCAGATTTCAAAAACATAAAACAACACCTCCCAGCACAACGTGGACTGCGAAGAGACACACACACACACACACACACATTGTAATATTGTATTGTTTGGGTTATATCCTTCCTGTTTGGCCCTGTCCGGTGGTGTCATCGGATGGGGCCACAGTGTCTCCTGACCCCTTCTGTCTCAGCCTCCAGTATTTATGCCGCAGTAGTTTGTGTCGGGGGGCTAGGGTCAGTTTGTTATATCTGGAGTACTTCTCCTGTCCTATCCGGTGTCCTGTGTGAATTTAAGTATGCTCTCTAATTCTCTCTTTCTTTCTCTCTCTTGGAGGACCTGAGCCCTAGGACCATGCCTCAGGACTACCTGACATGATGACTCCTTGCTGTCCCCAGTCCACCTGGCCACGCTGCTGCTCCAGTTTCAACTGTTCTGCCTGTGATTATTATTATTTGACCATGCTGGTCATTTATGAACATTTGAACATCTTGGCCATGTTCTGTTATTATCTCCACCCGGCACAGCCTCTGACCACCCCATACCCTGGTTCCTCTCTAAGTTTCTTCCTAGGTTTTGGCCTTTCTAGGGAGTTTTTCCTAGCCAACGTGCTTCACGGATATATGGATGATGATATGCTACAGGTCAGGCTCTATTGGTCACGTGCATGCGAAGCATACATGTGTCACTTAGAGATAGAAAGGGTTGAGGGAATAGGGAATGTTTTTCCCGAAACAAATTAGGGATTTCTGTAACATAACTTTTCAGTCAGAAATGGCTTCAGCAGCACACTGTTGATGTGTGTCTTTTGTGTGTTTTAAATATTTCATGAAACAGTTGGCTTAAAGCATCAGACAAGCTCAGTGCATATAGTTGATTTGATTAAAACACATAAGATGTGTCTATAATATATATATATATATATATATACTGCTCAAAAAAATAAAGGGAACACTTAAACAACACAATGTAACTCCAAGTCAATCACACGTCTGTGAAATCAAACTGTCCACTTAGGAAGCAACACTGATTGACAATACATTTCACATGCTGTTGTGCAAATGGAATAGACAACAGCTGGAAATTATAGGCAATTAGCAAGACACCCCCAATAAAGGAGTGGTTCTGCAGGTGGTGACCACAGACCACTTCTCAGTTCCTATGCTTCCTGGCTGATGTTTTAGTCACTTTTGAAAGCTGGCGGTGCTTTCACTCTAGTGGTAGCATGAGATGGAGTCTACAACCCACACAAGTGGCTCAGGT
The DNA here is from genome assembly GCF_002021735.2 of Oncorhynchus kisutch. Lineage (NCBI taxonomy): Eukaryota > Metazoa > Chordata > Actinopteri > Salmoniformes > Salmonidae > Oncorhynchus > Oncorhynchus kisutch. The sequence continues at coordinate 68,427,915 of NC_034181.2, read as the reverse complement.
AGTGCAGCTCATCCAGGATGGCACATCAATGCGAGCTGTGGCAAGAAGGTTTGCTGTGTCTGTCAGCGTAGTGTCCAGAGCATGGAGGCGCTACCAGGAGACAGGCCAGTACATCAGGAGACGTGGAGGAGGCCGTAGGAGGGCAACAACCCAGCAGCAGGACCGCTACCTCCACCTTTGTGCAAGGAGGAGCAGGAGAGGCACTGCCAGAGCCCTGCAAAATTACCTCCAGCAGGCCACAAATGTGCATGTGTCTGCTCAAACGGTCAGAAACAGACTCCATGAGGGTGGTATGAGGGCCCGACGTCCACAGGTGGGGGTTGTGCTTACAGCCCAACACCGTGCAGGACGTTTGGCATTTGCCAGAGAACACCAAGATTGGCAAATTCGCCACTGGCGCCCTGTGCTCTTCACAGATGAAAGCAGGTTCACACTGAGCACGTGACAGACGTGACAGAGTCTGGAGACGCCGTGGAGAACGTTCTGCTGCTTGCAACATCCCCCAGCATGACCGGTTTGGCGGTGGGTCAGTCATGGTGTGGGGTGGCATTTCTTTGGGGGCCGCACAGCCCTCCATATGCTCGCCAGAGGTAGCTTGACTGCCATTAGGTACCGAGATGAGATCCTCAGACCCCTTGTGAGACCATATGCTGGTGCGGTTGGCCCTGGGTTCCACCCTAATGCAAGACAATGATAGACCTCATGTGGCTGGAGTGTGTCAGCAGTTCCTGCAAGAGGAAGGCATTGATGCTATGGACTGGCCCGCCCGTTCCCCAGACCTGAATCCAATTGAGCACATCTGGGACATCATGTCTCGCTCCATCCACCAACGCCACGTTGCACCACAGACTGTCCAGGAGTTGGCGGATGCTTTAGTCCAGGTCTGGGAGGAGATCCCTCAGGAGACCATCCACCACCTCATCAGGAGCATGCCCAGGCGTTGTAGGGAGGTCATACAGGCACGGGGAGGCCACACACACTACTGAGCCTAATATTGACTTGTTTTAAGGACATTACATCAAAGTTGGATCGGCCTGTAGTGTGGTTTTCCACTTTAATTTTGAGTGTGACTCCAAATCCAGACCTGCATGGGTTGATAAATTTGATTTCCATTGATAATTTTTGTGTGATTTTGTTGTCAGCACATTCAACTATGTAAAGAAAAAAGTATTTAATAAGAATATTTCATTCATTCAGATCTAGGATATTTTAGTGTTCCCTTTATTTTTTTGAGCAGTGTATATTTTAACATTTATTTAACTAGGTACTTCAGTTAATAAACATGAATAAATTCATCAAAAATCCTACAATGTGATTTTCTGGATTTTTTCCCTCATTTTGTCTGTCATAGTTGAAGTGTACCTATGATGAAAATTACAGGCCTCTCTCATCTTTTTAAGTGGGAGAACTTGCACAATTGGTGGCTGACTAAATACTTTTTTGCCCCACTGTATATTCACAAGGCTTTCAGCATTCTGAGCGATGCCCGAGTGTGAGAGGTTGAGTGTAGGTCTGACCTGGGCGACTGAAGCGTGGCCAGGTGTCTTTAGGGATGGTCATCCAGGTGCTGCGATGGAACTGTCTCTGTCTCTGACGAGGTCTGAGGAAAGAATGAAGAGATGGCCTTACACTGTAACCTTTAATAGTAGTAGTCCCACTGAAAAGGAGTTCTGTGAAGATCTTACCTTTGATCTCCAAGAACTGCTCGAGCTCCAAAGTATCTCTTCAACTCCGTCTCAGGATTCAGGTTCCTAACAAACAAAAGAGGGTAAGTCCCAGTAAAATCTATCACTGATAAATGACTGCCATAAATGATGTTTATTCTGATTGGATGACGTCACCCCACTGAGAGTCCTGATGTTGTGCTGTGCTGTGCCCCTACTCACCTGTGTTCCACATAGAGCACAGGCCTGTTGTCCGAGGCTCCACAGCCCTCACTCTGCAGGGTCAGTCCATTAGACTGCTCTATGGTCTCCAGCAACGCGTCAATGTCATCCCCAGCTCCCTCCTGACAACCACACATAAGACAGAGCAGCCTATGTGACCAAGTGAGATGGCGTAAGGGCAGCACCCCCATAGCATCAATACACAATAAAATGCTGCTTAAGCACTTAATATGTGCACAACAGTGGTTAATATGGCAATGTGCACAACAGTGCCCTCACATTGGGGGACATATGTGGAAGTGATTTGTCAAGATGGACTGATGCTTTATACCTGTTTCTCTCCTGTAGTGTTCTTTTTCTTCTTCTTTTTCTTCTTTTTCTTGCTCGCTTTATCTCCGGACTGACATCATAAAAACTATTAAACAACTCTTCAAAACATTTTGACTAGATCAATCATGCATAATAACAACAAGACTGAAGAGGCTCACAATACCCCATAATACTGTGGAGGCTACAGTGTATCAGGGGCGTCCGTCTCTCTCCTCACCTTCGCAGCACCCGTCTCAGGCTGTGCATCTCTCTTCTCTGTTTCCCCGCTGTCACTCTTCTCCTTGCTTTCATCACCATTCTGTTCTTCTGGCTTCACTGTGTCTTCATCCGTTGTGGCTTTCTCTGCATCACATATCTGCAGCGACATGGTTCCAGCAAGAAGGACAGAAAGGCTCGGGTTAAGGTTGTCTATCAGAGACTAAATCTCAACAATGGCACATAGTTTTAATTAATCTTTGGTCAGTCTCTGCCTTTTTTTCACGTTCTTGCGGGAGCCATTGGGATTCCAACCCATCCAAGTGACATTCATATGGTCAAGGCAAGGGGGTGTACTGTATGAGTCCTGTCTGGCCAAAATCGGTTAGTCAGTATCATGCTGGTTTGATTTGTTTACACTGTCTACATATGTCAATGTGCCCTGCTGCTTTTTCATTGACTAGCATAACAAGCTAGCTAGCTATGTCACAGTTATGTAGCCTAGGGGGTGGAGCTACGTGGCAGTTAACAAGACATTTCGTAAACATTTTGCAATGTGTGTTAGAAAAGGAGAAACACTCCACCAGTTCGTAAATGTTGCTCAAGTTTTTCTTATTCTTCTTAGTTTTTCTGATGCTGCTCTTAACAGGCTGGAGAACAGCTTCTTCCAGTTCCTCTTCTTCTTCCTCAACATCCGCAGCCTGCTCCTCTGGCTCTGGCCCTTCACCTGGGACAAGATCACCGAGGTCCAGGGCCTCCTGCCCCCGCTGTTTTCCCTTCAACCTCCTCAGAGCACGACTCGACATCTTCCCGGGAAAGAGTTGTCACGAAGATGGGTTATGGTTTAATTTGGGGTTTGACCCAGCTACAGCCATAAACAACATGAGAGCAAAATCCGCATGCCAAAGAGCTTATTCTACGGGTACTCCATGTAGACAATCTTGGTGCATGCCAACTATTTTCGTTTTGATAATCACAGTTCGCTGCCGTTAACCTTTGTACCACTAGGGAGCAGTAGTGCGTAAGGACAAAGGCTCTGGAAATGCCTGAAATTAAGTTAACACAAAAGGGAACTAACAACTTTCAACATCTTTCAACAAACTATTATTTGCATAGTGGAGGAGCGGCAACCACTGTCAAGGCTGTTGCTGTAAAGTCAGTTAATGGTTTCAAAGCCTATGACCAATGCATAATTGTGTTGTTAACAAGGGTTGCCCTGGGTCTATCAATAACATTTATGTGTTATGGTGTCAAGAAATGGCCATTATAACTAATAAATTAGACTGAGTATAACACAGATAAACAAATAAGGAAGTTGCACCTGTTCCTGCTGCTGTTATGATGTAATGGTTGCCAAACCCAGAGCACTCAAGGAAACACACATTGTATTCCTCATTCTTGAGGTAAAGGTCACCTATGACCATAGGAATGAAGAAGGTGCTTCATATGGAGAAAAGAAATGTATGTGTATGTCACAACAACTGTAAATGTCATTAGGGTGTATAAACATAATCTGTATAATCTGTTATAACTAATGTATGACATGTCTGTGGCTGTGTATGATCTGATTAGTGCAGGAATTTCCAATGTGTCGTAATAAAGTGTGTGAGCGTCTTTGTGTTGCGCTGTGAGAAGGAACGGTTAAATGCATAGGGTTCATAGGAACTATTAGAAAAGAGGAAATGTACAACTTGAGACATGACACGTAATTGTCATTCCAAACCCACAGTTCATCAATGATGAAAAAGACAGAAACATTAATTGTAGTTATATGGTAAACATGCACATTTTAAATAACTAGAATAACTGTTTATTTTCAGATTGTATCAAAAGCATAACGAGCATAAAACATAGACATACATTATTTTGTAGAGAGGTGAATACACAACTGTCCATAATACAGCTAGTTGACCACTGACATAGTAAACCGTCCAAAAAGAGATAATGCAAAACACTGCTTGCTTATAAACAATTAACATTCCAGTGTAAAAGACTACAGTATATTTTGAGGATACAAAATGTATAAATAGCTCTTCATTCTCTTTTAAAATAATTTCATTATGTCTGTGCCAGTAAATGTGGTTGATTCTCATCCACATCTATTCATCCAATTACTCACAAAATAAGTTACTGTCACAACAAGAATACAAACTTTGCCACTTACATTCCAAAGCCTTTTGGGGACCAAAATTATTGTAACTGAAAGAGTTGTAGCAGGTGGTGCAGAGACATAGGACACAAACCTTTTGCAGTAACTAAGGCACAGCCACATCTCAGTTCAATACAATCCCTTATACATCATCAAACATCAGCAGCAGTGTGTCCTCTCCACAACCCTCTACTCTCCGAGGCCTGATTCCTAACTTGATACCAATCCATAACAAATTCCCATTGACGCCAATGCCCAATTTACACAAAACTTAAGTTATGCAAGCTTATCTATCTCAATTTAGGATTCAGCCCTCAGCCGATGGCAGTCGGAACAGAGCATGGCCTGGGTGGGGCTCCACTGTAGATCTGTTTCGGTTGGGGCTCAGTGGAACCATAAGCAAACCTGAGTGAGCTTATCCCAACAGGCCTGAAGGAAGGAAAGTAAGGGGATCTAGTCATCATTGGCAGTGACAGCGATGGGGTTGACATAGGCAGCCGCCTCCAGGTCCTCTGCCCGTTTCCTGCGCATCTCTGCGGGTGGGCGTGGTGGAGGGTTCTGGGGAGGGAGCTTGATGCTCTCTCCCACCGGCTTACGGGCACTCTCCTTCCTGGGCAGGATGGGCTCCCACTGCTCCCCTCGGATGGCCGCCTGGAAGACATACAGACACAATAGACGAAAGATCATTCAGGCTCCCTCAATAACATAGATAAATGGGTTGCTTTGGTGCTGATCTCTAGAAGCATGCATGCAGACATGCATGCAGTGAATTCCCAACAACAATAGGTGATAACAGCCAAATCACTCCCCTGACAGCCTGGGTTTCTTAACTAGCTAATAATGATAAATACCAGAGGGCAAACAAACGCTTCCTTGTAAATCAAGGGCAGTAGGTTCATACAGGAAACTTAAGTGTTGCATCAACTGATAGCATCAGTTGATATTGCACCAATTAGATTTATCACACTACCTTCATATGGCAGTCAGACAACAACACTACCTTGTTGTTGTCTGACCACCTAACTTGAGTCAAATACTTTCGAATACTTGAAATACTAACCGCAAGGTAGATGAGGCTAGCTATGCCGAGGCAGACACAGCCAAGAACAGTTGCAAGGATGAAACCACCAGGAACGCAGATCCTATAAACACACAGACACAGACACACACACACACACACACAGAAAAAGAGTGTTACAAAGGCAAGGCACTGATAACATGCAATGTGATTTTTAAACAATGAAGATGGTGTCAAGAATGACTGTGCACAATGACACAACCTGTCTCTGCTACAGCTGGAAGGAGACAGTGAAGGGAAAGAATGTTGTCTCAGCCCAGAGATCTGACTAGACTGACACAGAATGTACTCACGCTGCATGTAGAAACGCTCTGACATAGTAGTTCCTGGTCAGTGGGCCGAATGACTTCACACAGACAGTGAAACAGTACTGACCCCTGGAAGAATCACAATAATCACAATATTAAGAGTTATTTATTGAGAACTTTCAGTGATGAAGACTTGCTTATGACTTGCTTTCAACTGGTGCAATCATATCTGTTGCATCACTGTTAGAGTGACTGTACAGAAACTTTAGCTTGGTATGGTATATGTGGGTACTCACGTCCTTTCTACGCTGGTGCCCTTGTTTCTCTTGCCCCTCGGGTACTCTAGTAGACAGACAAACACCCCTGCAGCTCTGGGCACATCAGTCAAGGTTACTCAACAACAACAGGCACACGTGGACCTCACTATACAATGCAAATATACAGCTGGGTCAAACCCCATTTAATCACGACAATAGATACAATTTTGTACATGGAATTATACTGTAAGAGACAGCTCTGCCGCCAGTGAAAGGATACATAGCATAAGCAGCAAACTCCCAGTCCCTGAACTGGCCTGCCACCCCCACTATACCACCAGTAAGGAGAACTGAAATGAGGAAGTAGGAAGAAGAAAATATTTCGTTTATCAACAGTTCCTGCAAGTCACAGATGAAGACACTTTTTTTAGTATCCTGTAACTTTCAAATCGAAATGTGCCAAGACCCAAATAATTTGTACCCCCCCCACCCCCCCCAAGTTGATTTGACTTAGTGTTTTATACAGATATGTTTTCAAATATTCTCACTACCAATACAATTTAATAATATTTTTGTCTGGAACAATTTATACATTTTGTTTTTGGTCGGTTTTAATGACCAATGTTTGTTAGGCATACCATACTGGAAAAGCACATATATTAATATACAGTAATAACGCATAACTAATGGGATTACACATTCCTTTAACAGTTGATACCATTATACAAATACCAAACTCAGATGTCTAAACTTGGCAAAAGTTCTCTACTCACTGAGCCCCGCCGCCAGAGCCTGTTCATTGGCCCACATAGCCCATTCTATTTTCCCCATTCTGTCTTCGTTCGGACCGACAGAACTCCTCTCTGTGCTTGGAAGTTATCCAAATGATCGCGGTTGTCACGTTCGATTATTATGGAAAGTGAAAATGTATAAGTTTTGGAGGAACAAAGGTGGGTGGTAGCAGCCGCCTGGTCTGGCCCTCGGTCTCGTAACGTCTGAGCGGAGCGAGAGGAAAAAAGATTGGGGATGTGACCTGGGAGGAGTAACATTAACCAGAGAGGAAGAGGCAAAGCGAGAGCACCAACTCGGCCAAAAATCTGTATTATACAAGCAGGTGACGTTGTTTCGTTTCTATCGCTCACCAAATTGTTGTTTGGAGGCCAATAAGCGTGTTGAATTTGGTCCACAAAAAAATGTAATGACTTATTTGCTACGTGAGGTTTATTTGATCAAATAGAAATGTCGTAATGCTTAAGTTATGAGTGTACTGATATAAGTAGGACATCCCGGCAACTTTATATCAGAGTTGTATCGAGATGGTTATGCATGAAGCAAGCAGCATCTCTCTCTCCATTGAATAAAGGCGGTTTACGTCAACAACCCTAATCTAATATTCAAACATTTTTTAAATTATGAGATGTATCCACCAATCCAAAGAGAGGATAGGCAGAAACTAGACAGCCAACTATGCGTATTAATCTGTACCACTTTGTGGACAACGACTCCATTGTTAGGGCAGAGAGACAAGTATCTCGAGTACGGTCCAAACACTAAAAAGACACACCCTATCCCCTCAGCCCTCAAATTAAGTGGACACTTCTGATGACGTATTTTATTTTCTACAATTTCCAAAAGATAACCAAACAAAAACAGATTTACTTTTTAAGTTTATTTGTGCCGTCATGTGCATATGCCTTGTCTACTGCGGTCTTGGCTAGTTCTTATTGTTTTATTTCACTGTAGAGCCCTCAGTCCCGCTCAAAATGCCTTATATAGCTCTTTTGTCCCACCCCACGCACATGCGAAGACCTCACCTGGCTTAACTGGTGCCTCCAGAGACGAAATCTCTCTCATCGTCACTCAACGCCTAGGTTTAACTCCACTACTCACATCCTACCATACCCTTGTCTGTACATTATGCCTTGAATCTATTCTACCACACCCAGAAATCTGCTCCTTTTATTCTCTGTCCCCCAATGCACTTGATGACCAGTTCGTATACCCTTATCCTACTCCTCCTCTGTTCCTCTGGTGATGTAGAGGTTAACCCAGGCCCTGTAGGGATATGTTTAACACCCCGACCTTCCTACAATCTAAGATAGATGCCCTCAATCTCACACAAATTATCATGGAACCTACCAGGTACAACCCTAAATCAGTAAACACGGGCACCCCCATAGATATCATCCTGACCAACCTGCCCTCTAAATGCACCACTGCTCTGCTTCAACCAGGATCTCAGCGACCACTGCTTCTTTGCCTGCGTCCGTAATGGGTCCACGGTCAAACGACCACCCCTCATCACTCTCAAACGCTCCCTAAAACATTTCAGCGAGCAGGCCTTTCTAATTGACCTGGCTTGGGAATCCTGGAAGGATATTGACCTAATTCCGTCAGTAGAGGATGCCTGGTTGTTCTTTAAAGGTGCTTTCCTCACCATCTTAAATAAGCATGCCATATTCAAAAAATGTTGAACTAAGAACAGATTTAGCCCTGGGTTCACTCCAGACTTGATTGCCCTTGACCAGCACAAAAACATCCTGTGGGGTACTGCATTAGCATTGAATAGCCCTCACGATATGCAACTTTTCAGGGAAGTTAGGAACCAATATACACAGGCTATTAGGAAAGCAAAGGCTAGCTTTTTCAAACAGAAATTTGCAACCTGTAGCACAAACTCCAAAAGGTTCTGTTACACTGTAAAGTCCATGGAGAATAAGAGCACCTCCTCCCAGCTGCCCACTATACTGAGGCTGGGAAACACTTTCACCACAGATAAATCTACGATAATCGAGAATTTCAATAAGCATTTTTCTAAAGCTGGCCATGCTTTCCACCTGGCTACCCCTACCCCGATCAACAGCTCTGCACCTCCCACAGCAACTTTCCCAAGCCTCCCCCATTTCTCCTTCACCAAATCCAGATAGCTGATGTTCTGAAAGAGCTGCGAAATCTGGACCCCTACAAATCAGCTGGGCTAGACAATCTGGACCCTCTCTTTCTTAAATTATCTGCCACAATTGTTGCAACCCCTATTACTAGCCTGTTCAACTTCTCTTTCGTATTATCTGAGATCCCTAAAGATTGAAAAGCTGCTGCGGTCACCTCCCTCTTCAAAGGGGGGGGACACTCTAGACCCAAACTTTTACAGACCTATATCTATCCTACCCTGCCTTTCTAAAGTCTTCGAAAGCCTAGTTAACAAACAGATCACCGACCATTTCGAATCCCACCGTACCTTCTCCGCTATGCAATCTGGTTTCTAAGCTGGTCATGGGTGCACCTCAGCCACGCTCAAGGTCCTAAACGATATCATAACCACCATCAATAAAAGACAGTACTGTGCAGCCATCTTCATCGACCTAGCCAAGGCTTTCGACTCTGTCAATCTCCGCATTCTTATCGGCAGACTCAACAGCCTTGGTTTCTCAAATGACTGCCTTGCCTGGTTCACCAACTACTTCTCAGATAGAGTTCAGGGTGTCAAATCAGAGGGCCTGTTGTCCAGATCTCTTGCAGTCTCTATGGGGGTGCTTGTTGAGAACTTGTTCTCAACTGGCCTACCTGGTTAAATTAAGGTGCAATATAAAAAAGTAGCACAATTTCTAACTTATTTGCATTCGTTTTTACTTACACTTGTATGTTAACTTCTTCATTGATGTTGTTTTTAAGTTTTCACTGACTTTTCTTAGCGGACGTACAATCGTCGCAAATTTAATTATGGGGTTTTTCAGGCCCCGGAGTGAACATAATTGTACACTCGCAAAGCCGATTAAAACGAGGGCTGATGGGCTTACGTTGCAAACGTCCCTTGCTTGGCTAATCATTTGGACCGCCCTCCAAGATGGCGACAGGGATTCCCCCAAGGGCATAAGGCGAGGGTAAGTGGACGAGGGTGTGTCTTTTAAGTGTTTGGACTGCCACCCTTGTTAGTCTATCCATAATCTTTGCTTTAACTAACTTTGCTGCCTGACATGATTTGGTCAAAGGGGGAAATGTTCAGCTGTTGTAATATAGAGCAGGCTCAACTTGCCCGGCTGATATAAATTGTCCAACTTGCACTTAAAACAGGGTTTCCCAAACTGGGTCTTGGGGCCCCCACTGGGTGAAAATTATTTGAATCTGCTACACAGCGGATTCAAATAATCAAAGCTTGATGATGAGTTAGTTATTTGAATCAGCTGTGTAGTGCTGGGGGAGAGGGGCACAGGACCATGTTTGGAAACCCTGACTTAAACAATGGGGGATGAACCAGAAAGATCAGTTTTAGGCTATGCCTTTTGGAATTCCTTGCGGTATTGTTGTTTTCAGTAAAATAATTTTAGCTGGGCCAATTTTAGAGCAGACTCAACTTGCCCGACTGCTCAGTTCATTTGCCCCAGGCAACAGGGCAACCCTTAAGGTCCCTGCTACAACTAGGTTGTAGAGTTTTTGTAGTTTTACCTGGTTACCGTCAGGAGAGAAGAAAAATGTCCCCACCACTCTGGGACCTGTGGTGCCACCTTTGAAGATGACATGTAGGCTATATATCCAGCTCTTATACTAAAGCACCTACATTGTTCTCAATACTGTCATTTATAATCCTTTAAGGGATTTCATTTTAATTAGATTGTCTTGTGATTCACTCACTCTAAAGGTGACTGTTAAACTATTATGTAAAATGTACATCATCTACTTTGAAATATTTGAAATATTTTTCTACAGTTATCAAAGTACTAGAATATTTTTGATCGTTCTCACAAGGCATCGCTACATCTTTAACATTACAAAACATCCAAATTTGCAATAGGAAAATTGTCCAAATGAAGCACTAGTCAACAGTGTTAGAGGTATTCAGTTGTGTGTGGTTGTTTCGCTCCAGTTAAAGGGGCAATCCTTAGTTTTGGTAAAAAGCTGAGGGATGGGGCAGGAGAAATGTAACCACTCAAAATTATAGACAGAACTATGGATACAAGGACTGACCATGCATGATATCAAAATTATAGTTATAACCAAACATAAACAAACATTTAAAACATGGTTATATTTACTTTGTTTACAAACATTGTAGTAAAACAAGCTGATATTTTGAGTTCTGATGGGGTATAACAGTTTAACTAAGCTCATGAGGTATTAACAAGTTATATTCTTCAAGAATCAATGGTTACATATAATTAATTTATCAGTCAAAAAATTGATATAGCAACTGCAGATTGCCCCTTCAATGAATAAGTATTTGCATTTGTATCCAATTGATTGAATTGGAATAGTTGATTGTTAATATGTCTGGTCTTTCTTTTCACCAAAGTGTTCTGTCTCTGCCCAGCTGGGAGGCTGGCTTGTATCATGCACTCTCCTTGGGCAGCCCGTCAGATCCAAGCAGATGCTCACTAGGGTCCTCCACCACGCGAGGTCCAGGTCCAGCCTTATACACAAATCAGAAATAATCCCTCAGACAAACCAACTTAATATCACATCAAAATGTATCAGACCCATACATAATGTGTGCGTTTATAGGATCTGCATTCCTGCTGATTTCCCGTAAGCCGGTTGGAGAGAGCATCAAGCTCGCTCCCCAAAACCTTCCACTACGCCAACCCGCAGAGATGCACAGGAAACGGGCAAAGGACCCGGAGGGTGCTGCCTATGTGTATGTGTGTATGTGTGTGTGTGTGTGTATGTATGTATGTATGTATGTGTGTGTGTATGTACCTTGGTGCTGATTATATAGCTGATTCCCTTCACCATGGGCTCCATACCAATGGCCTGCTTCAGCTCCTCAGATAGTGTTGTTGGGGCAACCGGAACACCCTTTAGAAACCTGACGTGGGACAGGTAAAGTCACAGGAGGAAGTGTTGTCTGACTGTCTGAGTGTGTGTTTGTGAGAAACTCACTGTCCTCCGTTGGTCTCTGGTGGGAATAAATGTTTGACCACCTGGACAAACTCTTCCACATTCTGCTGAAGAGTGTAGATCACTGCATTGGGACCTGCATCAAATGTGTATGCCACCTGGTGGAGAAGAGAAAACACCGGTCACTGCTTATACTCATGAAAAGAACTCTGAACCAAAGTTATAGCTTTGTTACAGCAGTGTTATAACAGTGTCAGCAGAAGGAGGGATGTGATGCTGCACTAGTCCTCTGAGACTCATGAAGAAGTACTAGGTCATAGACGCGGCAAAGAGGTCAATAGAACGCAGACCATGGGGGATAGAAGAAGGATGCCAGATCGGTGCACAACAAATCTGATCTAGCAAAGTGGATATTCGTCAAATCCGTCCTGATCAATGTATTGTAACAGGCTCACAACGTGTTTACAAAGTCTGATTTGGATATACTGTTTTCGCTGCATAACATTTCAGGTTTAGAAGAAGTGACTGCTAAATGCTAACTCCCATTCATATAAGCTGGTAGCATAGAGAATTTGTGTGACATTGTGTGAAATACACATAAACAACAGCCTAAATGTAGGATAATTTCGCTTAGGGGAAATAAGGAGATTCTGGATCTTTCCATGGCATTTCCACTGTTTTGGTCAGGATCCATTGACTTCTTTACCACATCCATACTTGGGCTTGTTAACACATTTTCTATTCCTCTTGAACTGTAGAAATACTACCAGTTTCATATCTCTATTTCATAATCTCAGAATATAAACAATTACTGCACCTTGTTCTGCTTCTTAGCTTAGACCCCTTGTAGAACTGTCAATGTTCCATATGACTCGCACATTTCCATGACTAAAAGAAAGAACTAACTCCCTGATGGTGCTCACCTTTGTTTCCCTGTAGTGATGGTTATAGCGGTGCACAAGGTTGATAACACGGCGCGACACGTCGTTGAGGTAGAAGATGGGTGGGTAGGTGTCCAGGCAGGTGGCATGGAACTGATTGCTATCCTTCATGGTCAGCTCAGCGAACGCAGTAAAGTCCCTCTTATGTACAGCCTCAATCATCTCCTTCATCCTGGCTGGGACCACAGAGTCTGCCCGGTGCTGAGGGGGAGAGCACAAGGGTTAAGGGTAAGGGTTAATAACTTTGTGTGTGTGTGTGTGTGTGTGTGTGTGTACCTTCAGGAGACTGCTCGTCTCTACACTAGTTTGCATGCCGGAAGTGCTGCCAACTGGTTTCCGCTCAGCACTGACCTAAAAAGAGAGAGGGAGACAGAGAGATGGGGGTGTTGAGATTATTAAAGACATGGGAGAAATGTATATGCCAACATTTGCTCCAGAAAAAGCCATCTTTAGTAATGATCAGAGAGACCTACCACCAGTACAAGGACCCTGAGCTCAGGCCAGTGAGTCTCTGGCTCCACCTGCTGGGCCAGACTGTCCTTGCCATCTCCTTGCTGGCCCATAATCCACTGGACGAAGCCCCCATACATACTCCTACAGGCACTGCCTGAACCCTGCCTAGAAACCTCAGACAACTCCCCCTCCACTCCCATCACCCGGGACAGCGTGTACACTGGAACAGGAGAGTGGAGTGAGGAGACAAGATGGAGAGACAAAAGGAAAGTAAGGAGAAGAGGGATGAGGAGATGGAGACGGTACTTAAATTCCCAACATTTAAAAAGCATAAAACTAGTTTCACACAAGCATTTACTTCATTTGATCTATTTAATGCTGTGTTGGGTACAAACCATTATGACGGGACACAGTCTCTTACCCAGACAGGCATAGCCGGCAGCAGAAGAGGCAAGTCCGGCTGCAGTTGGGAAGTTGTTGACAGAGCAGATGTGGACTTTATGGGACAAACCGGCCGTGTCTACATCAGCCTCCCCATCACTACGTCGCTTACGGGCCAGGCGCCGAACTGAGGAAGGAAACCACCAACAACAACACATCATTTCTTGTCCTCCCCCTTTGCTCTCTTACTCTTCCCCCTCTACTCTCTCCCTCTATCATATCATTGCATATAGTGACTCACTCTCCCTAAGGCAGGACTGTAGTCTGGGCTGGGTTATGTCCTCCTCTTTGCCGTTGAGCCAGATACGATCCTCCTGGAACGACCTGCTGCACGCCACTGTTGTGGTTGTTTTGAGCTGGGAGGAATAAGGAAACAAGGCAGAAATCGTTAGTTTTTGTTGTTTTAACAAAACAGTAATATTTTGCAACTTGCTGAGTGTCTGGTGTACAGTATTACAGTCTTACCTGGTCTTGATGTAATGTGACACTCAAAGATGAATTTATAGGTAGAATCAACTCCTCATCCCTCTTCCCCCCTTTGAAACAGCAATAACAACAAACCATTTACAATTCAATACAGAGTTATTTTCAAAGATTGTACAGAGAACATTCCTTTCACATCATTGTGGCAATACATTTGTCATGTACCAATGCACACACACCAAAGCGTGGCTAGAAGTGGCTACAGTGTTGCAAGCAAGCATTTCATTGATTCAATCAATGTTACAGTTTTACATTACATTAAGCTAGATGTGGTTGACAGTGTTCTTTGGTTGACATGTCTGTAGTGGATTATACGAAAATACAATACTCACAGTATTTGATGACAGCGATATTCACAGGCGCACTGCATGTTACCATGGTGAGCTTTTTGCCGCTGTCCTCGGACATTTTGATAAAGTAAAATCAGGAGCAATAAAATAACAAAAAATACTATAAACGCGAGACTGTCTAATATTTTGAGATCCACTGATATAGTAATGTCTGTACAACCATAGAGCTTTACAAAACGTGTCTGTGGATTGGAGGGGGTAGAGCACGTGACTAAACCTCCCACCAATCAGCGCCACTCATGTACCGTGACTGAAACAGGGCAGCCAATCCTTTTGATCAGACCACGGTCGTCCGAAAATGAGGCCAGAGCCATATTTACGGGGCGTATCTTGATCGCAGGCAGAAATGCAGTAGTGACTGGATATTACGAATGATAGTGCCGGGTATATTTGACCATATACCGTATATTAACAGCTCTTGTGCTATGTTCTTCTTCTTTTATATGAAATTATGGTTTCAGAGGAAAGAAAAAACCCAGTAATCTAGTGTATAATTATTGTTATTATAAGAGGAACACTTGTTTTATGATCAAGAAGAATGACTCCTTGTCTGCTTTATCAATGCTGACATTGATTTATTGGGGTGAATGCTTTGAACATGAAACCAAATCTCCCATGAATTTATCTCCAGATATTTAGTAACATCATGCTTGTAAGGACATCAATGTACTGTCAGATATTGAGTATTACCTGTGGCAGGTGAACAATAGAATCAACCATTCATATATCTGTGGTCTCACCAGACACCTGTTCAATGTGAGTGAAGCAGGAAGTTCTTTAAGTGCTGTTGTAAACTAACGATTGAGATAATTTAACAAATCCTGCTACAAATACATGTCTCAGCCTCTTAATGCACATACTGCATACATTTCAGCAGAGTATTTGAACCTAGTGAGTCAAAGCAACTATCTATTGCCAGCCTATACATTAGGATAGCCTAAGACACTACCTAGGAGGCCTTGTAAAGAAGATTGACTACATTTTAATACAAACTATATTTTTCTTACACCATTGATCTTAAGTGATTATACTTTTTTAATGAAAGCAAATGTAGTGCAAACCCATATGACCAATCAATGAGTCTTCAAGCACTCAGCTCACAGACAAATTATCATCATGATAAAGCTGTTGATTATTTGTGGAATAAGCATTCAAATGTAAGGCTTTTTTATTTTTAAATGTAAACTGTTGGATACAGGTCAGCAAAATTTTACAAAAAAGAATGAATATACCCATGTGCTCTGTCCAATTTGATGTTTTAACTATTTACTGAGTAGCAGCAGACAGTATTCACAAAGCAGTCTCTAGAAAAATGCATCAGCAGCAATATACCCTAAGCTGAATTTTGTTCTGCTTCTTGTGGTGGAGAAAAAGTAAAACGTGGTGAAAATGGATATAAGAGAGAATATAGTAATGAGTTCCAGATGCACACGGGGGCTGATGTGATACCCCTGGGTGCATCACTAAGGCAGGGCCTTTGGCAAGTCAAAGACGGCCGCCAACGAACAGAGCCCTGCTCCAACCTATCCAGTCCTGAATCCCGCCCTAAGCCAGCCGTCTGACTGGTTCCTGAGCTCCTTTCAACGCATCAATCATCATCCTCATCGGAGTCCATCACCTTTCGTCGGTTGAACTGAGGGGAGGAAAGGGGATGCAGTCAGTTAAAAGTCTGAGAATGTGATACTGTATTTGATCCGTGGACTCACCTTGACAGTTGTCTTTTTTTCTGTTTGCTGACTAACTTTTTCTAGGATGTCGATCAAACCAGTCTCTGAAATCTGAAAAGAGACAATCCAAATGTAAGGAAGAGCCAATAGCAGATGGGTCAAAAAAATCTGAAAATTGCATGTGAATTCACAGGACAAAATATGGTCCTGCGTATGACTGCTCGGGGGCAATGCAGTCACTAGCGAAGAGAAAGAACCGTCAGGCTGTCTAAGTGGGTTTTTTTCGGGTCGGGTAAGTCCAAACAGTGTAAAAAATATATATATAGTATACACTGAGTGTAAAAACATTAGGAATAGCTGCTCTTTCCATAACTGACTGACTAGGTGAATCCAGGTGAAAGCTATGATCCCTTATTGATGTCACTTGTTAAATCCACGTCAATCAGTGTAGACGAAGAGGAGGAGACAGGTTAAAGAAGGATTTTTAAGCCTTGAGACAATTGAGACATGGATTGTGTAGGTGTGCTATTCATATGAGAGGGGACGCAGTCCCTATGTTGTATTGTTGTCTCTACCTTCTTGCCCCTTGTGTCATGGACAAAGTAGATGTCCTAACCGACTTGCCAAAAGTTTAGTTTGTTAACAAGACATTTCTGGAATGGTTGAAAAACAAGTTTTAATGACTCCAACATAAGTGTATGTAAACTTACAAATAAAATCGCAGGAAATTAGCTTTAAAACTGCAAAAAGTTATTTCAGCTCCATGGAGAACTTTGTAGAATTGCAGGAAATTGGCTTAAAAATTGACAAATTTCTCTACACCGCCAAGATGGGGGCCTCTAAAATGTTATTTTGTTTAAACGTACGTTCAATGATATGTCCACATATGCTTTAGGTCCAGTTCTCTCACCTTTCCTCCCAGCTGGCCCATGCGGGCCATCTGTATGAGGTAATTCTCCACTGCTTTGGCCTTCTCTGGCTTCACCAGAGCCAAGTTACTCACTGCAACAAAACATAGCAGGCTTTTAGGCAATGGAGTCACCTATTGCTAAACCAGGCGTAGGTGCTGAAGGTTCCAATATCAGATCAACGATTCATTCAAACCAGGGGGATATGAAAGACCTACATCTGGCGCGGGCGGACTGGTCTAGAACCTGAGCCAGTATGGAGTTCCTCATCTCTGTTTCCCTGTGAAAAGACAGTACAGAAGATTATAGTTAGGCCACAATGGCTACGTTTACACATGTAGCCCAATTGGGCTGCCTGTGTAAATGAAGCCAATTGTTTTATCACATTGACTAGCTTTATAAATAGTCTGTCACATAGTCTGTCACATAGTGCAGGTCAAGACATGCAACATTAGCAAACTACTGTGAACTAAACCAACAACAGGGGAGACATCTGTGTCTCTGAAATGTAGCTATACTCAGCGCTGAGTTGTGAATGCATGACGGGAATAAAAGTTTAGATGGATAAATAATGAAGACCAACTTCTGTTTGGCATCCTGCTGCCCTTGCTGGTCATTTGAGGAGTCCTGGGAAGGGAGGGTAGAAAAGAGACAGTCAAATTCCACTCCTTTCTTTAGTTGTTTAAACATGTTTCTTTTTAAACAACACGAGAACAGACCAGCCAACAGGCTACTGTATCACACAGCCATGCTGAGCGCACACATCTGCTCTCTCTTGAAGTGCAGCCTAATATTGATGTGAATTTTTCACACCCTTGGCGAAGAGACTAGATCTTTGAACAACAGTTTAAACCAAAATGTGGTTCAGAAAACAACTCGTTGCCCCCTCCCCTATCCCTACTCCTTTGGAGTTTGCTGATCTGAAAGAGCCTATTGGTAGACTGGGTGGAGCCATCCCCATATTGATTACATCTGCCCAGTTCCTTCAAACCTAGCCTACCTCAAGAGGGACAGGGATAGGGAGTGGGACACAATTAACTGTAGTATAGTAGAATACAAAGTGAATATTTACAGATTTCTGGAAAATATTTTTATACAAAGCTTACAAAATATTACTTTTTATTTTATTTTATTTTAAGTTTAACATATAAGCTTCACTCAAGCTTGATAACCATGTCCCAAACCATTCACAATACATCATGGTTCTGGCATTCAAACATTTTGCTATTCCTTTATTGCAAACATACTTGGGTCACATTACTCAAGGAGCACAGACACAACTGCCAGACATGCTGCATTGCTCAGTCCAGGTCATTAATTACACAGCCTTTTGCCATGTCACCGCCATCACAGAATGTGCAGCACAGTAGCTGTACAGCAGCTTACCCCCAGACTCATTTGGTTCCAAGACAGACTCTGAAAAATTAGCAACTCAAACTCAATGACAATATCTCTGTTGGATGAAAGGATTCCTAGTGTGTCTATGTCCATCCCATTCCCAATCTTTTGATTGATAATCTCTGTCATCATGTCACTCATATTGAGGTATAACTCATTCATAAACACTAACTACTTTTAGCGCCTATTGACAATAGTATCTTCTGGCTGGTGGAGTTTTGTTAAGAGCCCAGACACTCGTTGCGGATGTTAATACGCATTACTTGCGGTACGGTTTTGGAAACATAAGTCACGTGTCTTTCATATATGCGAGAAACAATAATAAATCCCCCCAAAAATAAAAGGTTAAATTACTACACACCTTAATTAATGTTTTTATTATCAACCTTTATTTAACCAGGGGAACTCATTGAGACCATGGTCTCATTTCCAATGGTGCCCTGAGAACAACAGTTTAAGTAATGTGAACAACAATTCCAGCATGATCACTACAAAGTTAGTTATAACATTTCAAATCAATCGTTACATTCAAAAGGTTAGTAGAAACAAATATATACAATCAATCAAAACCAGTGCAGTTTTCATTGTCACATTTTTTATTATAGCCATAAATTCACCTTTTGGGACCAAAGAATCAAGTTTTAGAGTGACCTGTAGGACATTCCAGGACGGAGGGGCATAGTAACTAAAATCAGTCTTCCCTAACTCAGAGGAGACCCATGGAATCTCTAGTACCAACCAGTCTTGAGAGAGAGTATTATACTTACCAGATTTCCTATTTAGAAGTGAGATGAGGTAGTATGGGAGTTTCTGGAGAAGTGCTTTATTTATTAATATTAGCCAATGTTGGGTCCTTCTGTTACTCAGAGACTCCCAACTATATAAGAGAAAATGATGTGTACAGAAATGATCACCAATGATAAAACGAAAGGCTTAGTGGTAGACTGTATCTAGAGGTTTTAACAGAGGCTGCCATATGCATGAAGATTGAGTCGCCATAGTCAATTACTGGGAAGTGTTGCTTGAACAATCTTCCCCCTATCTTCAAAAGTGAGACAATTTATTTCTATACAGGCAGTGGCATTTATACTTGTCACATATCAGTTTGGAAACAATGTTAAAAAAAATTGACTTAATAAAGCTGCATACAAACATGGTCCCTTTTCTGCTTTCTTGACTAAGGCAGCTCCAAAATGCAGGTGTTTCAGCCTAGCTCAGTGCTTTCTGTAGTGGAAGGGCAGCCAGCAGAAAATATTGAGCATAGGGGTTGGTAATAGAGGTCGACCGATTAATCGGAATGGCCAATTAACTAGGGCCGATTTAAAGTTTTCATAACAATTGGTAATCACCATTTTTGGACACCGATTGTGGCCGATTACATTGCACTCCACGAGGAGACTGTGTGGCAGGCTGACCTGTTATGTGAGTGCAGCAAGAAGCCAATGTCAGTTGCTAGCTAGCATTAAACTTATCTTATAAAAAACAAATCTATCTTAACATAATCACTAGTTAAACTAGTAATATCATCAACCATGTGTAGTTATCTAGCTTGTCCTAGGTTGCATATTAATTTATCATTGAATCATAGCCTACCTCACCAAACGGGTAATTTAACAGGAGCATTCGAGGAAAAAAAGCACTGTCGTTGCACCAATGTGAACCTAACCATAAACATCAACGTCTTTCTTAAAATCTATACTCAAGTATAGATTTTTAAACCTGCATATTTAGTTAATATTGCCTGGTAACATGAATTTCTTTTAACTAGGGAAATTGTGTCACTTCTCTTGCGTTCTGTGCAACAGAGTCAGGGTAGGTGCAGCAGTTTGGGCCGCCTGGCTCGTTGCAAACTGTGTGAAGACTATTTCTTCCTAACAAAGACAGTTAACTTTGCCAAACGGGGGATGATTTAACAAAAGCACATTTGCGGGAAAAAAAAGCACAATCATTGTACGAATGTACCTAACCATAAACATCGATGCCTTTCTTAAAATCAATACACAAAGTATATATTTTTAAACCGGCATATTTAGTTAAAAGAAATCCAGGTTAACAGGCAATATTAAACTAGGGAAATTGTGTCACTTCTCTTGCGTTCATTGCACGCAGAGTCAGGGTATATGAAACAGTTTGGGCCGCCTGGCTCGTTGCAAACTAATTGGCAGAATTTTATGTAATTATGACATAACATTGAAGGTTGTGCAATGTAACAGGAATATTTAGACTAATGGATGCCACCCGTTAGATAAAATACAGAACGGTTCCGTATTTCACTGAAAGAATAAACGTTTTGTTTTCGAAATGATAGTTTATGGATTTGACCATATTAATGACCTAAGGCTCGTATTTCAGTGTGTTATTATAATTAAGTCTATGAATTGATAGAGCAGTCTGACTGAGCGGTGGTATGCAGCAGCTTTCTTCTCCAACACTTTGCATTATTTAAACCAAATTGAACATGTTTCATTATTTATTTGAGACTAAATTGATTTTATTGATGTATTATATTAAGTTAAAATAAGTGTCCATTGTTCATTCAGTATTGTTATAATTGTCATTATTACAAATATAGATAAAAAAAAATATATATATATATTTTTAAATTATTATTATTATTATTTCAAATCTATTTAAGAAAAAAAAAAAATATATATATATTTTCTTTTATCTGCCGATTTATCGGTATTGGCTTTTTTTGGTCCTCCAATAATCCAGTATCGGCGTTGAAAAATCATAATCGGTCAACCTCTAATAATGAGTTTGCCCCACAAAGATTTACATGCTAAAATCGCCACTGTTATAAAGGAAATCAGTCTTTTCTTGCAACTTTTTGTTTTTTTAAAGGCCAACTTATCATCAATCCAAATGCCTAGCTACTTATAAATGGAGAACTAGCATAATTTGGGCTCCTCTCAAGGTCTTTAAAATCAATTTTACAACACCTGGAGAAAAAAATAATTTAAGTATGCTCTCTCTAATTCTCTCTCTCTCTCGGAGGACCTGAGCCCTAGGACCATGCCTCAGGACTACCTGGCATGATGACTCCTTGCTGTCCCCAGTCCACCTGGCCGTGCTGCTGCTCCAGTTTCAACTGTTCTGCCTGCGGCTATGGAACCCTGACCTGTTCACCGGACGTGCTACCTGTCCCAGACCTGCTGTTTTCAACTCTCTAGAGACAGCATGAGCGGTAGAGATACTCTCAATGATTATCTATGAAAAGCCAGATTACATTTACTCCCGAGGTGCTGACTTGTTGTACTCTCAACAACTACTGTGATTATTATTATTTGACAATGCTGGTCATTTATAAACATTTGAACATCTTGGCCATGTCCTGTTATAATCTCCACCCGGCACAGCCAGAAGAGGACTGGCCACCCCTCATAGCCTGGTTCCTCTCTAGGCTTCTTCGTAGGTTTTGGCATTTCTAGGGAGTTTTTCCTAGCCACTGTGCTTCTACACCTGCATTGCTTGCTGTTTGGGGTTTTAGGCTGGGTTTCTGTACAGCACTTTGATATATCAGCTGATGTAAGAAGGGCTATATAAATACATTTGATTTGATTTGAAATTTGATTTGATGGCTGTTTTGGCTGCCAGAGCCAACTCGCCTCTAAATAGAACATGTAAGGTCCTTGGACTAAAAGGAGTGATTTTAGGCTCATTTAGTCCAATATTGGGCTAATCTAGGTATATCTATTCAGTAAAGTGTTTTGCTTAATGAAGCTTTAGAAATCAGTGCCAAGCAGGTTTGCTAGATAATCCAGACAGAGGGTGGGGCTACTAACAATGATGTTCAGTGATTGCTTCAAACTAGGTCTGAAAAACGGACATTCACACTACTCTCGCACATGTGCACCAAAACACCTGGGCACATGCACGCGCACCAGGGGAGCGGTAGAGCGGGCACAAGATTCTCAACCCCAGAGGAGTGGGAGACGCGAGCGCCGAAGTCATTGTCCTGTTCATAAATTAAATGTATGTTTCGCCTATTCATAAATGTTGATTAAATCACATCACATAGCTTACTAGCTACTGGTAGTATAACTCGTGTCTCACTATGGCATGAGTTTACTAGCTAACGTTAGCTAGCTAGCAATCTACAGTATCTTATAAGTAACTACGTTAGCTAGTAAACTAGGTACTGAATTATCTGGCTGCTATGCAAACATGCAATGAACAGTATTAGAAAATTCGTTAAAGATGGTGATAGGTTAAAATACTCTAAACTTGAGCTATAAGGCTAACACTAGCTAGCTAGCGACAGACTGAACAGTGGATCTTCATATATGGTCGGAACTATGCATTTTTGGTCCCCTCAGGCTCTCCTTACCCCGTGTTTTGACTGCAGTTCGGCCATGCGTTGCCGCCTGATAGCCTCCAATTCGTCGTCTGCCATTGTGTTCGAATAGATAGAAAATAGGTCTTATCAATGGTAAAATAAGAAAATCTGTCACTTCACGAGTCTTGTGGAACTGTTTCGTTAGGGGCCGGGCCCTGCTTCAGTATAATGTAATCGATCTCAGAATAATCCAATATACATCCAGAATAAAGCAATCGAGCCACAAAAGGATGATATCGTAGAAATGAGGTTTAGGCCTGCCTATCAACCAGTCACACTTACAACATAAAATATAATTAAATTAGTCATACATAAACATAAGATTGTAATTGTTTATTTTGCTATCTAGATTTTCCAAAATGAATTTCAGGACACAAAAATGGGTAATCAATATTCTGAAGGAAATGGCGCACATCACAACCCCACTGTCCAATAAAGCTTAGACATTTTGTTAATATCAGATCAAAATTTTTTTTTAAGTGCTTGCTGTCATCGATTGGTCCAAAAAGGCAAGTGAAACAAATGACTGGGATCTCTGAGAGCCTTGGATGACAGGATAACAACTGTTACTGGTAGAAATGTACCACATAAAGGATACTGTTCTTGTGTTCTGTACTCAATAACTATAACAGTATAACTAGTATTACACAAGAGTGCTTTCTTAGGTACATTTCTACCTACAATAACTGAAGGATGACTTTAAACCACCTGAATAGGCCCAGGTGACAGGTCTCGGGTCACAGTCAGCCAGGGGCACGCTCTCATGGACAGACTACATAAACATAAATGGTTCTGTAGATCTGGCATGATAAAACGGGATGAGTGAGATAATGAGCAGCATTAGTTCAGGTGATTTGGATTAATGACGATTTCACAGGTGTTAGCAGGGGAGGGGGATATTTGAACCATAGACTTGCCCGTAACTTGCAAAGAGAGAAGGGTGGAGCTCTTCGTTCCGGTTCCGATCTCTTCCCTTAACACATATGGACCCGGAACAAGCATCTGACAATTACCAAGACATTAGTTCTGGGTTAACCGAGATTAGACAACGTTTGACAACTGAATGTGGCCCAGATGAGAGATGGTGAGTGGGGGTGAGTGACAGACTCTCTAGCTCCCCCGGTAGGTAGTGTAGGAGAAGCGGCTGCAGAGCAGAGGAACATGGAACTTCTGACTGTGGTCCGTTATGGTGAAGACTATCTGCAGATAAACACAGACCACCAATGTGTTAGTAACCACTCAGCCGATCAATCGGAGCTACCGAAACATTTAGCGTTCAGTTAGCACTCGCAGAGCTGACATGGAAATAAACAGAAGCTGATTCTGTAGACATAAAGACACATTCATGTCTAACTTTATATGTCCAGCCATCATACATTTAAATGCACACATTCTTTATGATAAAAGCATTGAAGACTGTCTTCAACTAACCTCAACGTATGGGTAGAAAGAGGTCTCTCCCAGACTCCCCCAGTATTGGCCCGTCTCAAAGCGTATCTTGTACACTGCTGGAGTGAAAGTTTCTCTGGTGATGAGCCCTGGGCAGCGCCCATCATCATTAGTAGTCCTGAGAAGAAATTATTTAAAATGATATACAATACTGAATACAGTGGACATTGGTTTGATGTGATCCTGAAATAAGCCTTGGCTCATTAACATTACTACCGGTATATATTCATATTTGATAATATTATGCAGCCCTACTGAAAGAGGCTGTAGGGGTGAATCTGAAATTGATCAAACAAATACTAAATGTGTATTTGTCTATTATATTGATTATTATGGAGCTGCTAAGAAATTATTGTGTTAATTTGTGCTACAGCACTCTCTGTGGTGAGGTTACCCTGTGGTGAGAAGGTTCCAGAGTGAAGTGGAGGGATCCATGCGATGCAGGCTGAGGGCCATGTGGGCTCCAGGGACGCCCATCCCGGTGTTCAGGACGTGAGTGGTCAGGGGGCTGTATGGAGCTGCCATCTCTGCACACTACAGCGTATACACCGACAGCATAGTGAGTAAACATTATGGACATTTGGCTACTGTAATTTTGCACACTATATACAGAAAGCTGTATGCTAACTGTAGCCTATAAATTATTTATTATTTGGGTTAAAATAGAAGTTAGGCCTAGCTGAACGCTTAATGTCTATGAGATGAACTAACCCAACATTTGTTATATTTTCCCATCTTTTACTTTCGCTTTATTATTTTCATGAATTTCATTACAATCCTGCAGACAAACGAATGTCACATGTCAATAATTTCGGTTAAAACACTATTTATGAAAATCAAAAGCAATATATTAGCCTACCGTGTATTCGTCCAAAATATGATCCTTTATGTGCTGTAATCGGCTGGTACTCATGTGCGCTGCTTTCAAAGTCATCCCAAACCAGTTTCCCCCTCTAGTGAAAAGTATGGCATTTACGGTGAATTAACTGTAACAGATTTTAAGCACAAGTTCAAAACTCACGAGGATATTCATATGACTAGGGCTGCTGTTTGCTGTTGCAATTTACATGTCTCGTTGGGAGGGACATCAGCATTTGTTAATGGTTAAGAGTATGCAAACATCCCAGTAACAATTGGCCTTTTAACATTTTTGGAAACAGGCTTGGGTCAAAGTGCGTTTTAGCACACTTTAGATAAGTCCTTAATAATGATAAAAGTGAGGATTGTAGGCCTAAATGTCATTATTAGCATACTTGTGTAGCCTAACATCGTTTCAGTCAGGGTGAATAACATATGCCTACTGCTCTACACAGGGGAGCTTAAAAACATCTGCTCTATGAGTTGCTTTATTTCCCTTTCAATCCAGTTTAGAAGCTAGATGTATATAATGTACAGTGCATTCAGAGGAATTCAGATCCCATGACTTTTTCCACATTTTGTTATGCCTTATTCTAAAATTGATTACCTAGATTTCCCCTCATCAATCAACACACAATACCCTATAATGACAAAGCAAAAACAGTTTTTGTAAAATGTTAGCAAAAATAAATAAAAACGAAAACATTTCATTTACATAACTATTCAGACGCTTTACTCAGTACTTTGTTGAAGCTCCTTTGACAGTGATTACAGCCTCGAGTCTTCTTGGGTATGACACTACAAGCTTTGACACTACAAACATTTGTTTTTGCTTTGTCGTTATGGGGTATTGCGTGTAGAGTGATGAGGGAAATGTTTTATTTAATCCATTTTTGAATAAGGCTGTAATGTAACTGTCACACCCTGACCATAGTTTGCTTTGTATGTTTCTATGTTTTGTTTGGTCAGGGTGTGATCTGAGTGGGCATTCTATGTTGTGTGTCTAGTTTGTCTGTTTCTGTGTTTGGCCTGATATGGTTCTCAATCAGAGGCAGGTGTTAGTCATTGTCTCTGATTGGGAACCATATTTAGGTAGCCTGTTTGGTGTTGGGTTTTGTGGGTGATTGTTCCTGTTTCTGTGTTTGCACCAGATAGGGCTGTTCAGGTTTTTCAAATTTCTTGGTTTTGTTAGTCTATTTGTGTATAGTTTCTTTATTAAAGAACCATGAATAATAACCACGCTGCGTTTTGGTCCGCCTCTTCTTCGACTCAAGAAAACCGTTACAGAATCACCCACCACAACAGGACCAAGCGGCATGGTGACAGGCAGCGGCAGCAGGAGCAGCGATATAAAGACTTCTGGACTTGGGAAGAAATCGTCGAAGGGAGAGGACCCTGGGCAAAGCCAGGGGAGTGTCGCCGCCCCAAGGTGCAGTGCGAGGAGGAATGGACATGGGAGGATGGAAAAGGACCCTGGGCACAGCCAGGAGAATATCGCCGCCCCAAAGAAGAGCTGGAGGCGAAGAAGGTGGAGAGGCGCTGGTATGAGGAGGCAGCACGGCGGCGTGGATGGAAGCCCGAGAGTCAGCCCCAAAAAATGTATTGGGGGGAGGCACACAGGAAGTGTGGCGAAGCCAGGTAGGAGACCTGCGCCAACTTCCTGTGCTTACCGGGGGCGAGAGAGACCGGGCAGGCACCGTGTTATGCGGTGGAGCGCACGGTGTCCCCAGTGCGGGTGCATAGCCCGGTGCGGTACATACCAGCTCCGCGTATCGCCCGGGCTAGAGTGAGCATCGAGCCAAGTGCCATGAAGCCGGCTCTACGCATCTGGTCCCCAGTGCATCTCCTTGGGCTGGCTTACATGGCACCAGCCTTGTGCACGGTGTCCCCGGTTCGCCTGCATAGCCCAGTGCGGGCTATTCCACCTCGCCGCACTGGCAGGGAGTTCAACCGGGTAAGGTTGGGAAGGCTCGGTGCTCAAGAGCTCCAGTGCGCCTGCACGGTCCGGTCTATCCAGTACCACCTCCACACACCAGCCCTCCGATGGCAGCTCCCCGCACCAGGCTTCCCATGCGTGTCCTCGGCCCAGTACCACCAGTGCCAGCACCACGCATCAGGCCTGCAGTGCGCCTCGCCTGTCCAGCGCTGCCGGAGCCTTCCTCCTCTCCAGCGCAGCCGGAGTCTCCCGCCTGTTCGGCGCTGCCAGAGCTCCCGCC
Source organism: Oncorhynchus kisutch (assembly GCF_002021735.2). NCBI lineage: Eukaryota > Metazoa > Chordata > Actinopteri > Salmoniformes > Salmonidae > Oncorhynchus > Oncorhynchus kisutch. Next base: position 68,400,437 of record NC_034181.2, on the reverse strand, counting down.
CCTCAGTCCAGAGGCGCTAGAGCCCCTCATTCCAGAGGCGCCAGAGCTACTCAGTCCAGCGCTGCCAGAGCCTTCCTCTCCAGCGTTGCCAGAGCCTCCCGTCTGCCCAGCGCCGCCAGTCAGCCAGGAGCCGCCAGTCAGCCAGGAGCCGCCAGTCAGCCAGGATCTGCCAGTGCCGCCAGTCAGCCAGGAGCCGCCAGTCAGCCAGGATCTGCCAGTGCCGCCAGTCAGCCAGGATCTGCCAGTCAGCCAGGAGCCGCCAGTCAGCCAGGAGCCGCCAGTCAGCCAGGAGCCGCCAGTCAGCCAGGAGCCGCCAGGATCTGCCAGTGCCGCCAGTCAGCCAGGAGCCGCCAGTCAGCCAGGATCCGCCAGTGCCGCCAGTCAGCCAGGATCCGCCAGTGCCGCCAGTCAGCCAGGATCCGCCAGTGCCGCCAGTCAGCCAGGATCCGCCAGTCAGCCAGGATCCGCCAGTGCCGCCAGTGCCCCTCAGCCCAGAGCCCCTCTGTCCCGAGCTTCCGCCCCTCTGTCCCGAGCTTCCGCCCCTCTGTCTCCCGAGCTTCCGCCCCTCTGTCCAGTGGGGTCATTTAGAAGGGTCGCCGTGGTTAGGAGGCCTCAGAAGCGGACAATGGGGGCCACGTCCAGCACCAGAGCCGCCACCGCGGACAGATGCCCACCCAGACCCTCCCCAATAGGTTCAGGTTTTTTGCGGCCGGAGTCTGCACCTTGGGGGGGTACTGTCACACCCTGACCATAGTTTGCTTTGTATGTTTCTATGTTTTGTTTGGTCAGGGTGTGAGCTGAGTGGGCATTCTATGTTGTGTGTCTAGTTTCTGTGTTTGGCCTGATATGGTTCTCAATCAGAGGCAGGTGTTAGTCATTGTCTCTGATTGGGAACCATATTTAGGTAGCCTGTTTGGTGTTGGGTTTTGTGGGTGATTGTTCCTGTCTCTGTGTTTGCACCAGATAGGGCTGTTCTGGTTTTTCACATTTCTTGGTTTTGTTAGTCTATTCATGTATAGTTTATTTATTAAAGAAGCATGAATAATAACCACGCCGCATTTTGGTCCGCCTCTCCTTCGACACAAGAAAACCGTTACAGTAACACAATGTGGAAAAAGTCAAGGGGTCTGAATACTTTCCAATTGTACTGTATGTAAAACCTTGTTGAAACCACACTGTCTGTATTCTGTCTCTAAATGTTGTCTATCACTTGCAGCTGCAGCACCATATCATCAAGTAAAATTCTGAGTTTGTGTAAATGTACTTGGCGACTAAAGGTGATTCTGAGAGATAAAAAGCATCTTGCTCTCCCCATCCTCTCTGTAACACTCACATACTGTACACACACAGTTTACACGTTCCACTGTGTCTGATGTTGAGCTTTACAATGTTTGTTGTTCAGTCAGCATTAGTTACACACACTACAGCATTGCCTTTGATCCTGTTTCCCTTTATTACACACACAGACACGGGAACCAAGCAACTGATTCCTATTTTCCCTAACCCTTAACCCCAAACCATAAACTTAAACCTGACTCCTAACCCCCATGTCTAAAATAACCTATTTTCTTGCGGGGACTGGCGAAATGTTCCCACTTGTCCAAATTTTCCTTCTGGTCCCCACAAGGATAGTAAAACCAAACACACACACACACACACACACACACACATACAAACAATGATAAAGAAAACACTCCCAGAGGTGTTTTTAATCAATATGAAAATACCTTTACTACTGTGACAGTGTGAGTAGTGTTTCCACTTGGCTTCTTCATGAATACAAACAGAACTAACAAAACATTTAACACCACTAGAATTATAATAAAACAATTATCGTTTTCTTCTCGCTTTAAAAAACATTAAATTAAAAAAACTAAAACAAAATGATGGATTAAAATCGTACAGCTGACCTAATACAGTAAAGTTTTACAGTAATACACAATATTACACATGGACCGGGCTGGGGCCTCTCCTCAGCTCATAGCGCCAGGTACATAGAGGAAGAGATGGGCTACTGTCTCCTCATACCTAATACAGACAGGTAGTAATACAGCAGGGAGATAACATTACACAGACATAAGGGGGGGGGGGTTTAACTGATGGACAAGTATAAACTGATGAATTCATGCTCTGGTAGTGATATGATATACAGATAACAAAATAACTCAACTCACTGAAAAACTATGATTGCGACATCTATAGTATGCTCATTTTTTTTTAAAACAGTCTCTCAATATGCAGGTAAAATTTATACGGATTGGTAATCAGAATGTTATTCAGGAAAATATGAAGACGTGCTAAAAAGAGCGTAAGAAAATTATAAATATGGAAATTATTTCACCTTCCTCTTCTGGTTAATAATTACACTCTACAGATAAAATGTGTGTGTGTGTGTGTGTGGTGAGCTGATCTCAGTGGGGAATAGCCAAGGGAGATACATGGAGTTGATTTCTGATAAACTGTAATTACAGTGTGTGTGTGTGTGTGTGCCTGTGTGTCTGTGTGTGTGTGCTGTTCACACATACAATATCTGCCCTTACCAGACAGAGAGAGGAGGAATAGATGATTTAGAACCTAAAGAGGCTAACTCTGAACACAAAGTGGTGTGTGTAGTAGTGTATTTCTGTTTGATGTATATGTGGATGTAGAATACAATGTAACTGGTTGGTTCGACAGGAGTGGGGCCTCTGAATCAGTTGTTGGCATGGTAACTTCTTGACAAGACAGATATTCTCTTCCTCTATGTCTGACGCTCCTCCGTTTCTTCTCTGTTTCCATCCTCACATCTCGTCCTCAGGGTCAGAGCTGTGGTTATTCATCTGTAACACACACACGCTCAATCAGCAACAGTGTGTCAAAACACCAAAGAGTGTTTTGTTCAGGTAAGGCTCCCCTCTCCAGGGTGATTATACACAATGATGAGGAAGGTCTGGAGGATAATAGTCTTCTATATAAACACCCACTCATCTGTCAGGGTAAGAGCATCCTGTCCAGCTTTCATTTGTCCTATTTTCAATCTCTCTTTCTTTCTCTCTCTTGCTTTTACTCTCAGATTTTCTTTGTGTGTTTGAGTTGAATGTCAGTTATGATTGTGAACTGTGTGTGGGTGAGATGAACCCAGAATGAGATCTTCAAGTGTCATGCTATTGATTTGTTTTTATTACTCAAAATGGCTATGGATTTGATGCTCTTGTCAGTGTTCTCTTTGTGTGTATTTATGTTTGTGTGTCTGTTTGTGTGTGTTTCTGTGTGTGGAGATAAGCACTATTTCTGTTGCATGCCAAATCACACTGACAGCTGCTAAATCACAGCCAACCATAGGACATGCTTAGGCCCTCATGTCGCTCAGAGACAAGGAGAAAGAACTCCCACTCACATTCAGAGATTCTCCACACACAGACATCAAGCCAGTTACCGTGTGATCATCGTCGCTGGCCTCCCCCAGTTCGGGGCTCTCTCTCTGGATGCAGCGGCGTGGGGGGGACAGGGGGGAGGGTGAGCGCTCACCACTGCTGGCGGAGGGGGAGTACGGTGACCCGGCCAGGCTGCCCTCCCTCACGGGAGACCCTAAAAAACACGGAGAGAGAGGGAGTGAATAGGAGTGAACTTTCACTAAGTTCCCTCTATAGGACAGATCAGTGTTGGTGTGCCTGTTCTCACTTTCAATCTAAACCATTGATGGTCAACTGCAATGCATGATTTGACAGACGAGAGGAGAGAACAAGAATGACAGGATGAGGGAGAGATGTGGCGATAGAGAAAGAAATAGGAGAGGGGAGAGGGAGACAGAAAGGAGAGATGAGGTACAGTAGTGGAGGAGGATCATAATTTACGTTGGAATAAATGAATGCGGAGATGAGATCAGTCAACCACCCAAAGGCAACGTGTACAGATAAGATATAGAAAGGATGAGATGACACACACATTTCTTTTTTTATTTGTCGGTACAGTATGTGTGTCGTAGAAAGGACAAAGGTGCAGTTTGTCCATGTGGCCACATGAGAGCAGCAGCTACAACACTTCCCTGTAGGACTTTGTATTTATTCTCCTATAAGCCTTCTTTCGCCGTCTCTGTACTTCTCACTGTCATTCTTCTTCACTGATTCGTAAGAACCGGACAGGTGAAAGCACACACTGTGGCTTCCCCTATCATGCTTTACTCCTATTTCACCTGTCCACTCCTCTGTCTCTTTCTCTGATTGGTTGTCTCACCTGTGTGGTCCTGCCTCTGTGTGTCCATCCTGTCCAGGTTGTCAAGCAGCCCGTCAATCTGTGTCTTTATCAGAGTCAGCTCCCTCTTAATGACCTGCAGCTCCTCCATTCTCACTACAAGTAGGGAGAGGTTGAGGGAGGGAGCGAGAAGGGGGAGGAGAGATATAGAGAATGAGAGAGGGGGAGAGAAGGAAGGAAAGGATCCAAGGCAAGTTTCTGTGAGTGTGTTGGTAATAAGGACTATCAAGGTGATGAGGGTGGGTATTAGAACAGCATACACACTGCCTATTGGTTCTGCTCTGTTGATTTGGGCTAATAATGAGACCTGATTGGCTAGGATCCATTAAGGAAAGAGGCTGCTATTGAAGTGTTGTAATGAAAGAACCATCTTGAGTGTAGTGTGTGAGTGTGTGTGTTTTACTCACACTTGGCCCTGTTGGAGCTGGTGGAGTGGGCTCTGGAGCTCTTGGAGGGGGGCCTGTCTCGGCTGCGTCTGTGCCCAGAGGAAGTGGAGGAGGAGCGGGGTCGTTTGGCCAGGCTAGGTCCCTGGGACAGGGGAGGTAGGGAAGCTGGCACGCGCTGGTAGTCATACATCCTGAAGAGGGAAACATCCACACACACTGTCATCCAACTACTAGTACTTAGTGTAGTATTGTCAGTGTGACTAGATGTGTATGTGTACGCATGTCAGAAAAGTACAGTGGCAGGATGTTTGTGAGTGAGTGTGTGAGCAGGCAAGCATGTGTGTGTGTTTGCGTGTATGGACAGTGATGTCTATCACCTGGTTGGATGGATGTGTCCGTGGGTGTGTGTATTTGTGAATGTATGTCTCCTATGATGAAGGACACAGAGGGAGAGGGTTGACAGGATGGTGTAATACGATCTGACAAGCAGAGGAAATATACACACACATACAGAATGTGTACACAAGTGAGAAAATAATAAGAAATAGTATCTGATAAGGTGAGGCAGAGGATTTCTCAGATAGGGAATGAAATTGAGCAAGTTGAAGACCCCTGGTACTCCTCACACAACCATTATAGTATTACCCTACAGGTTGTAGACCCCTGGTACTCCTCACACAACCATTATAGTATTACCCTACAGGTTGTAGACCCCTGGTACTCCTCACACAACCATTATAGTATTACCCTACAGGTTGTAGACCCCTGGTACTCCTCACACAACCATTATAGTATTACCCTACAGGTTGAAGACCCCTGGTACTCCTCACACAACCATTATAGTATTACCCTACAGGTTGTAGACCCCTGGTACTCCTCACACAACCATTATAGTATTACCCTACAGGTTGTAGACCCCTGGTACTCCTCACACAACCATTATAGTATTACCCTACAGGTTGAAGTCCCCTGGTACTCCTCACACAACCATTATAGTATTACCCTACAGGTTGTAGACCCCTGGTACTCCTCACACAACCATTATAGTATTACCCTACAGGTTGTAGACCCCTGGTACTCCTCACACAACCATTATAGTATTACCCTACAGGTTGTAGACCCCTGGTACTCCTCACACAACCATTATAGTATTACCCTACAGGTTGTAGACCCCTGGTACTCCTCACACAACCATTATAGTATTACCCTACAGGTTGTAGACCCCTGGTACTCCTCACACAACCATTATAGTATTACCCTACAGGTTGTAGACCCCTGGTACTCCTCACACAACCATTATAGTATTACCCTACAGGTTGAAGACCCCTGGTACACCTCACACAACCATTATAGTATTACCCTACAGGTTGTAGACCCCTGGTACTCCTCACACAACCATTATAGTATTACCCTACAGGTTGTAGACCCCTGGTACTCCTCACACAACCATTATAGTATTACCCTACAGGTTGTAGACCCCTGGTACTCCTCACACAACCATTATAGTATTACCCTACAAGAAAACAGTGCCACTGGATATAGAAGTCTCACCACATCATGTGACAAAACACAAACAAACTACAAATGACTAATGAGTGTAATGACTACTAATGACTGAACATACTGAAGGAGAGGAGAGGTACGGATGGTTTGAAGGAGAGGAGAGGTACGGAGTGTTAGAAGAAGAGGTGAGGTACGGAGGGTTTGAAGGAGAGGTACGAAGGTTTTGAAAGAGAGGAGAGGTACGGAGGGTTTGAAGGAGAGGAGAGGTACGGAGGGTTTGAAGGAGAGGAGAGGTACGAAGGGATTGAAGGAGAGGAGAGGTATGAAGGGATTGAAGGAGAGGAGAGGTATGATGGGATTGAAGGAGAGGGGAGGGATTGAAGGAGAGGAGAGGTATGGAGGGATTGAAGGAGAGGAGAGGTATGGAGGGATTGAAGGAGAGGAGAGGTATGAAGGGATTGAAGGAGAGGGGAGGGATTGAAGGAGAGGGGAGGGATTGAAGGAGAGGAGAGGTATGGAGGGATTGAAGGAGAGGAGAGGTATGGAGGGATTGAAGGAGAGGAGAGGTATGGAGGGATTGAAGGAGAGGAGAGGTATGGAGGGATTGAAGGAGAGGAGAGGTATGGAGGGATTGAAGGAGAGGAGAGGTATGGAGGGATGGAAGGAGAGGAGAGGTATGGAGGGATTGAAGGAGAGGAGAGGTATGGGGGGATTAAAGGAGAGGTATGGAGGGATGGAAGGAGAGGAGAGGTATGGAGGGATTGAAGGAGAGGAGAGGTATGGAGGGATTGAAGGATAGGGGAGGGATGGAAGGAGAGGAGAGGTATGGAGGGATGGAAGGAGAGGAGAGGTATGGAGTGATTGAAGGAGAGGAGAGGCATGGAGGGATTGAAGGAGAAAATGGGAAAGGAGATGAGATGAGGAGGAGGGGAGAGATCTACTATGTGACAGAAGTTAGATTTGGATCAGTCTCCACTGTCAGTCCCCCTCTCTCCTCCCTCGTTCCCCCATCGCCTAGCTCCGTATCCCTATCAACAGCTAAATCTAATTGGTTCTGTCAGGGCCAATCAAAAGCTCTCTGGCAGCACAGCGGAGCAGGTGACAGGAGAGAGTGTATCACACACTCGCTTTTTAGCAGTTACAGAAACATGGGAGAGTGTATATTATGTGTGTGTGTGTGTGTATGTTATGTGTGTGTGTGTGTGTGTGTGTGGAGAGGCCAGAGGCTGTGACAGAGAGATGTGGTGTTTTAATCATGTTGATTAAGAGAGTCATTGATCTCCTCCCCCACTACCTCCCTGGAGAGACCTGACCACTCACTGGTCATCCATCATCAGCCAGAGGGAAGGACACATGTCAACCTACTGGTAAAGGCTAAAAACTAACCAATAAGACCCCCGAAAAGGGTCACAGGAGCACAGTCAGCCAATCAGATTCCTCCGAGGGGTCAGAGCTAGCCAATCACACACACCACACAGTCAGCACTCCAATCAGATAACAACCATAAGTCAATTTAGTCTCGGCTTGACTGGGACCTATGTTAACCTGTAGGCCCTATAACCACAGCTTTAATGAAAGTCTTCCACTCTGAAATGAAGTACAGGAACTTTTATACAAGGACTGCCTACCTGGCTCCTGTCTGCAGTATTTAAGGACTGCCTACCTGGCTCCTGTCTGCAGTATTTAAGGACTGCCTACCTGACACCTGTCTGCAGTATTTAAGGACTGCCTACCTGACTCCTGTCTGCAGTATTTAAGGACTGCCTACCTGACTCCTGTCTGCAGTATTTAAGGACTGCCTACCTGACTCCTGTCTGCAGTATTTAAGGACTGCCTACCTGACTCCTGTCTGCAGTATTTAAGGACTGCCTACCTGGCTCCTGTCTGCAGTATTTAAGGGCTTTCATCCTAACCTCTTAATAAGCTCTGCCACCTAATTCAATCCTGTGGGACTGACTGAGTCACATTCCAACCTGAATGCCTTTCACATGGCATCTGCTTATAGCATCAGAGAGCAATTAGGGCTGAGAGCCAGACAGACAGAGACCTGGGCACTGGCTCCAGCTCTTAAAAACTGAGAGGGAGGAGGAGGGGGAAAAGGAGGTTTCGAGAAAAAAAAGTAAGAAAGAAAGCAAGAGAGAGAGAAGGACACATCACCCTCCATACACACCAAGAAGATCCTGCACCACCAAAAACCCACCCCAGGAACCATAGCCCTGTTCTCCTGTGCCCTGAGTGTAGCCTACAGCAGAGCAGGGCTCAGAGACTCATTAACATATTGGTTAGTGTTTATTTACAGGTCTAAGTAAGCCTGAATGGCCTTTACACAGGCAGGGCTGTGTGGAGATAGCCACCGTCTCTGCAGTAAGGCTCCAGGTAGACTGCTGAGGAGAGAGAAACACACGTTAATCCACCTGCAAACAGGATGCCAGTTGGGAAGCCTTGAGGTGTGATGTCAGTTTGGGTTCAGTGATTGAGCTGTAAGTCGCTGAGAGAGATAATACTTTAGTGTTCAGTTGAGGAACGTGTGTTACCCTTTTACTGAAATCTATCTCACACTTCAGTTCCCTTGTCTCAGGAGAATGTATTACCAGTATATAACCAGATACAGCCACTTCACTGTGCATGAAGTATATCAACTGGCCACCAACGTAGTGAGAGGGCTGGGACCGTTGCCTTTCAGCAGAGACGCTGGGAGACTAAAGACCTATGGGAGTTTAAAGTCCTTTAGTGGAGTTTGCAGAGGGAGATAGACAGCGTGCTGCTACAACTACTTTGAAGTGTAGTTTCAGAGAATAGGAGCTCGTGAAACGCAACGAGAGACTATGGATGTGTGAGGATTAGAGAAAACAGAGCGAGAGTGTGTTTAAGTGTTTGTGTAAGTGTGTGTGCGTGTGCATGTGTTTGTGTGTGGATTAGAAGAGATATTATAAGAGAGGCTTTGTCTCTGCTAGAGCTGTTATCTGTGTGTGTAGAGGCAGACATTTTCTCATATGCGCACAAACAGATGCAGACACACACACACTAACACACACAAGCGGTCGATGGAGCTAGCCAGCCACGTAGGGCAAAATCATGTACCGTGTTTGAGGCAAATTGAAAATCAGTGGTGAGGGTTTTTTCCTTTGTGAAGACAGAAAAATGCAGAGCGTGGCAAAACAACAAAATGCAAGGAAAGGATGACAGTGTCAACTCACAGCTACAGTACTGTGTGTGTGTGTGTGTGTGTGTGTGTGTGTGTGTGTGTGTGTGTGTGTGTGTGTGTGTGTGTGTGTGTGTGTGTGTGTGTGTGTGTGTGTGTGTGTGTGTGTGTACATGTTTAACTTGAAGTCCCCACAAGAATAGTAAACAAACAAATATTTGACCAACTTGGGACATTTTGTTCGTCCCTTGTTCGTCCATGAGGTCAAATGCTATTTCTAGGGGGTTTAGGGTTAAGGTTAGAATTAGAGTTAGGGTTAGAATTACGTTAAGGATTAGGGTTAGGAGCTATGGTTAGTTTTAGGGTCAGGAGATAAGGTTTAGGGTTAGGATTAAGGTTAGGTTTTTGGGTTATGGTAAGAGTACAGGTTAGGGTTATGGTTAGGTTTAGAGATAGGGGTTAGGGAAAGTAGGATTTTCAATGGAACTGAATTGTGTGTCCCCACAAGGTTAGCTGTACAATACTGTGTGAGTGAGAGAGAGAGAGAGAGAGAGAGAGAGAGAGATGGAGGTGTAATCTCTATGTTTGACAGCCTGTTTCTCTAACCACCCTCCTTACACTCTCTTATTTTCTTTCTGCATGTTTGTTTAAACTGAAGATAGAAACACAAACACAGAGGACGTCCTCAACTCTTCAGTGCATGCTCACATCTACAGCATCGGAGTGCCTCACACAGAGTGCATTCACACAGAGGACAACAAGGTTGTTCAGTGTGTGTTTGTGTGTGTGAGAGAGCGCACTCTTTATTCAGATTTGCTGAGTGCTGTGTTTATGAATGAGCCATGTCACCTTCAGTGTGCCTGAGGGAGGTGGAGAGCTCCCACAGCAATTACCTGAGTGACTGACCTGGGTGACGAACCAGACAGAACCGGACTCAACTGGACATGGCATAACTGAGTCAGACTGAATGGGACTGAGCTGGGTTAAGCCATGCTGAACCAGATAGAACCGAACTCAACTGGACTTGGCAAAACTGAGTCAGACTGAACAGGACTGACCTGGGTTAAGCCATGCGGAACTGGACTAAAACGGACTGATATGGACAGAATCAGACAGGATCAGAGATCATTAGACTGAAAGATATTGAGCAAGACTGGAGTGGACTGAACAGGATTCAACTGTGAACTGGGCAGGGCCGTACTAAACTTGAATTAATTGTATTGAACCGGACTGACTGTCAAATTCTGTCTTGGAATCTGAACTGAGGTCATGATCTCTCGGCTGGAGCTGTAGTGAAAACACCCCACAGCTCCATGTCAAAACACAGTACCATCTACAGTACAGTACCGCTGGAAAGTGAACAGGTACTTAATGACAGTTTTCCAGCCTACAGTTAATTCTCTATATGCTTCAGTTACTGTAATGTAGCCACCCTGACCCATGGCCCAACCTCTGCTGTGAGCCACAGAAAACTAACCTGAGCTTTAATGGAACTTGTAATATAAGCTGCTGCACTTAGAACAGTTTAAGCTGACTCATAATTATTAGAGATTCAGCTAGGGTTAGAGTGGCTTACAACCTGACTGGTTTCATTATAGAGGCCACACAGCAACTCTCTGTGTGTGTCACGGATGTTGAAGGAGGAGGACCAAGGTGCAGGGTCGTGAGCGTACATTTTCTTTTATTATAAAAATGATGCCGACAAAAAACAATAAACCATACAAAAACAAATTGTCAAGCTCAAAGGCTATGTGCCCTAAACAAAGTAAACTTCCCACAAACACAGGTGGGGAATAGGGTACCTAAGTATGGTTCCCAATCAGAGACATAGATAGACAGCTGTCCCTGAATAAGAACCATCCCCGGCCAAAACATAGAAATAGAAAATAAGAATAAGAACCCCCCCCATCTCACGCCCTGACCAAACCAAAATAGAGACATAAAAAGGATCTCTATGATCAGGGTGTGACAGTATCCCCCCCCAAAGGTGCGGACTCCGGCCGCAAAACCTAAACCTATTGGGGAGGGTCTGGGTGGGCATCTATCCGCGGCGGGACCTCAGGTGCGGGACGCAGACCCCGCTCCACCGCTGGCTCACCCCACTTTGGTGGCACCTCTGGAGCGGGGACCCTCGCCGCCGACCCCGGACTGGGGATCCTCGTAGCAGGCCCCGGACTGGGGACCCTCGTAGCGGGCCCTGGACTGGGGACCCTCATTGAGGCAGAGTTGCAAAGAAAAAGATCTCAGACTGGCCGATAAAAAGAAAAGATTAAGATGGGCAAAATAACACAGACACTGGACAGAGGAACTCTGCCTAGAAGGCCAGCATCCCGGAGTCGCCTCTTCACTGTTGACATTGAGACTGGTGTTTTGCGGGTACTATTTAATGAAGCTGCCAGTTGAGGACTTGTGAGGAGTCTGTTTCTCAAACTAGACACTCTAATGTACTTGTCCTCTTGCTCAGTTGTGCACCGGGGCCTCCCACTCCTCTTTCTATTCTGGTTAGTGCCAGTTTGCGCTGTTCTGTGAAGGGAGTAGTACACAGCGTTGTATGAGATCTTCAGTTTCTTGGTAATTTATTGCATATAGTAGCCTTCATTTCTCAAAACAAGAATCGACTGACGAGTTCCAGAAGAAAGTTATTTGTTTCTGGCCATTTTGAGCCTGTAATAGAACCCACAAATGCTGATGCTCCAAATACTCAACTAGTCTAAAGAAGGCCAGTTTTATTGCTTCTTTAATCAGCACAACAGTTTTCAGCTGTGCTAACATAATTGCAAAATGGTTTTCTAATGATCAATTAGCCTTTTACAATGATAAACTTTGATTAGCTAACACAATGTGCCATTGGAACACAGCAGTGATGGTTGCTGATAATGGGCCTCTGTACGCCTATGTAGATATTCCATTAAAAATCAGCCGTTTCCAGCTCCAATAGTCATTTACAACATTAACAATGTCTACACTGTATTTCTGATCAATTTCATGTTATTTTAATGGACAATCTTTTACATTTTCTTTCAAAAACAAGGACATTTCTAAGTGACCCCAAACTTTTGAACAGTAGTGTATGTGTGTGTGTGTATGTTTGTTCGTTCATATACATGTGCCTCAAACACCTGCCAGGCCGAGTGGAGTGAAGATTTACCAAGGTACGATTAGTGGGCAGTAACAGGCAGCTCTGTTAGCAGAGACACATGACTGACAGCTCAGTGACAGACAGGGGGAGGGGGAGGAGGGAGAGGGCCAGCAGGAGACAGGGGAGACAAGGAAGGTTAAGTGTGTTTTTTAGACTTTTCCTCTGTCCGACTCTGAACATTCAGGGTTTGTGTGAGAGGCGCTGTGCAGAGCGGGCTGACAGTACCTGTCATAGAGGTCCTCCTGATAGCACTCATAGTCCAGGTCATAATCAGATCTGCAGAGAGAGAGGGTGATAGAGAGAGGAGGGGGGGATGGAGAGAGTGAGAGAGAGGAGGGGGGATGGAGAGAGTGAGAGAGACAGTGAGTTGACAGTGGCATGACACAAAGCCTAACAACTATCTTCACAGCTGACTGACAGGTGTTACTGACACACATGCACACGCATGCATGGTGCACACACGCACGGCACACACACATATGCGCGTGCACACACACACACACACACACACAAAGTCATCCATCCCCTGTGAGAGCAGAACGTTAAGACAGGCTGATGAAAAACTGAGAGATCAAACAACATCTATCTATGATACAAGCAGCCTTTCAGATCTGTTCCTTATTAGGTGAGCTAAATATACTGTGCCATCAGAGATATTCCACTCTGTAAGCAGGCTGCTGGAATAGTGTGTACATAGTTAGAGCAGGGCTCTGGCAACTGGAAGGAATATGCTATTCATGATTTCTAGCCAGCTGGAAAAAGACATTGGAATTGTTGTGCCACAGCACCCAAGGTGGAAAATCCATAGAAATTGTCCTGTGTTATGCACCAATGCCCACAGGCTGCGCACTCTATGTGCTTCTACATATTCCAGCTCATTTACTGTGAAGTTGGACTGTCAGTTGTTGGTGTGTATGCACCCACCTGTGTATGTGCCTGTGTGTGTGTGTGTGTGTGTGTGTGTGTGTGTGTGTGTGTGTGTGTGTGTGTGTTTGTGCATCTCTGTGTGTGTTTGATTAGACTCGAATTGCTCACACCTTTGCCTACAATATATGGGCAGAGTTTGCTGTAGGTTGTAGTTTATAGATTACCCTATACGGTTTGGTGTGTAGAGCAGACCAGGGCAGAGAGAGGAGTGACACTAAGCCTGATGGTAAGTAGCTCATACGCTGGTGTGTAGTTAAATAGAGCTCAGCATTTCTCTGTGTGTTTAATCCCTGCCTGACCACTGATACCCCAGCCCTGAAGTCTACGCACACACACACACACACACATACACACACACACACACACACACACACACACACACACACACAAACAGCAGATACCCTCCACTTATGCTTTCTGTAAAACTTTAAACCAGAGAAGAACTGTATTTATAGGTGCCTGAAAGGTGACTCATGTACCCATTCTAATTCGTATATGAATACACTGCATAAATAGAACGATCAGCATAGCCTCTACTAAATGTAATACATGATCACCTCAAGGTGAGTAGCATACAGTACGTGGGCGATACAGATCGTATCAGCATGGTTCATCATTCTCTCAAACAGATGGATCAAACCAGACACACACAGACACACAGATGCATGACATACACATGACACACATAAACAAAATCACACCCACGTACACACACACACACACACACACACCTAAAGCCCCTCTGTCCTATCTGTCTCTGCAGGGGGCTGGTGAGTCTCAGTGCTGTAATCATGCTGTTGACTGGAGGAAAGTGATGTATCAGTAAACATGTCAGGAAGTACAGCAGGAGACTAAACGTAACACTTTTTCACAGCTAAAAACATACAGTACACACATGCATGAGCGCAGACACACAGACAGATGTGCTGCACACTCATACACACACACTTTCTTTTGCTCACTCTGTATGTAAATGTGATTCAGAATGTAGCAACCCTGTCTCTGAAGTGTTGAGATAGCTAGCAGTGTTGGTATAAAAGTGTGTGTTTGTGTACCTGAGGTGTGTGTGAATTCCTAATGAATTCTCCTCCAGCTACCCGCAGCCAAACTGTTTCTGGTTTTCTCCCCTCGTCTGAAGACAGTTGGATTTTCTGAGCTCCATATTCTGCCATCTTCAAATAATCTGTAATAAGTGTCAACATTTACATCTCATCACGCTCTTCCCCAACTGTGTTTTATGATTTAGCTCGAGGTCTGATCAATTTGCAGAAAGGCTTCTATTATTCTAAATACCGGTAGGCCTTTCATGTGAAATGGAAGACATCTATGTTTCCAGCTATCCCTATTTAACATTGTCATGACGTTGGCCTGGGGCTAGGTTTATGACAGTCATAAATACCTCTTCCTTCCTTTTTCCTCTCTCTACCCTACTGATGTTACATTTGCAAAACCCTTGGTTAACATACAGATTCTGGGAACATCAGAAGGTGGGGGGAAATGAACTATATTCTGGTAATCCGACCAATTGAACATATGTGGTGGTACTTAATGAATATGATGTCAGTTCGGTTGTCATCTGAGACATTCTCATCAATGATAAGATGACATAAACTCTACTGTGGAAAGTCTACACATCCGAGTTATCGGCTTCACATGGAATTGTTGTTCAATTTAAATGTTTGAATATGAAATTATTCGTGATGGGATGAAATGTGATTTTAGCTTCTAAAATGAGAGGTTTGGGTTTTCATAAGGTAGGGCTCTGCTCAATCAGTGGCCCGCCCCTGTGAAGGGACATGGGCTTTAAAACTTTTCAAACACGCCCTCCTCTCCCTTCCTATATAAAGCCTTGACGACAATATAACCTCCTGTTCCGAGGAGGTGAGGACGACGGTCCGATGTCAGAATGGTTCAGATAATAACTACAGAACGAAGTCAACATCAGCCTGAGCTTTGGTTGCGAATGGTATGAACTTTGAACTCTTATTCACTACAGAAGTGATACCTCCTAGCCGTTGAGTTAGCAACAGCCGTTGCAAACGAGGGTTAGGAAGGAACAGACAGAGTATTCCGTCTATCACACAACGACGTTACTACAATGTATCCAATTGACAACCGGAGGCATTCTTCAAAGGACTCGGTTGGGCAACATGGCCTTCCATCTACCACCAACCTACCGAAGCGCAGCTCAGAGTAAATATTTATTGCATTTTCCTTTTCCAAATGGGCGGTAATTTAGAATGCATAAGATACTGTATTTACGATAGCACAGCTTCGCCCTTTGTTCATCAGTCTTCCCGCTCTTTCACTCAAATCTAGCCCTTTTCTTTTGTGTAACACGCTGTCATATCTGTTCCGCCTGCTAGGGACGTTTTCCTTTATGACGTAATTTGTAATCAAGTTATGATTTAATTATGTTTATGTGTAATTCTGTGTGATTAGTTAGGTATTTAGTAAATAAATAATTAAACCCAATTTTGTATTGCTGATTCAACTTGTTAGCCAGGGTTCGTGCAGATAACCAAGAATTTACAACTTTCAGATGAGACTGAATTAAGATGACGATTAATATTGACTGCTATTGATGTAAAATATTACTAGGTCTTTAAGAGTTTATTCGGAAGATAACAGCTCTATAGATATTCTTTCGTGGTGCCCTGACTCTCTAGTTAATTACATTTACATGATTAGCTCAATCAGGTAATATCAATTACGGAGAAATTATTTTATAGAATAGCATGTCATATCACTTGATCCGGCATAGCCAAAGACACGACAACATGATGGAAACTCAATCCCCTGCAGGGGAGCACACTCTGGTTGAAGGTTTCTTTCCATGTCCAAATGTGTGTGTGGGTCTGCACAGTCCAGGGTTGGCTGTGTGGATTAGGGTTTATGTGCATTGTACTACTGAACCAAAACAAAACCACTCTACTTAGCCAGTTCCAAGACCCTGACAAAACCGTTCTACTTAGCCACCATTGAAACTGAACTCAAACAGAACCTTTCCACTCAGTCTGCTAATAGGACCCACCTGAACACAACACAACCTCTCAACCTCTACCCGCAGATTCCCTGTACTCAGCAGAACACCATGAGCTAACAGATCTGGCGGCCAACAGAAGTTCTGTGCTCAGGCAGGGAGGAGAGACGGCGTGAGCAATCGGGAGAGAGAACAGCGCCCCGGGCCCCGGCACAGATGAGGGGCTCTGTGTCCTAATGGGGAACTTGAGCGGAAGAAAATAACAACTATTTGCCAAACTCTCACAGCAGGAAAACTAAGACAGACTGACTCACTCTAACTCTCTTTCTCCCTCTTTCTCTCTATAATTTTCTCTCCCTGCAGCAATGTTCTAGTTGGTAATCTGTGTCATTTAGCACTGGGAGGAGAGAGAGAGAGTCAGGACGGAAAACAATTTCCATTTCCTCTTCCATTATCCAAGCCATCTTCTGTTATTAGAGTGGCTAAACTCTTCAACCAAGTCTGAGACAAACAGACAGACATGTCAGGTATTAGTGCCTTTCTGCAGTTTGAAAACATAGGAGACCACATAGTGCATTACAGTATCATCATCCTTTTAGCCGAGCACTCCGGAGAGGCATTGTGATTGCAACACCACCTGCCTGGTGAAAAGACAGATTCCCTGCTCCAGAATGGTCACCATGACCAAAATGACTGCTGTGAGACCATAAATCAGTGGTATTCTCCTAGTGGGGTCACGGGGGAACTTCAATGGGGTAGCCAATTTTTTATATATTTTTTTATGCAATGAATTGAAGGTTATTTGTTGATGTAAAATTTTAAATGTACCAATTTTAAGGTTTTAATGTTTAAGGTTAGATTTGGCGTGGGTGGGTTCACTCGGCATTTTGGGGGGGGGGGGGGTCCCCAGAAATTCTGGCTGAAAAATGGATCCCCGCTGAACCATAATGTTGAGCGATTAGTGCTTTTTGAGGTCGGTTTGGTTTTGGTTCGATTCTATGAAGAAGAAAAAAAATCACAGTTTTTGATTTCGGTTTCAAATGATATATTTTTTCATTAATTGCACTATGCGTTATGTGGGATGAATGCTGTAACAATAGATAATAAAACAAGTCCCATGATGGTAGTGAGGACCAATTACTGCTTATCACTTATTAACCATCATTTATTCACATTACTTTAATAAAATATTTCAGTTGTGCATATTACTTTTGTTTTATTTGATGACTTTGTTATTTAATTCCAAGTCATCCTCTCATCTCCATAGAGCTGCTGCCTATGCTGTCTGACAAAAGCACTATTTTGGAGTTTTTCAAAGTAAATAAGGCATACTTTTATGACTGCTGAATACCAGCTATCACTCACTTATATCATGTATTTTCAGAAAGAGATCCCTAGCAAAATGTTGGTTAATTGCTCAGCACTACTCATCCAGCAACACAACCAACTGGAGTAAACCAATCACGCTCTGGATTGTCTCTATAATGACATAATGGTCTCTGGAATGGAAGCTTTGTTGCACTGACAAAGTCCTTTCTGAAAAGTATTATTTATTTCATGTGATTAGTGATTCTTGTTAATGTAAAAATGTAAAAAATGTCAACCCTGTTATGTGAACTGAACTCTTGTTTTAATACTGTATGGTGAAACTATTCCTTTCTAAATCATTTAATCAAAAGTAACATTGAACATCTAATAGTCAAATACTAGTTTAAAAGCAAGTGAGCTGGTTCCACTCTTTTTGGACATTTTTGGGTGTTTTGTGAAAACTGAGTGGTTCGAGCATAACACGTCAACCCTGTTACACATACAGTGGTGACCCGTCATTCAGGGCAGGTGGGGCTGTTTTGAGCCCCACATATTTAGCACAAAAAAGAACGTATCACATATTAGTTTGCCAACAATGCAGCATCAAAAAATATATAATTTAGTTAATAAAGCCGCAAAATAAACATGGTCTCTTTTTTGTTTTCTTGAGTGAGGCAGCTCTAAAATGCAGGTGTTTCAGCCTAGCTCAGTGCTTTCTGTGGTGGTGGGGCAAGCCAACAGAAAATACAGAGCGTTGCGCCGTGATTGGCTCAGTGTTCTGTCACTCATGGAGACACTACGTCACCACCAAGTCTAAAGGGAGAGCTCGCCCATCCAAGAAGGGTCAAGGTCATTGGCCACAGATAAAATGACGTCAAATCACATTATATCTACAGTGGCTTTGATTGGACTGATCTTAGCTAGCAGTCATCATCATGAACCAATCGACAAACTACTGCCAAATCCTTTTTAATCCTTGTCAATCCTTGTCATATGAAGATAAATAATGAAGAGAAATTATAGATACAACGTATCGGTGCTCATCGGCCATTGGGCATAAACATTACACAACAAGTTGGAAATCGCTAATTCAACAATAAGTGGTTTGGAAGGAATCAGTGGCTAACTGCAAGTATTGCAAAGCAATCATTAGCCTGCTATTCAGTGGAGTGGCTGTGTGGTCCCAAGTCTAAGATTAAGGGTCTCTTTTCCTAGTTCAACAGCAACACAACCACCTTGAGTAAACCAATCACACACTGGTTCTCTTTAATGACATAATGGTCTCTGAGTTTGTGAGTGGAAACATGAGAGAAAGAGAAAGAGAGGAAGCTCAGTGAAGGGGCTGTTGTCAGTGTGCTCCCCCTCCAGCCTCTAGTTATGGCACACACCTGTCACCATCGTTACGCGCATCTACGCATAATGACACTCACCTGGACTCCATCACCTCCTTGATTACCCGCCCTTTATATGTCACTCCCTCTGTCATGTTGGCGCGATGTTCGTGTTTCTTGTTGGGTTTGTTTATTTATTAAATGTATTCACGTCCTGAACTTGCTTCCCGACTCTCATTGTACTGTACATCGTTACAGCTGTGTGTGTGTTAAAAGGCAGTGCAGGGTCACTAAAGGCTGATTCATTTATTTTCATTATTTTTTGAGTGCCCCGGCAATCCATTAGACATGGCTAGCTACAAATCATCTCCCCTTGCTGGTCGCATAGCATGTGTGTGTGCGTGCAGATGTGGAAGGTGGCGGTGTTGTCTGTGGTAAGCATTGAGACTTCCCCCTGTTGACACACATCATATACTCACATATCCCTACACAATACAAATGCTTCAGGGTTAATGTTCGTATGTCGTTATGTTACACAGTGCCGATGCTGTTCCTGTCTTGTTTAATGTCTGTGCTATATTAAATGTTGACTCCCTGTACCTGCTTCTCATCTCCAGCGTCGGTCCTTACAGTTGCATGAAATTATTTGTTTTAACATGGTGAAACTATTCCTCAAAAAAAAATCTAAAGAAACATTGAACATCTAATAGTCAGATCCTAGTGTAAAAGCAGGTGAGCTGGTTCTACTCTTTTGGGCCATTTTCTGGTGTTATGTGGTGGAAAACTGAGTGGGTCTGGCATAACACGTCAACCCTGTTACCCATAGACAGGCTAGAAATGTTTTAACAATTTAATTTGTATTGTGACACAAATGTACCCCCACCAAGTGACACTACCCAAAAGGGACTAATTTCTTAGAACTTCCACTGTTTGCTCTCTTCCTCCCACCTCTCCCTCCCTCTCTCCTTCCACCCCCCCACCTTCCACCACATCCTCCCTCTCTCTTTCAAACTCCTCCTCCCTCCCTCCTTCCATTCCCCCCCCACCTTCCACCTCTTCCTCCCTCTCTCTTTCAACCTCCTCCTCCCTCCCTCTCTCCTTCCACTTCCTCCTCCCTCCCTCCCTCCCCCCACCTCTTCCTCCCTCTCTCCTTCAACCTCCTCCTCCCTCCCTCCTTCCATTCCCCCCCACCTTCCACCTCTTCCTCCCTCTCTCTTTCAACCTCCTCCTCCCTCCCTCTCTCCTTCCACTTCCTCCTCCCTCCCTCCCCCCACCTCTTCCTCCCTCTCTCCTTCAACCTCCTCCTCCCTCCCCCTCCTTCCACTTCTCCCTCCCTCCCTCCTTCTCTCCTTCCCCTTTTCTCATTCCCACTCTCCCCTCCCTCCCTGGTGTATTAGTTGTGAAGTGCTGTCTTCGTCCCTCTCCTCCCAGAGGCCCTAGTAGGCAGGTATAAGGTGATTTATGTTCTGATAAAGTTCCCACTCCGACCTGAGCCGTGCTGTGCTGGTGTAAATCATATCAGTCTAATGCAGGGGAATGAAACTAGCCTCTTAAACACAGGGGAGGAGCATCAGCCCTGAGTTATGACTGCCCACGGTCAGAGAGACGTACAATCATGCTCACACTCAACTCTTACAAGCGAACGTCCAGAGAGCCCAGTCCAAGTCTCTAGTTTGACACAGATAGGAGAGTGTGATAGAGGAATGGAACACTCTGAAACCTTAACTCAGGTGTGTTTTACTGAGCTTGTAGCTCCTCACTGCTCTCTGCCAGCTTCACACTTCTCTTTGATGTACTGAGCCTTTCCTGCTGGCTGTGCAGGACATTTCCGCTTCTTGCTACTAACGTGGATGTAGTGGAGGTAAGAGACATCAATCTCACTGCCGTGGCTTGTCCAGTGCTGTACGGGCAGGCTAGGTTATAGAGTTGGGGGAAACACTACAGCTGGCTGTTTAAGGGGGGAAAAACTCCTACATTCACATGTTTCTCAGAGTAGAACGGTGGTCAAGGCATCTCAGAGTAGAAGGGTGGTCAAGGCATCTCAGAGTAGAAGGGTGGTCAAGGCATCTCAGAGTAGAAGGGTGGTCAAGGCATCTCAGAGTAGAAGGGTGGTCAAGGCATCTCAGAGTAGAAGGGTGGTCAAGGCATCTCAGAGTAGAAGAGTGGTCAAGGCATCTCAGTGCCAATCCAGAAGGCGGGTGGGGGGGGTGGGGGGGGTGGGGGGTGGAGAGAGGGATATGAAGAAGGGAGAGGTGGGTGATGCCCTTGTTGACTGTTTCGGTGTGACTGTTTACCTGAGTACTACCTCAGAGACCGGGGAGAGTGTTCTCTTACACCCCCCCCCCCCCCATGTCCCTCTCTCTCTCTCCACTGGGGCTGTGTTTAGAGGGCTATTAAAGAAAAGTGCTGACCGCTCCTGCGTTGATAAACGAGGGATTTAGTAGGGCTCCTCTGCGCTCTGGCTGGGGCACAACTATCTGTACTGTACACTCTGAGATTAGACTGTGCACAGCAGGGGGCAGAGTATCATGCAGTGTCAAACACAGTGAAGCACAGTACACACAGTGAAGCACAGTACACTGACATTTTTGCACTGTATACAGTTTAGTACTGAACACAGTCCAAGTGGGTGCATTCTATAGGCTCCTACACAGAATATTTGAGATCAGAATTTTAAACACCCACAGTGTTCCATTTAACACTTTCTTAGTGTGTATATGTAACCCACCAAAATAGTTTTAAAGTAACACTTTTCAGAGTGTTGATAAACTAACACCCCGAGGGTGTTCGATCCCTAACACCATGGGTGTTGCAAATTCCAACTGAAATTAACACTTTATAAGAGCTGATTCTAACACCTGTGGTTATGCCTTATTTGTATAATAATTTCCCAGGCTGCCTATTAAGTTAATTTTCTAGGGACCAGTACCACCCATGACAGTGTTTGCTAGTGACAGAGACATCATTTTAGCATTTGATGGCTTTCAGTCCTGTAGCCTTCACCAGGTGAGTGCCTAAGTTAATATTTTATCATAAAAATGTTATTATTCATGAGAATACATTACTTTTTTTGACAATATCATACTTTGACAGCCTAGTTTTACCCTAACACAGTGGTCTGAAACTGCTGGTTTGCAGGCCACATTGGCAAGTTATATTATGCTGTGTAATTCACAGTGCCTTCAGAAAGTGTTTCTACAAAGTATTGACTCAGGGGTGTGAATACCTATGTAAATGAGATATTTCTGTTTTTAATTTTGGAAAAACATTCTTTCAAGGCTGTAACACAACAAAATGTGGAATAAGTCAAGGGGTATGAACACTTTCTGAAGGTACTGTAATTCCTATTGAAATCCAGCCAGTTCAGATATCCAACAATTGGAACTTTTAATCACCCACAATCTGCCATTAGAATGAGTGCCAAGGAAGATTATTACACTGCACACTGCCCTAACCCATCTGGACAAGAGGAATACCTATGTGAGAATGCTGTTCATCGACTACAGCTCGGCATTTAACACCATAGTGCCCTGTAAGCTCGTCATCAAGCTCGAGACCCTGGGTCTCGACCCCGCCCTGTGCAACTGGGTACTGGACTTCCTGACGGGCCGCCCCCAGTTGGTGAGGGTAGGCAACAACATCTCCACCCCGCTGATCCTCAACACTGGGGCCCCACAAGGGTGCGTTCTGAGCCCTCTCCTGTACTCCCTGTTCACCCACGACTGCGTGGCCACGCACGCCTCCAACTCAATCATCAAGTTTGCGGACGACACAACAGTGGTAGGCTTGATTACCAACAACGATGAGATGGCCTACAGGGAGGAGGTGAGGGCCCTCGGAGTGTGGTGTCAGGAAAATAACCTCACACTCAACATCAACAAAACTAAGGAGATGATTGTGGACTTCAGGAAACAGCAGAGGGAACACCCCCCTATCCACATCGATGGAACAGTAGTGGAGAGGGTAGTAAGTTTTAAGTTCCTTGGCGTACACATCACAGACAAACTGAATTGGTCCACCCACACAGACAGCATCGTGAAGAAAGCGCAGCAGCGCCTTTTCAACCTCAGGAGGCTGAAGAAATTCGGCTTGTCACCATAAGCACTCACAAACTTCTACAGATGCACAATCGAGAGCATCCTTTCGGGCTGTATCACCGCCTGGTACGGCAACTGCTCCGCCCACAACCGTAAGGCTCTCCAGAGGGTAGTGATGCACAACGCATCACCGGGGGCAAACTACCTGCCCTCCAGAACACCTACACCACCCGATGTCACAGGAAGGCCATAAAGATCATCAAGGACAACAACCACCCGAGCCACTGCCTGTTCACCCCGCTATCATCCAGAAGGCGAGGTCAGTACAGGTGCATCAAAGCTGGGACCGAGAGACTGAAAAACAGCTTCTATCTCAAGGCCATCAGACTGTTAAACAGCCACCACTAACATTGAGTGGCTGCTGCCAACACACTGACTCAACTCCAGCCACTTTAATAATGGGAATTGATGGGAAATGATGTAAAATATATCACTAGCCACTTTAAACAATGCTACCTAATATAATGTTTACATACCCTACATTATTCATCTCATATGTATACGTATATACTGTACTCTATATCATCTACTGCATCCTTATGTAATACATGTATCACTAGCCACTTTAACTATACCACTTTGTTTACATACTCATCTCATATGTATATACTGCACTCAATACCATCTACTGTATCTTGCCTATGCCGCTCTGTACCATCACTCATTCATATATCTTTATGTACATATTCTTTATCCCCTTACACTTGTGTCTATAAGGTAGTAGTTTTGGAATTGTTAGCTAGATTTACTTGTTGGTTATTACTGCATTGTCGGAACTAGAAGCACAAGCATTTCGCTACACTCGCACTAACATCTGCTAAACATGTGTATGTGACAAATAAAATTTGATTTGATTTGAAATTAGACTATGTCGTGTCTTTGGCGTGTCTTTGGCTCTGCCGGATTAATTTCTATGACGTGCTATTCTAAAAAATACTTTCTCCATAGTTAATATCACCTGATTGAGCTAATCAGGTAAATGTAATTAACTAGAGAGTCGGGCACCACGAAAGAATATTTATAGAGCTGTTATCTTCCAAATAAACTCTTAAAGATTTAGCAATATTTTACATCAATAGCAGTCAACATTTTTCGTCATCTTACTTCAGTCTCATATTCTGAAAGTTGTAAATTCTTGGTTATCTGCAAGAATCCTGGCTAACAAGTTGAATCAGCAATACAAAATTGGGTTTAATTATTTATTTACTAAATACCTAACTAATCACACAGAATAACATATACAAATAATTAATTATACCGGGATAATTCTTTACGTCATAGGAAACGTCCCTAGCGGGCGGAACAGATATGACAGCTTGTTACACAAAGGGAAAGGGGCGGTGTTTGAGTGAAAGAGCAGGACACTGGAACAGAGGCGAAGCTGTGCTATCGTAAATACAGTATCTTATGCATTCTAAATTACCGCCCATTTGGAAAAGGAAAATGCAATAAAAATTTACTCTGAGCTGCGCTTCAGTAGGTTGGTGGTAGATGGGAGACCGTGTTGCCAAACCGAGTCCTCTGTCCTTTGAAGAATGTCTCTGGTGTTCACTTGGATAAGTTGTAGTAACGTTGTTGTGTGGTAGATGGGATACTCTGCCTGTTGCTTCCTAACCTGCGTTTACAGCTGCGATCGCTAACTCAACGGCTAGGAGGTATCACTACTGTCGTGAATAAGAGTTCAAAGTTCATACCATTCGCAACCAAAGCTCATGCTGATGTTGGCTTTGTTCTTGTAGTTTTATCTGAACCATTCTGACATAGGATCGTCATCCTACCTCATGGGAACAGATAGTTATGTTGTAGTCAAGAGCTTATATAGGAAGGAAGTTGAGGCTGTGTTTGAAAAGTTTTATAGCCTTTGTCCCTTCACAAGGGCGGGCCACTGATTGAGCAGCCCTATTTTATGAAAATCCAAATCTCACATTTCATCCCATCACAAATAGTTTCAAATTCAAACATTTAAATTGAACAACAATGTGAATCTGATAACTCTGATGTATAGACTTTCCACTGTGTTTATGTCATCTTATCATTGATGAGAATGTCTCAGATGACAACCGAACTGACATCATATTCATTAAGTACCACTGCATATGTTCAATTGTTCGGATTACCAGAATATAGTTCATTCCCCCCCACATTCTGATGTTCCCAGAATCTCTATGTTAACCAAGGGTTTTGCAAATGTAACCTTAGTAGGGTAGAGAGAGGAAAAAGGGGGAAGAAGTATTTATGACTGTCATAAACCAACCCCCAGGCCAATGTCATGACAACTACCTAAACTATCGAAACTGGAAGAACCATCTCAATAACGGGTGAAATAAGTCCAACCGCTCACAGATTGGAAAAGTTTATAAAAATGTATATTATTTATGTTTGTGTAGTATAAGATCAACTAATCAATCAATGTGCATGCAGAAACATTGATGTTAAGACAAAATATTCAAAACAATCTATGCAACAAAGCATGCTGGGAATTAAGATAATGAGGCCCATCCAATGTCTTTTTCACTCTGAGAGAGTTAATGGAAATTAAGTAAACACATTCAAGTAACGTGGTGTTGATTCCACTGTGATTCAAATAACACTTCATTTATTCACTGCAGGTGGTGTCAATTTCAATCCCACTGGATCCCTCATATATAACACTCACAACACTTTTGACCACTTTTTTTAAAACCAAGATTTTTTAACACCCACACATTTTCTGTGTATGATAAAAGCCAAATTTAGCACAGTGAGAGCTATATGGAGTTGGGTGTCAAAGATAAGAGCTCGCCACTGTTTGTTTCTCCCTACCCTTCTCTCTCCAACACCGCCCCCCATCCACGAATCTCCCCTCTCTTATCCCTTCTCTATGATCTCCTCTCAATCCTCCCCTTTCCTATTCTCTCCCTACTTTTCCCTCTCCTATCCACCTTTCATTTTGTCCCCCTCTCCTCTGCTCCTGTCCTCTCCCCAAGTATGGTCCCTGCAGCATATCTATCTGTGGGACAGGCCTAATGGACTCTAGTTGGATTAGCAGAACATTTAATAGAGTCAAACTATTTCACACTGACTCATCTGATAATCTGTTGATTCTAGCCAGAGACTCCAGGCAAACACACACAGAGATAGACAGCTGCAGAGATACAGCAAACGTGGAGGGGAGGGCATTTCCGCATCATCAGCCACAGCCAGAGGACTAAGTTGTTGTTTTGCTGCTGTGGCCTTTCCAACTTTGCACCATGTGCCCAAGAATGGTCCCTCATAAGCCCCTGATCCCCCACTGTGAGCCCTGGGAAAGAGACCGGCCCAGGCTGGTAGTGCTCTGTGTGGTGCTGGCTGTGCACCCTGCCCAGCACTATTATTATCAGTACCATGCTGCAACTAAACTAAGCATGCAGCTGCAGAGCTATACAAGGCAAGGTGTTTTCAGTCTGGGCTTTCTGTGTAATTCTCTCCTTTTTGTCATGCCCTCCATTTTTCTCCCTCTTAACAACTCAATGTTTTTCTCTAAACTCTACCACTTTCTCCCCCACCCCACCTCATATGCCCCTTTCTCTCGGCTTTCCTCCAATCTCTGTTTTCATCGTTATATCTCTATATCTCTCTTATTTTGCCATTTCAGAGAAAAAGCATAAAGGAATCCATGCGCTGCCAGTGCAGCTTACAATTTCTCCTGCCTTCTTTCAGATGGTATATCTGCCCCTGGCTCTCTCTCTATCAGTCATATCCTCAGCCTCTATCCATCTCCATCATCTCGTCCAACACCATACATCAAACCACAAGGGAAATGGACTGATAATGGTAAGAGAGAAAAACCTCCCAGAGAGGCTCTGTATCTCATATAGTCATCATAGTAATATGCACTGTCTCTCTCACAGAGTCTCTCTCACTGAGTCTTTCTCACTGAGTCTCACTGAGTCTCTCTCACAGAGTCTCTCTCACAGAGTCTCTCTCACTGAGTCTCTCTCACAGAGTCTCTCTCACAGTGTCTTTCTCTAACATAGACAGAAAGATGAACATCAGTGGGCACTGTGCATGCTAAGGGATAAAGAATTCCTCCTTAAATACTACACTAACCTCAATGCTTCTGTCTGACTGTGTCTGAGTTACAGAGTGACTTCAGTCCGTGTCCAAAATCTGTCTTGCCTACTACTGTACTTACTAAAACTGTACTAATCGTACTAAATAGTGTTTAGAATGTACTTTTTAGTAAAAATATATGTAGTAAGCAACAAATATCAACTTACTAGCTTCATCTATACTGAGAATGTGTATTCTAATGTACAATTACATTGTTTTATCGCCATATGTTCATTTTGGTACAGCCACTCCCCTTACCTGATCATCAGCTGTTGTCAAACACACGTGGGTCTGAAAAGACGATTCTCTTCCCAAATAACATGCAGGCAATTCATTCTAGATACAAACCTGAAAGGAGTACGGCATCCTTGTATTTAAAGCATATTCAATCGAAATGTGACATAGAATAAAACATAATATTTTCAAACACCGAATCACCCTACTATTTAGAATGCAAGTACGGATTGTGGACACAACCCAAGAGATATCCCTGCTCAAAGCGAACATAAATGTCCCCTCTTTAGAAAATAATTAGATATTTATTTCAATGAAGGATGAAATAGACTGAAGGATGAAATAGAATGAAGGATGAAATGGGTAAAAGGAGATGGAACTAAACATGCTGCTGGAGAAAGGCTGGTACACTATGTGAAGTAAACATGCTGCTGGAGAAAGGCTGGTACATTATGTGAACTAAACATGCTGCTGGAGAAAGGCTGGTACATTATGTGAACTAAACATGCTGCTGGAGAAAGGCTGGTACATTATGTGAACTAAACATGCTGCTGGAGAAAGGCTGGTACATTATGTGAACTAAACATGCTGCTGGAGAAAGGCTGGTACATTATGTGAACTAAACATGCTGCTGGAGAAAGGCTGGTACATTATGTGAACTAAACATGCTGCTGCAGAAAGGCTGGTACATTATGTGAACTAAACATGCTGCTGCAGAAAGGCTGGTACATTATGTGAACTAAACATGCTGCTGCAGAAAGGCTGGTACATTATGTGAACTAAACATGCTGCTGGAGAAAGGCTGGTACATTATGTGAACTAAACATGCTGCTGGAGAAAGGCTGGTACATTATGTGAACTAAACATGCTGCTGGAGAAAGGCTGGTACATTATGTGAACTAAACATGCTGCTGGAGAAAGGCTGGTACATTATGTGAACTAAACATGCTGCTGGAGAAAGGCTGGTACATTATGTGAACTAAACATGCTGCTGGAGAAAGGCTGGTACATTATGTGGACTAAACATGCTGCTGGAGAAAGGCTGGTACATTATGTGAACTAAACATGCTGCTGGAGAAAGGCTGGTACATTATGTGAACTAAACATGCTGCTGGAGAAAGGCTGGTACATTATGTGAACTAAACATGCTGCTGGAGAAAGGCTGGTACATTATGTGAACTAAACATGCTGCTGGAGAAAGGCTGGTACATTATGTGAACTAAACATGTTGCTGGAGAAAGGCTGGTACATTATGTGAACTAAACATGCTGCTGGAGAAAGGCTGGTACATTATGTGAACTAAACATGCTGCTGCAGAAAGGCTGGTACATTATGTGAACTAAACATGCTGCTGCAGAAAGGCTGGTACATTATGTGAACTAAACATGCTGCTGGAGAAAGGCTGGTACATTATGTGAACTAAACATGCTGCTGCAGAAAGGCTGGTACATTATGTGAACTAAACATGCTGCTGCAGAAAGGCTGGTACATTATGTGAACTAAACACGAAAGAAAGAAGGAAGAAAAAACTAAATACTGAAAATTAAATACTGGTAGCTACAGGTCAGTATGACCCAGACATAGGTGGAGAGGCGTGGGTGGAGGAGGAGGGAAAGAGCAAGGGATTTCAGACACACTCTGGGGAGACCCTCCGGACAAGGCTAATCTACTCTCTCCCTCATTCAATCACTCTCTCTCTCTCACTCTCATCTTCTCTCCTTTACTCTCTCTCATCCCTCCCTCCTCCAGACAAACATTTTCCCACCATATTGAGGAGAACAGTCAGAGACACAGCATGTCTACAATTCTAGACATTGGGTCCTGAGAGAGACATAACCTTAAATCTTTCAATCTCTCTGTCTGAGCCACTCCCAGTGAGAGAGGCACTACTTGAACAGACAGCTATCAGCACCTACCTCTACAGAGCCTAATCAATAACACGCCACAATGTTTTTATTTATTTAACCTTTGTTTAACTAGACAAGTCAGTTAAGAACAAATACGTATTTACAATGACGGCCTACCCCAGCCAAACCCTAACCCGGAAGGGTTGGGAGCCATGTAATCTAGTGCTCAACATCCATTACTGACCGACCCACTGGTCAGTAGCAGAGGGATACAGGATGGTCTGGACGATCACAGCAGCATCTTCTAGTACATGGTGCAAATCTCCCTGTTACATCAGTGCATGATTGATGCAAAAGACTGAGACACGGATATGGATCTGAAGAGACAATTTATCCCTGAGAGAGTAAGGGAGTGCACCACAAGAGGCAAGTGATGTATTAATTCAGGATAAATGCAGTATTCATCATTAGCTACTCAGAGCCAGACTGAGTGAATGAAATGAAACCTCAAGGCACCCTGTGTCTGCTGCTCTGTACTGAGTAGGCCTGACTGATGCCTCTTCACAGTTTGACTAGAAGAGCACAACTAAAAGAGAAGTTGTTACAGACCTATATCCATTTCAATGAAGGACCAGCAAACTGTTACAGACCTATATCCATCCTGCCCTGCCTATCTAAGGTCTTCGAAAGCCAAGTCAACAAACAGGTCACTGACCATCTCGAATCCCACCGTACCTTCTCCGCTGTGCAATCTGGTTTCCGAGCCGGTCATGGGTGCACCTCAGCCACACTCAAGGTACTAAACGACATCATAACCGCCATCGATAAAAGACAGTACTGTGCAGCCGTCTTCATCGACCTTGCCAAGGCTTTCGACTCTGTCAATCACCATATTCTTATCGGCAGACTCAGTAGCCTCGGTTTTTCGGATGACTGCCTTGCCTGGTTCACCAATTACTTTGCAGACAGAGTTCAGTGTGTCAAATCGGAGGGCATGCTGTCCGGTCCTCTGGCAGTCTCTATGGGGGTGCCACAGGGTTCAATTCTCGGGCCGACTCTTTTCTCTGTGTATATCAATGATGTTGCTCTTGCTGCGGGCGATTCCCTGATCCACCTCTACGCAGACGACACCATTCTATATACTTTCGGCCCGTCTTTGGACACTGTGCTATCTAACCTCCAAAAAAGCTTCAATGCCATACAACACTCCTTCCGTGGCCTCCAACTGCTCTTAAACGCTAGTAAAACCAAACGCATGCTTTTCAACCGGTCGCCCTGGATGGTTCCGACCTAGAATATGTGGACGTCTATAAGTACCTAGGTGTCTGGCTAGACTGCAAACTCTCCTTCCAGACTCATATCAAACATCTCCAATCGAAAATCAAATCAAGAGTCGGCTTTCTATTCCGCAACAAAGCCTCCTTCACTCAAGCCGCCAAGCTTACCCTAGTAAAACTGACTATCCTACCGATCCTCGACTTCGGCGATGTCATCTACAAAATGGCTTCCAACACTCTACTCAGCAAACTGGATGCAGTCTATCACAGTGCCATCCGTTTTGTCACTAAAGCACCTTATACCACCCACCACTGCGACTTGTATGCTCTAGTCGGCTGGCCCTCGCTACATATTCGTCGCCAGACCCACTGGCTCCAGGTCATCTACAAGTCTATGCTAGGTAAAGCTCCGCCTTATCTCAGCTCACTGGTCACGATGGCAACACCCATCCGTAGCACGCGCTCCAGCAGGTGTATCTCACTGATCATCCCTAAAGCCAACACCTCATTCGGACGCCTTTCGTTCCAGTACTCTGCTGCCTGTGACTGGAACGAATTGCAAAAATCGCTGAAGTTGGAGACTTTTATCTCATTCACCAACTTCAAACATCAGCTATCTGAGCAGCTAACCGATCGCTGCAGCTGTACATAGTCTATTGGTAAATAGCCCACCCTTTTCACCTACCTCATCCCCATAATGTTTTTATTTATTTACTTTTCTGCTCTTCTGCACACCAATATCTCTACCTGTACATGACCATCTGATCTTTTATCACTCCAGTGTTAATCTGCAAAATTGTAATTATTTGCCTA
Organism: Oncorhynchus kisutch; assembly: GCF_002021735.2. Lineage (NCBI taxonomy): Eukaryota > Metazoa > Chordata > Actinopteri > Salmoniformes > Salmonidae > Oncorhynchus > Oncorhynchus kisutch. The sequence continues at coordinate 68,369,149 of NC_034181.2, read as the reverse complement.
CCTCCTCATGCCTTTTGCACACATTGTATATAGACCCCCCCTTTGTTTTCTACTGTGTTATTGACTTGTTAATTGTTTACTCCATGTGTAACTCTTTGTTGTATGCTCACACTGCTATGCTTTATCTTGGCCAGGTCGCAGTTGCAAATGAGAACTTGTTCTCAACTAGCCTACCTGGTTAAATAAAGGTGGAAAAAAAAAAAAAAAAAAAAAAGTTAAAGAGGTTGATAGAGTGGAATGGGAGTGTGCTGCATTGATAAGGCATTGGAGCTAGAGTAAACGCTGGGCCTGGAGCAGCACAGATAGGGCCGACAGCTGTGCACTGGAACACAGGAGACTGGGACAGAAAGACAGACAGAACACATAGGAACAAAGGAAAGAGTTTAGGATAAGAGATTGTCTGTAGGGTTTTGGTCTTAAACATAGAATACAGGTAAGCAAGCATGGACACATGACACACCTACGCACACGTGCACACATGCACACACACACCTCCCCCTGGGGGGTTATTGCTGTTTCCTGAGATTGACCATCCAGTGTGGTGTGGGTGTGTGTTTGTCCACTCTCTCTGTCTGAGTATTGATGGTTAACAGTGGTAGCCCCCTGCTCCTCTGACATTCACCTGCTACTATCTCACCAGTCACTCCCCGTTCACTGCTGTGCTCTACTGTGTTGTGAGGGAGCAGGACTATTACTGCTTATGTATCCTTATTTCCACGTAAAACCCACCACTGGTGGGCGTGGCCAAAGGGCTCTATTTTCATGTAATCAAACAAATGTAAATGCCTAAACGGGATTGGCACTTGGAACCGGTGCTATGGTCAGACGACATAAAACACACCAGTACCTACTGTAAAATATGGTGGTTCATATTTGATGTTATGGGACTATTTTGCTTCCACTGGTCCTGGGGCCCTTGTTAAGGTCAACGGTATATCATGAACTTTACCAAGTAAAATCAACATTTTTACAATGGCCATCTCAGTCTCCGGACATGAACCCCATTGAAAACCTGTGGTTTGAACTGGCAGTCCATAAGAGCAAAGGATATGAAGGATGTGTAAAGATTCTGTATGGAGGAATGGTCTAAGATCCCTCCCAATGTGTTCTCCAATCTCATACAACAGTATCGTTATCCCCGCAAGGTGAGGTATTGAAAGGTATTGGAACAGGGGTGGCAATAATTTTGACCCATATCTTTTTGAGGAAAAAAACATATTACTTGTTAGACAAAATCTCTTCCTCTGAGCAATTGTAGTAGAATAAAATATGATTTGTGAGATATCAATGTGACAAATGCTTTTTACAGAGGTAAAATATTAAGAGAACGGGGGAATAGAAAAAGAAAACAGGAGATGAGGAAGAGAGGAGGACATAAGAGAAGATAAGAGAGAAACAATTCAATCAAAAAGGAGAGAAGAAGAGGTAACAGGAGGTCCAAATGACTCCCTCCATAGTGTGTATCAAAGCAGTAGTGTGGTCCAGTGTATGACAGTATATTTTAGAGAGAGAGAACGAATGCTGGGCAACAACAGCTCTGGCATGTTTAAACAACAGATTAGCATTAATCTGCCTTTCAAATCAGCCCAGGTTACAGGTGTTTACTGTGATTACCAACCAAACGCTATTATTATAATTACTCACTTAGGCTCCTGGCAGAGAGAGACAGAGGGGGAGAGAGAGGAAGAGAAAGAGAAAGAGAGAGAGGGGGGGGGGTATATGCATACCATCCTGCCTTTTCCTGGTGGAAACACCTGCAGGTAATCAGATTAAATGATAGATTGAACGAATCTCTTTGTGAAACAGGAGAGACCGACAGGAGGCTGCAAACAAGAGGGTGCTTTACTCTAAACACTCGCAACAAAGGAAGTACATCTTAAGGCATGTGTGTGTGTGTGTTTGTATCAGAGACATTCCTCTTTTGGTATTTCACAGACTAGATTCATCTTTCTGGAGGCGGAGGGCCGTTTGGTGTGGGATGGGCCAGTATAGACTGCATGGCTAGAGACCATCTGGACATCTGCAGACAGAACCCACAACATCCTCGGGCTAACTTTGAGCTAAATTTCATCTAACTTTGAGCTAAATTTCATCTAACTTTTAGCTAAATTTCATCTAACTTTGGCAAAGAATCCAATATTTTTTGCTCATTGCCACAGAAGAGAGACAGTTAAATCTAGAGAGCGAATGAGGGACCAGTTATAGTCTCTTTGTTGGCATCTTTATTCAAAGAAGGAGAGCTTTTTGGCCACTCAGAGCTTCGGTACCCTCTTCCACTGAAAGAGAAAGTGGAATGATTACTGTATTTGACAATGATAAAGCCCCAGATTCATCTCACTAAAACACCCCCTATGTCTGGAAGAGGAGTACAGTCTACAACATCTCTGACTGCTTGTCTGTCCTAAACAATGTACCTCAGATGGCATCCTAAAGGTCTTTGTTCCCGAGAACCCCCCCCACAACCCACCTCTCTCTCCTAACCACCACATTCTCAGTCCAAAACCATCATACATTCAACTGACTTTTAATAATCAGGTATAGTATGACCCCGCTGTAACCATGGTGACGCACGACCCTCATAATTTTCAGCGAAGATTATGAGTGTGTGTGTGTGAGCCTCCTCTCCAGTCCCAGTCACAGCTTTGTCCCTTTATGGTCTGTCTGAGCCCAGGAACAAGGGGCAGAACAGTAATTGGACGTTTCAAAGATGAACAGCATTCATTAGGATGGTTAGTGTTAATTAGGAGCATTAGACAGTAGTAAGGTGACGAGTGACAGAGGGGGTGGCAGTGGAGGGTGTGTGTGTGTGTCCTTCCCCCCACCACATCTCTGTCTCTAGCAGAGGATACTGTTCAGGGAGATCAGGATGTTCTCTGTTAGAGACACCTTAAAATGTCACTGTAAAAGTAAAAACGCTAAATTAAAAGGTTGTCAGAAACTGGCGTCTGTAATTAATCCAACTAGCCCTTTTAATATGGCATACCCAGACAAAGGCGAGTTTATCTTTTTCATGTCACTCTAAATTGTTCTCAAATGATCTAGCAACCCTAGTCTATGACCATGTCCAAATCTGTCACAGTGAACTACAAGTCAAAAATATGAAAGCACTACTTGAAAAGTGAAAAACTCTTCCTAACTTGACTTACTAACCACACACAGAATGAAAACTGTGAACTGCTGAGGGTGAGAGCCCATCTGTGAACCCCTCTACACAGGACACATCCTATTTAAGACAGAAACCAGCCCGGCTCCTTCCGTTCCTGACCCTTTAAGAAGGACAGTAAAGCATCAGCTCAACACTAGAGGAGAAAAAGGGGGGGGGAAACATCTAGGGCAAATAATAAGCTGTCAATCAGAGCAACCTCAGGAGAGCTGTCAGGGGTTTAGCTGTGATTGACAGGTGTGACATTTGCTGAGTCGACCCCACACTGCAGTCTGAGATCCTCACAGGAGGAGACATCCACCTGAGCCAAGAGCTCCCCAAAACTTATTGACACTCTCTCTCTCTCTCTCTAATTTAATTTCAGGGGCTTTATTGGCCTGGGAAACATATGTTTACATTTCCTAAGCAAGTGAAATACATAATAAACAAAAGTGAAATAAACAATAAAAAATGCACAGTAAACATTATACAGTTCCAAAAGAATAATGACATGTTATGTCTATATACAGTGTTGGAATGATGTGCAAATAGTTCAAGTACAAAAGGGAAAATAAATAAACATAAATACAGGCTGTATTTATAATGACGTTTGTTCTTCACTGGTTGCTCTTTTCTTCTGGCAACAGGTCACACATCTTGTTGCGGTGATGGCACACTGTGGTATTTCACCTAATAGATATGGGAGTTTATCAAGGCTGGGTTTGTTTTCTAAGTCTTTGTGGGTCTGTGTAATCTGAGGGAAATATGTGTCTCTAATATGGTCATAGATTTGACAGGAGGTTAGGAAGTGCAGCTCAGATTCCACCTCATTTTGTGGGCAGTGTGCACATAACCTGTCTTCTCTTGAGAGCCAAGTCTGCCTTTGGCGGCCTTTCTCAGTAGCAAGGTTATGCTCACTGAGTGTACATAGTTAAAGGTTAATTTTGGGTCAGTCACTGTTTTTTGTAAATTCTTTCCAATGTGTCAAGAATTTAACGTCTCTTTTCTGGATTTTGATAATTAGCGGGTATCGGCCTAATTCTGCTCTGCATGCATTATTTGGTGTTTTACGCTGTGCGGACCACAGATCTCACAACCATAAAGGGCACTGGGTTCTATAACTGATTCAAGTGTTTTTTTGCCAGATCCTAATTGTTATTTCGAATTCTATGTTCCTTTGACGGCATAGGAGGCCCTTTTTGCCTTGTCTCTCAGGTTGTTCACAGCTTTGTGGAAGTTACCTGTGGCGCTGATGTTTGTGTGTTCTAGGGCAATGGTGTCTAGATGGAATTTGTATGTGGTCCTGGGAACGAAACCTTTTTTGGAACACCATTATTTTGGTCTGACTGAGATTTACTGTCAGGGCCCAGGTCTGACAGAATCTGTGCAGAAGATCTAGGTGCTGTTGTAGGCCCTCCTTGGTTGGAGATAGAAGCACCAGATCATCAGCAAACAGCAGACATTTGACTTCAGATTCTAGTAGGTTGAGTCTGGGTGCAGCAGACTGTTCTAGTGCTCGTGCCAATTCGTTGATAGGGTGGGTCTTAAGCTGCATCTGTCTGTCTGTCTGTCTGTCTGTCTGTCTGTCTGTCTGTCTGTCTGTCTGTCTGTCTGTCTGTCTGTCTGTCTGTCTGTCTGTCTGTCTGTCTGTCTGTCTGTCTGTCTGTCTGTCTGTCTGTCTGTCTTATACATATACACTTTCGCACAGCACAGCACAGAACACACACACACACACACCACAAGTCTGTCCTAGAACTAAGAGAAAAAGCAGTCCTAGAGCTAAGAGAAACCCACTGAATGCCAAAACGTCCTAACACACCTTCACTGAGAAGTCTGACTAAAAAGCAACAGAGAGAAGGGGTGGGTGGGTTTAAAGACAGAGCTGCTGTGAATACAGAGGAGCAAGGAGGCCTGCTGCTATCAGAGCCAGATAACAAATAACAGCCATTAACAGAGAGCTGCACAGTGTCTCAGGGCTAATGCAGCAGAACTAAAGGCACAGATATGGCCCACCCCTACTGCAGCTCTTCCTTTGTATATGGAAATGTACTGTGAAGAAATATGAGTGTATGAGTGTGTGTGTTTGGGGTTTTGCGGGGGGTACAAGTGGTATACAGATAGTGTGCATAGTGTGTGTGTGTTAGCTGAAGGACAGCTATGTGTTCATTGGTAGGCACCTCAGGTCTGTAAGTGGGAATAAATGGAGTGTGAAGCAGGAGAGGGGGGGGGGGGACTTTGAGGAGACAGAGTGTGTGTGTGTGTGTGTGTGTGTCCTTTGTGGTGGCCAAAGATCACCTGGGGTCAAACCTAATTTTCCTGCAGAATTAATTACCAGATGCACACACACACACACACACACACACACACACACACACACACACACACACACACACACACACACACACACACACACACACACACACACACACACACACACACACACACGTCTGGTAATTGTGTGTGCATCTGGTAATTAAAGAAGACAGAGTGTGTGTGTGTGTGTGTGTGTGTGTGTGTGTGTGTGTGTGTGTGTGTGTGTGTGTGTGTGTGTGTGTGTGTGTGTGTGTGTGTGTGTGTGTGTGTGTGAGCGTGTGAGTGTGTGTGTGCCTGCCTGTAGGGTTAGATTTTTCCCTGGTGTCAGTACTGTAGTCCTGGCATCTCTGATGGGGTCACTGGCACCACACAACAACACACACACATACATTCACCCCCATTACCCCACTGTGCTGACTGGGAGCTTTTACAGGACAGGCCGCTCAAACGCTGACACACTCAAACTCCCTCTGTCTCACTCTCTCCCTCCCTCTATTGCCCTTTTACTCAATTCCTCCATCACTCTCTCCCTCACTGGATTGAACTGGACATTATTTTCAGTGTGTTATCGTTTCTGATCATGCACTCTTAAAAAGCATGTCAGCTCCACTCTGGTGACCTAAGCACATCTGACAACAAAGACAAAACAAGCTCTAGCTCCTCCTCCTCCTCTAGCTCCTCCAGCCTCCTCTGGTGCTGTTGCGACAGTGTTCAAACAGGAGCAGAAGTAGTCTCCCGAAGCTGTTATAACCCAGGAAGGTTAGACTGTCTTTTCTCTCCTTTTCTTGTCCTTGACATAACGATGAATGAGAGATGTATGAACGTATTCATCTTCAGGCTTTAATGTGCAATGCCTTCCCTTGATATTCCATGTTATACTACAATAGAAGCACCCGGGGCCTCTCTCAGAGCAACACTAAGGCCCGCAGGTCTCAAATCACACCTGTCTGACTCATCATAAATCCATATGTAGCGCTCCTGCTAACTTGTCAGGAAGTAGTCTTTGGTTGGGTACAGATGACAGGGTTGTGTATGTGCCTGTTGGTTTGTGGAGTTGGAAAGGGAGTGTGCGTGAGAGAGATTCTATGTCTGTTTCGCCTGGGTGTGTGCGTTTTTGGGTTATAGTGTGTAGTGTACTGTGTGTTTGTGTGTGTGTTTGTGTTTGTATTTGGGGCCAAGATATACATCTGTATGTATGGAGAAACATTTAGCAACGTGTATCATGTGTGTGTGTGCTCGCGTTGACTTAAGTGTGTGTGTGTGTGTGCATGCAGTGTAGTGTGTGTGTAGCAGGGAGCTGGTTGGGTCCCCTTGCCGCCCTGGGGGCTTCAGAGCCCATTTCCCATTGTGCAGTGTGATAAGTTTCTCTGTCAGATCCTCCCAGCACCACTATATTTCTGATAAGCTCCGCTGACAGTTTTCCAGACCTCTGGCACAGAGATCAATTTGAGATTGATTCGGAATGCCCTGCTGGGCCGAGCTGGGAGATCAATTTGAGATGGATTGTTCACGCCAGGGGGCAAACGGCACACACCTCTCTCTCTCTATCTCTCTCTCTCTCTCCCTTACTTGCTTTCTTTACCTCCCGTCACACTCCCCCCTTTCTCCTCATCCCTCTCTCCCTCCCTTCTGATCTATCTTTTTCTCATCCTCTATCACTCTCCCCATTTCCTACATTGCTCTTCTCTCTCTCTCTCTCTCTCTCTCTCTCTCTCTCTCTCCTCTCCCCCTCTCCCTCTTCCGGGGTGTGTATGAGTGTGTCAGGCAGACTGAGGAGCAGTAGGGGTAGGAATGACTCCATTAGCTCAGGGCCAGCTCCTGTGGAGTGATAAGCCTCAGGCCACCACAGATAACTCATCTGGATTGGTAATGTACACACACACAGACCACAGAGAATACGAATGGATACCCCCCTGGCCTCACAAACACACGCACAAGGAAACACACACACATAGCTTAGGCCAGTTCCATTCTCTCCAGCCAAGTGACCATGGTCAGCCAACCTCCTAGCCTGTCACCCCAACTGCATTCTGAACTTATCTTAAGTCATCAGGCCCAGGACAGACCCATCTCCATCCCTTTATCCCTCCTTCCCTTCACCCCATATCCACTCCTCCATCCTTTCCACCAATACATCCCATCCATCTCTGCATCCTACCACCCCACCATCCATTCACCCCATCCGTTCCTCTAATTCCCTCTCTCTGCCTCTACTCTCTGGCCCAGTGGCCAGTGTTATTACCATATGGAAACCTCCTTCCTCTATCTCTAACTAGACCCTGACCGTATCTCTATCTAGACCCTGACCTGAGCACTATATAGACCCTGACCTTATCACTATCTAGACCCTCACCTTATCACTATCTACATCCTGACCCTATCTCTATCTAGACCCTGGCCTTATCTCTAACTAGACCCTGACCGTATCTCTATCTAGACCCTGACCTGAGCACTATATAGACCCTGACCTGATCACTATATAGACCCTGACCTTATCTCTATCTAGACCCTGACCTTATCTCTATCTAGACCCTGACCTTATCTCTATCTAGACCCTGACCTTATCTCTAACTAGACCCTGACCGTATCTCTAACTAGACCCTGACCTTATCACTATCTACATCCTGACCCTATCTCTATCTAGACCCTGACCTTATCTCTAACTAGACCCTGACCGTATCTCTATCTCGACCCTGACCTTATCTCTATCTAGACCCTGACCTTATCTCTAACTAGACCCACATCTTATCTATATCTACATCCTGACCTTATCTCTATCTAGACCATGACCTTATCTCTAACTAGATCCTGACCTTATCTCTATCTAGACCCTGACCTTATTTCTAACTAGACCCTGACCTTATCTCTAACTAGACCCTCACCTTATCTCTAACTAGACCCTGACCTTATCTCTAACTAGACCCTGACCTTATCTCTAACTTGACCCTGACCTTATCTCTATCTACATCCTGACCTTATCTCTATCTAGACCCTGACCTTATCTCTAACTTGACCCTGACCTTATCTCTATCTACATCCTGACCTTATCTCTATCTACATCCTGACCTTATCTCTATCTAGACCATGACCTTATCTCTAACTAGACCCTGACCTTATCTCTATCTAGACCCTGACCTTATCTCTAACTAGACCCTGACCTTATCTCTAACTAGACCCTGACCGTATCTCTAACTAGACCCTGACCTTATCTCTAACTTGACCCTGACCTTATCTCTATCTAGACCCTGACCTTATCTCTATCTAGACCCTCACCTTATCTCTATCTAGACCCTCACCTTATCTCTATCTAGACCCTCACCTTATCTCTAACTAGACCCTGACCTTATCTCTAACTAGACCCTGACCTTATCTCTAACTAGACCCTGACCTTATCTCTAACTTGACCGTGACCTTATCTCTATCTAGACCCTGACCTTATCTCTAACTTGACCCTGACCTTATCTCTAACTAGACCCTGACCTTATCTCTAACTAGACCCTGACCTTATCTCTATCTAGACCCTGACCTTATCTCTAACTAGACCCTGACCGTATCTCTAACTAGACCCTCTATCTGACCTTATCTCCTTACCACATCTGGTACCCACAAAACTGAATGGGACTGTTACTGTAGACAACAGTCAGTCTAAGGATGTGGAACATTACAGTAGGAAGGCTGCATCTATGGAACAGAGGAGGAGGAAGACAAGTGTCCGAGCAGTGTAGTGTACAATGTTTGGGCCACCTGCTATGGTTCACTTGTCTGATCTCAGAGATCCCTCATTTACCCATTAACCTGACCCTGTTAGCAGTCAGGACCATACATAATCTAGACAAACACAGGGAGAGAAGTGAGACAACAAATCCCAGAGATTAACCTTACACCCCTGGCTTGTGGACCACCAGGGAATGGGGCTGATGTCATGAGCCGTAGCCCAGTGCGTGTGCCCTTGGCTGGGTTGCCCATGCAGCCAGAGTCCCTGCAGGGAAATGGAGCCTCCACACCTGGGTGCCTCTATAAGAACCTGTCACCACTCTATTAATCAGACTGTAACCTGGACACCAGGCCTGGGCTGAACAGTAACAGGACCCAGCGCTATGTGACACCTCATTACACTAAAGGTTTTATTCTCTCTCATCCCGGGAGTGACCACCCTCACCTCCCTAATATCACACTAGATATTATATTATATTATACCCACCACATGCCTACCCTCCTCTGCCCCCTCTACTTCCCTTTTTTGGCCACCCCCCATCCCCAAATAACACACTCGCTAATCCCCCATGGCACCTTCCTACCCTGTGCCCCCTCCCTGCCCTCCCAGAGAGCTCTGGCCCTAACAAGCCAGTCTAATAGGGCGGTGTAGTATTTTAGTGGGCCATCGGCCCCAGCAGCTGCCCCTATGCCCTCCTTGCGCCCACCCCCCTGACCCCCTTCCCCTTTCCGAGCCTGTGAAAGATGGGTCTGATCTATTATTACCCCCCCCCCCCCATCCAAAGGCCAGCCCCCCTAGTAATGAACACAGATGATGCCCCATTAGAGGAATGGAACGCATAGAGAGAGAGCAGAGTGAAAATATATATGACCAGATGCCTAGCACACACTGCATTCAGTCAGACCCTCCTCTCCTGCCTCATCTCATTCTCCCCACTGAGGGAAAATGGAGCAGACAGTAATGGCCGGTGTAATTCCAGGGTCCAAGCTGGACCTTCATATTTATAAGTGAATGCTTACATGGCCACAGAAGAGTGCTGATGAGTGTTGAGGGTTTAGAGTTGCAGTGACTCCCTATGGGCTCAGATGAAAAGGCAGGGAATTATTACTGTAAATGTCCATGTTAAAACTCATAGCATATACAATAATTACATAATAACAAATGTGATTGTAATGCAAATTGATTCTACATGTCTTTGCTTTCCCAAACACATGAGAAGCTATAGTTTGGAGCATTTGTGGTTCCTAAAGACGTTACAAATGTATTGGAAACAAGTTATCAAGTCATGTTACATGCCATGGAACATGTTAGAATTGCAAATGGAAAATGTTCATTTTGTGAATTCCCAGTAGGGAGAGGTAATAAGCAACATTTGTGGCTCTATGCAAAAAACAAGGACACATTTGGAGTGTAGTTCGTCTTCACTCCCCTGGGCAGTTGTTTCATCCTAGTGATTCAAGGCTCTGAACTACAGAGATGTCTTATTATACTGCCCACATTCCTCAACCTTTATAAACTCATTAACTAAATCATCTGCTGTTCCATAAAAGCACAATTAGAGAGAAGAGCTGTTTGCTCATACAATAATTTACTGCTTACATGCTCCCTGCGCTGCCTCAAACTTCCAGCTCTGTGTGCCATGGGAATGTGTGTGTGTGTGGGTGTGGGTGTGGGTGTGTGTGTGTGTGTGTGTGTGTGTGTGTGTGTGTGTGTGTGTGTGTGTGTGTGTGTGTGTGTGTGTGTGTGTGTGTGTGTGTGTGTGTGTGTGTGTGTGCAAGCGTATGTGTGTAGAGAGAGAGACTGTTGGCCTTTCATAGCACCTGAGTCTCTGTGTACAGGACAAACAGTACAGTGAGCTTTTGTAGCAGTGCACTGGTGCGAACGGGCAATGGCAGCTGTATCTCTGCCTCAAACAGTGTGAAACTGTGCCCCCATCCCTCATCCCACAGCTGGGCCACGCAGAGCCACATAGCCCCTGTCACCGCCTGCAGTCCTGGAGGAAACAAACGATGACAAAACCCATCCACTGTCAGGGTCATTCAAGAGCAATGTCTTCAGTGAGACAGATGAGAGAGAGCGAGGGAGAGCAAGAGAGAGCGAGACAGAGAGCCATTGCTTTGCCAATACAGCCCTTGAATTTAATTAAAAGAGAGAGAGAGAGAGAAAGAGAGAGGCTATAATATGATGTGATGTGTGTGACCAGGTGTGTTGCTAGGTGTTTGATGTCCATTCTATTTGAAGTGTCACACTGGACTACATGTATGAGCTGTGTCATGGTGGGAATGCTGCCTGCCTGAATGTCAGGTGTCTCTCTGCTATCTTACTCTCTTCTACATTCCATCACTGAAGTGTGCCTTTGCTGTGTTCAAAGCCATGTCTATGCCTGTTATCCCAGGTGTGTTACATGTCTTGTCCATATCAATGGAGACCACTCTGTTGGAGAGAGGTGAGGGTGACATGTGCAGGGGGGAGGGGACTGGGGTAGTGTGGGAGGGGGTGGGCATGGGAAGAAAAGGGGCTCCTTTGGTATGAGAGGACAGCGGGTTGAGGGTTAGGGTTGTGATTGAGGCTATGGTTAGGGTTGAATCCAGGATGTGGACATGAAGCTAGGGTAAGGGTTTTGGTTGAGGGTTAAGGTTGCACGGGGAGTTGGACAAGAAGCTACGGTTACGGTTAGAGTTGTGGTTGAGGCTAGGGTTGAACTGGGATGTGGACTTGAATCTAGTGTTAGCGGTTAGGGGACAGGGCTGGTCAGACAGAGAGGGTGTGGTAGAGTGCAGAAAGAGGGAGGTGTGATGCAGATTAAAGGCACCTGAAGGGCAGGGTGTGGGCGGAACATTCCTGCTATAACCACAAACGATACACCAGGGTGATTTCCATCCTTGGGGGGGATCCCTGGAGCTCCCTGGGATGGACAGGGAATACTGGCATCACCATAGTATCCAGACAGTTTTAAAAAGAGAAAACAGAACATCCTGCTTCATTTCACTCTATTGTGAAGGGTGGCAATATTCAGTATTTGACCATGACTGTATACATGACTGTATACTATTGCTGTCCTGATATGACATATATTCCTCCAGCTATCTCAGCACAGTAACTCTAGTGTAGCTGCAGCGCTGCCTATCCAATGGCTAACAGTTAACCATAATCAGATCCAATCACATGCATGCACTTCATCAACAGATTGATTTAAGACAGCCCAGATAGAAGGTGTGCTCCACAACATGTTAGCGGAGTGGAACTGACCTTCCACAGAGTTGCATGCTTTTCCAGAGAACGCATAGCCCCTCTTTGATTATCTCTTTTATACCATGACTATAATTTAACACATTTGCTGCTAAAAAATGTGTTCATTTGCAGGTAGAAATGTGTTCAATCTCCACTGCAGTAGGTAGCAAGTTTACTAGATAGCTACAGTAGTTGCCTTGGTAACCAAACAAACAGACTTGCTAGTTTATCTAACTAAACTTTTGTGGAAAATTTGATCCAAAGATTAAGGTAGAGACTATTTAATTGTATAATAGAAAAATCTTCAATCAAGCAGCTGCATGGGAGATCCATCTCTGATTCCACAGGGAACAACTCAAAGAATAAATGGCTACATGTCTCTTAATAGGAGGTCATAATACAATCATACTGTTTACCTAACAGATCTTTTCTAAGAGCAACAGTTCCAGAACACAATGGCCTTGTGTTAGGGTGTCGACATAACAGGAGGCTACGCAAGGCATAACATCACAGTTCAAAACAGAAAATGTTCCTTGAGAAGTAAACAACAGCTCACCCCAAATTCTGCTACAACTAAACCATCAGTCCTAGCTTGCTATTGGGAAAATCGAAATCAACAATGCCAATAATGTATTCAAAGCGACTTTTGCTTTCAAACATAGAACATGTAAGAATGAACTAAAGCCATTTAATTCTACCGTGCAAATATAACGTGCCTTATAGGGAAATAATGCACGCTCTAAAATATCCTTCAAGCCAATCAGAAACGAGTGGTATAAATGATTATATAGGATAACAGATATTGCATTGGCAAATATGTGTGTGTGTGTGTGTCTCTGGTTTATCCCCATTTTTCAACAGGGGCAAACACACCCAGCAGCAACCTTAATGCTTTACCCACAACCAATCACCAGCTGGGATATTTACCACAGCAACAGGGGTGCTGGTGTAGGGCACACATAACAGAGAGAAGAGTGTGTGTGTGACACGCAGGTTGGCAGTCTAAAGTGATGTGAACGTGTATAAACTGATATGAGACTCACCCGTATGGATTGCTGCTGGGTCTCTTGCTGCCGGTCTTGGAACGGCTGGACTTCAGCTCTCCACTCATGCTAATGTCTGTAAAGAACAACACAACCATAGTCAGGTGTGAAAAGGCATGGCACAGTATGGCATAACTCGCACCAGCACTACGAATACCAGGCTGTTTCTGCTTTAACCAACCATATCTTTTCTGTTTTTACTCTAGCAATTGACTTGGTTGTTGTCTTCATGTGGCATGAAAACGACAGTGGTTGGCAGAAACAGACTGGCACCGATGCCGTCTATCTACACACTGACACTAACTGTGTCTCTGTTGGCACCAACTTAGCATCAGAAACAAACATGTCTGTACATCAAGAGACTCTTGTCACAGCACATTAGCTCACTGGCGTTGAGACACATGGCACTGGTCATTCCGACTTGCACACATATTTGCGCACGCACGCACGCACGCACGCATGCACACACACACACACACACACACAAACAAACAAACAAATACACACTCACACAAACACACCATCCCCGTGGCTCAATTATACAGGAGCCATCTTGATTATTGCACATGCCAGAGCAGCTCTCCCTCTATGGCGTGTGAGAGGGGATGGTGGTTCAGAGAAGAGGGAAGAGAAGAGAGGCCATTCTAATATGGACAGATGGGAGAGGGGACTAAAGCATGACTGAGCTGGCTGCAGAGAGAGAGATGTGATGGGGAAGTGCATCTTTGTGTGTGTGGTGGGCTTGTATTATTATCATTGTGGGTACTGGAAAACCCCAAAAGTACCCACAAGGATGGTAAAACAAGGAAAATTCCCAGGTCCCCATGAGGACAAAGGCTATTTTAGATTTAGTGTTAGGATTACAATTAGGGTTAGAATAATGGTTAGGGGTTAGATTTATGGTTAGTAGTTAGGGTTAGGTTTGGGGTAAGGTTTAGGGTTAGGATTTTAAATGAAAATACATTTTAGGTCCCCACAAGGATAGTGAAACATATGGTGTGTGTGTGTGTGTGTGTGTGCGCATTTGTGTAGGTTTGCCCTCCCCTTTTTATATCCTGACCAAGCCTATTTGCCTGTCCTCCAGGGTCTGGGTGTGACCTAGGTCTCCTCCACCTTCATGGCCCGGATCGGGCTCTCCCTGGTGGGGTTGGCAGGGTGGGTCAGGCTGGCAAAGTGGCAGTACTCTGGAGCTCAGGCCCAGGGCCGGCCTCGCCTCCCACAGTGACAGCATGTCTGATAAACGGAGCTGTGTTGCCTAATTGCCCTCCGTCTGTCACAGGGAAATGTATGGGCTCTCAGTCTGCAGAATTTTGACAAGGCACCCCGCTGTCCACTGCCTCCTGTCCACATCCAGTGGCACACATGGGTCAACAACCACCTACAGACAGATACAGTATGCACAAACAAGTAAAGTATACACACTGCTGGTAGGAATATGCCTTGGTGAACGACATTTCTAACTATTTCATGTCTTCTGAAGATACATTTAGAAGAGCATTTGAAACCACCCCCCAAGCCCACAGCTATACCCTATCAAAACTAAGTCAGAATAAGCCATTAGTAGCATTGAGATGCATCACTATAACATTAACCCCACAGGCTTCAGTAGTGACTGTGGGAACAAGGCTGTGGGAATAGTGTACCTCATGTTTTGTTTACTGAGCTAATCGATTACACGATAAAGTCGTTACAGACAGACAGACAGACAGACAGACAGACAGACAGACAGACAGACAGACAGACAGACAGAGCCCACGCATCCTGCTCTACAGGGGACCAGCCTCAGGAGAGAGGGATGGCAATTCGATTTCCCTACTGCCTTCTCCATTGGAACACAAAGCAGGATGCCTCTCAACGCTAAAAAATACAACTACAAAGCTTTCAATGTCTGCAGGGGACAGAACATGATTAGCGTACCAATAATTTTGACTTGGCTGTTGATGTGTTCTTTTTTTAATTTATTTATTTTACCTTTATTTAACCAGGTAGGCAAGTTGAGAACAAGTTCTCATTTACAATTGCGACCTGGCCAAGATAAAGCAAAGCAGTTCGACAGATACAATGACACAGAGTTACACATGGAGTAAAACAAACATACAGTCAATAATACAGTATAAACAAGTCTATATACAATGTGAGCAAATGAGGTGAGAAGGGAGGTAAAGGCAAAAAAGGCCATGGTGGCAAAGTAAATACAATATAGCAAGTAAAACACTGGAGTGGTAGTTTTGCAATGGAAGAATGTGCAAAGTAGAAATAAAAATAATGGGGTGCAAAGGAGTAAAATTAATAAATTAATTAAATACAGTTGGGAAAGAGGTAGTTGTTTGGGCTAAATTATAGGTGGGCTATGTACAGGTGCAGTAATCTGTGAGCTGCTCTGACAGTTGGTGTTTAAAGCTAGTGAGGGAGATAAGTGTTTCCAGTTTCAGAGATTTTTGTAGTTCATTCCAGTCATTGGCAGCAGAGAACTGGAAGGAGAGGCGGCCAAAGAAAGAATTGGTTTTGGGGGTGACTAGAGAGATATACCTGCTGGAGCGTGTGCTACAGGTGGGAGATGCTATGGTGACCAGCGAGCTGAGATAAGGGGGTACTTTACCTAGCAGGGTCTTGTAGATGACATGGAGCCAGTGGGTTTGGCGACGAGTATGAAGTGAGGGCCAGCCAACGAGAGCATACAGGTCGCAGTGGTGGGTAGTATATGGGGCTTTGGTGACAAAACGGATTGCACTGTGATAGACTGCATCCAATTTGTTGAGTAGGGTATTGGAGGCTATTTTGTAAATGACATCGCCAAAGTCGAGGATTGGTAGGATGGTCAGTTTTACAAGGGTATGTTTGGCAGCATGAGTGAAGGATGCTTTGTTGCGAAATAGGAAGCCAATTCTAGATTTAACTTTGGATTGGAGATGTTTGATATGGGTCTGGAAGGAGAGTTTACAGTCTAACCAGACACCTAAGTATTTGTAGTTGTCCACGTATTCTAAGTCAGAGCCGTCCAGAGTAGTGATGTTGGACAGGCGGATAGGTGCAGGTAGCGATCGGTTGAAGAGCATGCATTTAGTTTTACTTGTATTTAAGAGCAATTGGAGGCCACGGAAGGAGAGTTGTATGGCATTGAAGCTTGCCTGGAGGGTTGTTAACACAGTGTCCAAAGAAGGGCCGGAAGTATACAGAATGGTGTCGTCTGCGTAGAGGTGGATCAGAGACTCACCAGCAGCAAGAGCGACCTCATTGATGTATACAGAGAAGAGAGTCGGTCCAAGAATTGAACCCTGTGGCACCCCCATAGAGACTGCCAGAGGTCCGGACAGCAGACCCTCCGATTTGACACACTGAACTCTATCAGAGAAGTAGTTGGTGAACCAGGCGAGGCAATCATTTGAGAAACCAAGGCTGTCGAGTCTGCCGATGAGGATGTGGTGATTGACAGAGTCGAAAGCCCTGGCCAGATCAATGAATACGGCTGCACAGTATTGTTTCTTATCGATGGCGGTTAAGATATCGTTTAGGACCTTGAGCGTGGCTGAGGTGCACCCATGACCAGCTCTGAAACCAGATTGCATAGCAGAGAAGGTATGGTGAGATTCGAAATGGTCGGTAATCTGTTTGTTGACTTGGCTTTCGAAGACCTTAGAAAGGCATGGTAGGATAGATATAGGTCTGTAGCAGTTTGGGTCAAGAGTGTCCCCCCCTTTGAAGAGGGGGATGACCGCAGCTGCTTTCCAATCTTTGGGAATCTCAGACGACACGAAAGAGAGGTTGAACAGGCTAGTAATAGGGGTGGCAACAATTTCGGCAGATAATTTTTGAAAGAAAGGGTCCAGATTGTCTAGCCCGGCTGATTTGTAGGGGTCCAGATTTTGCAGCTCTTTCAGAACATCAGCTGAATGGATTTGGGAGAAGGAGAAATGGGGAAGGCTTGGGCGAGTTGCTGTTGGGGGTGCAGTGCTGTTGACCGGGGTAGGAGTAGCCAGGTGGAAAGCATGGCCAGCCGTAGAAAAATGCTTATTGAAATTCTCAATTATGGTGGATTTATCAGTGGTGACAGTGTTTCCTATCTTCAGTGCAGTGGGCAGCTGGGAGGAGGTGTTCTTATTCTCCATGGACTTTACAGTGTCCCAGAACTTTTTTGAGTTTGTGTTGCAGGAAGCAAATTTCTGCTTGAAAAGGCTAGCCTTGGCTTTTCTAACTGCCTGTGTATAATGGTTTCTAGCTTCCCTGAACAGCTGCATATCACGGGGGCTGTTCGATGCTAATGCAGAACGCCATAGGATGTTTTTGTGTTGGTTAAGGGCAGTCAGGTCTGGGGAGAACCAAGGGCTATATCTGTTCCTGGTTCTAAATTTCTTGAATGGGGCATGTTTATTTAAGATGGTTAGGAAGGCATTTAAAAAAAATATCCAGGCATCCTCTACTGACGGGATGAGATCAATATCCTTCCAGGATACCCCGGCCAGGTCGATTAGAAAGGCCCGCTCGCTGAAGTGTTTCAGGGAGCGTTTTACAGTGATGAGTGGAGGTCGTTTGACCGCTGACCCATTACGGATGCAGGCAATGTTTGGCTGTTTGAGATACTTTTCGACTCGTAAGCAACCTGACCAGTGGTGAGTGGGTGGTTTGAAGTACAGTAGACCAACATGGCGCCTAGAGGAAACCTATCACTCTCATGAACCTGGTTGTATAAGTTCAAATAACCAGCAGTATGTTGCTACATTTTCATTCAATTTCACATCTTGCAACTCTCAGTGTCTCATCTCGCCATAACTCTGCACTACAGAAAACTCCTGTATAGTTTTTGATCATTTCAATGTTCTCATTTTAAGTGGGCAAGACTGCTCCCAAGCCACATGGTTCCGTATAGTTAAACCTAGAATAGTCAGAATGGGGAAGAAGAGGAGAAGATCTTCATGTCTCTGAGATGGGTGAATGAGACAGGCTCTGAGCTGGGGGAATGAGACAGGCTCTGAGCTGGGTGAATGAGACAGGCTCTGAGCTGGGTGAATGAGACAGGCTCTGAACTGGGGGAATGAGACAGGCTCTGAGCTGGGTGAATGAGACAGGCTCTGAACTGGGTGAATGAGACAGGCTCTGAACTGGGTGAATGAGACAGGCTCTGAACTGGGTGAATGAGACATGCTCTGAACTGGGTGAATGAGACAGGCTCTGAACTGGGTGAATGAGACAGGCTCTGAACTGGGTGAATGAGACAGGCTCTGAGCTTGGGGAATGAGACAGGCTCTGAGCTTGGGGAATGAGACAGGCTCTGAGCTGGGGGAATGAGACAGGCTCTGAGCTGGGGGAATGAGACAGGCTCTGAACTGGGGGAATGAGACAGGCTCTGAACTGGGGGAATGAGACAGGCTCTGAGCTGGGGGAACGAGACAGGCTCTGAGCTGGGTTTAATGAGACAGGCTCTGAGCTGGGGGAACGAGACATGCTCTGAACTGGGGGAATGAGACAGGCTCTGAACTGGGGGAATGAGACAGGCTCTGAGCTGGGGGAATGAGACAGGCTCTGAGCTGGGTGAATGAGACAGGCTCTGAGCTTGGGGAATGAGACATGCTCTGAACTGGGTGAATGAGACAGGCTCTGAACTGGGTGAATGAGACAGGCTCTGAACTGGGTGAATGAGACAGGCTCTGAGCTTGGGGAATGAGACAGGCTCTGAGCTGGGTGAATGAGACAGGCTCTGAACTGGGTAAATGAGACAGGCTCTGAACTGGGGGAATGAGACAGGCTCTGAGCTGGGGGAAAGAGACAGGCTCTGAGCTGGGGGAATGAGACAGGCTCTGAGCTGGGGGAATGAGACAGGCTCTGAGATGGGGGAATGAGACAGGCTCTGAGCTGGGGGAATGAGACAGGCTCTGAACTGGGTGAATGAGACAGGCTCTGAACTGGGTGAATGAGACAGGCTCTGAGCTGGGGGAATGAGACAGGCTCTGAGCTGGGGGAATGAGACAGGCTCTGAGCTGGGGGAATGAGACAGGCTCTGAGCTGGGTGAATGAGACAGGCTCTGAGCTTGGGGAATGAGACATGCTCTGAACTGGGTGAATGAGACAGGCTCTGAACTGGGTGAATGAGACAGGCTCTGAACTGGGTGAATGAGACAGGCTCTGAGCTTGGGGAATGAGACAGGCTCTGAGCTGGGTGAATGAGACAGGCTCTGAACTGGGTAAATGAGACAGGCTCT
Organism: Oncorhynchus kisutch; assembly: GCF_002021735.2. Taxonomy (NCBI): domain Eukaryota; kingdom Metazoa; phylum Chordata; class Actinopteri; order Salmoniformes; family Salmonidae; genus Oncorhynchus; species Oncorhynchus kisutch. Next base: position 68,349,511 of record NC_034181.2, on the reverse strand, counting down.
GAACTGGGGGAATGAGACAGGCTCTGAGCTGGGGGAATGAGACAGGCTCTGAGATGGGGGAATGAGACAGGCTCTGAGCTGGGGGAATGAGACAGGCTCTGAACTGGGTGAATGAGACAGGCTCTGAACTGGGTGAATGAGACAGGCTCTGAGCTGGGGGAATGAGACAGGCTCTGAGCTGGGGGAATGAGACAGGCTCTGAGCTGGGGGAATGAGACAGGCTCTGAGCTGGGGGAATGAGACAGGCTCTGAGCTGGGGGAATGAGACAGGCTCTGAACTGGGTAAATACACGCATAACTGTAAGTCGCTTTGGATAAAAGTGTCTGCTAAAATGGCATATATTATTATATTCCCAGCTCCTGAACCATTAACAGATTACCAAACCATATTCCCCGCCCCTGAGCAATCTACAGACAACCAAACCATCTTACCCACTCCTCAGCCATCTCAAAAATACCAAAAAGGCTGTGCTTACATAGGCAGCCCAGTTCTGATATTTTTGGGGGTTGGTCTTTTGACCAATCACATCAGATCTTCTCATATCAGATCTTTTTCAGAGCTGATCTGATTAGTCCAGAGAGCAATTAGGGGGGGGGGGATCTGAATTGAGATACCAAAAGTCCTCCCCACTCCTGAGCCATATACAGCAGACCACACTGCATGCGCCTCCCTCCGAGCGAGACCAACTGTCACTCATCAGGAGCTGCCAATCAGTGGGAGCACTATCTGGGCGCGTTCTGCTGCCAAGTCGGTAAATTGCATCAACAAATGATGAATTCCTGCCAGTTCACGCTGGGTTAAACAAAAGTGTTACAGTTGTCCACAAAAAAAAGGACACTGCCGACTGAAGTGGAAAAGGCTTCAAATTGAACAAATAAATGTTTGGGGGAGTGTTGTGCTAATAATCGGCATCTACACGGGAGGTGTGAATTGCAGACAATTACCACGTGCCATGTGCTCAGATAGAAACCGTAGCTATTAGCCCAAACAAACAAAACCATGTTTTAAAGTGGCACTCCAGTCAGCTTTTCACCTCATTTATCACCTGATTTACAAACAGTAGTGGTGTCTGGGTAAAATAACTAGGGAAGCCACGCCCCCCCATAACCTGTTAATTCATATGCCTTGCGACTGTGATATATAGGCCTAAAGGCCGAGACAATAAGAAGACAAGTGAAGTCCACAAAGCATATTGCATGTACAGTAACAGACAGTTACATGATCTACAGCATGGTCAAGCAAGTTAATGTTTCCCACATTTTCGGACCACTAAATAACTATTGATTTAGAACCACAGAGAGTTACTGCAAGCCGCAAGGAAAACAGAAGCTGCCTCCCCTATTCCTGCACTATTTCAACTTCAACATTTCAACATAATCAAATCACCTACAGTATGCTTAGCCTAATACAGTGACAACAAAAAGATACCAAAAATAATTTGGTCCAATATGATGTGGCTGTCCATGGTTCTGATTTCTGTGCATGTGTGTTTGTGTGATTGAGCATCCGTGCAAGTAGAGAAACATGTTGACTCACCCTACTTGTAGAGAAACGCCAATGGCATCCTCCTCTCTTTCATGTTGAAGGAATGGTCTATGACTGTCATACAGTACAGTCATGGCCAAAGGTTTTGAGAATGACACAAATATTAATTTTCACAGTGTTTGCTGCTTCAGTGTCTTCAGATATTTTTGTCAGATGTTACTATGGAATACTGAAGTATAATTACAAGTATTTCATAAGTGTCAAAGGCTTTTATTGACAATTACATGAAGTTGGTGCAAAGAGTCAATATTTGCAGTGTTGACCCTTCTTTTTCAAGACCTCTGCAATCCGCCCTGGCATCCTGTCAATTAACTTCTGTGCCACATCCTGACTGATGGCAGCCCATTCTTGCATAATCAATGCTTGGAGTTTGTCAGAATTTGTGGGTTTGTGCTTGTCCACCCGCCTCTTGAGGATTGACCACATGTTCTCAATGAGATTAAGGTCTGGAGAGTTTCCTGGCCATGGACCCAAAATATTGATGTTTTGTACCCCGAGCCACTTAGTTATCACTTTTACCTTATGGCAAGGTGCTCCATCATGCTGGAAAAGGCATTGTTCGTCACCAAACTGTTCCTGGATGGTTGGGAGAAGTTGCTCTCGGAGGATGTGTTGGTACCATTCTTTATTCATGGCTGTGTTCTTAGGCAAAATTGTGAGTGAGTCCACTCCCTTGGCTGAGAAGTGACCCCACACATGAATGGTCTCAGGATGCTTTACTGTTGGCATGACACAGGACTGATGGTAGCGCTCACCTTGTCTTCTCCGGACAAGCTTTTTTCCGGATGCCCCAAACAATCGGAAAGGGGATTAATCAGAGAAAATGACTTTACCCCAGTCCTCAGCAGTCCAATCCCTGTACCTTTTTCAGAATATCAGTCTGTCCCTGATGTTTTTCCTTGAGAGAAGTGGCTTCTTTGCTGCCCTTCTTGACACCAGGCCATCCTCCAAAAGTCTTCGCCACACTATGCGTGCAGATACACTCACACCTGCCTGCTGCCATTCCTGAGCAAGCTCTGTACTGGTGGTGCCCCGATCCCGCAGCTGAATCAACTTTAGGAGATGGTCCTAGCACTTGCTGGACTTTCTTGGGCGCCCTGAAGCCTTCTTCACAACAATTGAACCACTCTCCTTGAAGTTCTTCATGATCCGATAAATGGTTGATTTAGGTGCAATCTTACTGGCAGCAATATCCTTGCCTGTGAATCCCTTTTTGTGCAAAGCAGTGATGATGGCACGTGTTTCCTTGCAGGCAACCTTGGTTGACAGAGGAAGAACAATGATTCCAAGCACCACCCTCCTTTGGAAGCTTCCAGTTTGTTATTCAAACTCAATCAGCATGACAGAGTGATCTCCAGCCTCGTCAACACTCACACCTGTGTTAACGAGAGAATCACTGACATGATGTCAGCTGGTCCTTTTGTGGCAGGGCTGAAATGCAGTGGAAATGTTTTTTTGAGATTCAGTTAATTTGCATGACAAAGAGGGACATTGCAATTAATTGCAATTCATCTGATCACTCTTCATAACATTCTGGAGTATATGCAAATTGCCATCATGCAAACTGAGGCAGCAGACTTTGTGAAAATTTATATTTGTGTCATTCTCAAAACTTTTGGCCACGACTGTACATGCTTTTATTTTTTGTTGTCCTAGGCTACCTGGCTAAAATGCTTGCTCACTAGCCTAACTTCCTTTCATGGGCAACTTTAGCTAGTTAACATTAACCTTCTACAACTAGCTACATGTTGAACTTCCATTCTCTCAGGCCAGGGGTACAACAATGTATGAATTAATGGTTGGATCAGAATCACCATTATAATCATTGGCCAGTATGGAGAATTATTGAAAACCACAAGTCCATATCCCTATCTCCATCCAAGGCTAATTTAAGAAAGAGAAACATTTAGCTAGCTGGATAGCTAGCCACTGGAAGATAAAAAAAACACAACTATTTTCTGTCAATTACTTTCAATGGGATTTGATAGGAGGGAAGCCAAATCCAAGCTGGCTTCCCTTGACACTTTTTTTGGTGTGCCAGAACCATTCACAGTTGAGCTCGCTCAGTATAGCTCAATGCGGTTTGGCAGATTTTGTATACTATTTTTGTCAAGGGGAGGCCAGACGCTCTCTGGCTTCCCTTGCCTTCAATGCTGCGGAAGGCAACAATGTCATACTTGTTTGGACCAGACAGCATCAGATAGATGGCCTACACATATAGAGACATAGGCGCGCTTTCTCCTGTGATATACATTCAGCCTCTTGCGAATTGAAGGAAAATTATGAAACACAGAGAGACGAAAGATCTATCTTTTTTTCTTGATAATTTTTTTTTTTAGGGGAAGCCTGGCTTCCCTTGGCATCCATTAATGTTTACAAAACAAAATGCACATCTCAATAGGTGGTCCAGGTAAGTCATGACATTGCAGTGGTGGGGTGGGGCATTCCTCTTTTGTTTCTACTGCTCCTCAAGCAAGGGTTCCCATCAGAACAACTCATTGAATGCCCTACTCCTTGAAGTTTACAGTTGTGTCTAAAAAGCACAATTTTACTAAAAAAATAATGTTTTACCCTTTAGTGTCTGCACTTTACAGTATTTATACTAGGGATATCACTTTAACAGTAAACATTCCTACATTTCTGGAGGATGTCTTTAAAATGTATGTGCATCTAGGTGTACTTATGTGGGTGAGTCAACTTATTTGAATGACATTATTTCCCTTTCCTGCAGTCAAATGACCAAATCGCCCTCTAGCGGCTTCATGGGTGGAATATTATTAATATTTTTCATAAATCCATAATTAATATGGTGTTTCTATATCAAAAAGTTTTGTTATATTTCAGTCTTCTGTGATGCATATAAAGTCTAATATTGGGATGCATCTCAAAATGTAATACACTTCAACTGTATATCTGACATAGTACAGGTGTGTTATTTCTTTTAAGACCATAACCATCTGTGTGAGGTGTATACTTTTGTTTCAAAGTAGATTTGCCAAGAAACACTGTGAGCCTGATTTAGCCCACTGCAGTTTAACAAAGTGTGCTTCATTTGAAGTAGAAATACTTTTTTACATACAACTTTATTACATAAAACAAAAATTTAATAATTTTAAAACTACAGGAAATAGATTGACTGCTATGTTAAACAACTGCAGTCATGGCTGCTTTGGTTGTCAACAGCCTTGTGGCTATTGTAATATTTTGACTGTAGAAAAACCATGTCTCTTAAAATACGTCCTCCAGTGATTTATTTTACTTTTCCTGTTGAAGATAAAAGTTGCCCCTGATCGCCTTCTCACTTCCGTCTCTGCATTTAGCTATTCAGATATTCTGTATCTTTATTGATTTTGTAAGAACAGACATTGCAATGTTTTCAGCTGATGGCAACCTACAATGGTGTTATGCAAAGTGTGCTTGTCAAACATGATGTGAGTATTTTTGCCTTCCATAACAAATGCTACGATGAGAACATGTACTATATATAAATGGCTTGTAACACAGTCAAATGCAATATGACAATAAAACTCAATTGGTTTCAAGGAACAACAACAATGACAGGGAGAAATGAAAGGAAACAAAAGCAATACAATGCAATTAGCTTTCCCACTGTGATCTCAATCCAAACACATTCCAGGATGCCTCTTAACACTAAAAACATCTAAAACACTACCACAAAGCTTTTAATGTCTGCTGGGGATAGAACAGGACAAGAGTGTCCATTTTTGACACGTATGTGTTCTGTTGTTGTTGTCTAAATGGCAGGCTTCCAGAGGGGGCATTAGCACTATGGGGGTGGAAGAGCATTTTGTGTTGAGGGGTCTGTGAACAGAGGACCCACCTGTACAGAGGACATACACAGATTGAGAGTCTATTAAGGAAAAACCAGGGAGGATGCTAACAGACTCAAAGGGACTCAAAGTGATCACATACACATACATGGATGAGGCTATAGGACCATCACCACAGTGCAGCCAGTGCACACACGAGTTGGCCAGGCACCCTAAGCAGATTAGTCAACCCAGAGTCAGGATGTGGGAAGGACACACAAACACGTGTAGGGTTGCAAAATTACGCTAATTTCCCCAAAATTCTGTGGTTTTGCAGAAATTCCGGTTGAAAGATTCCTGAAATCAGGAGAGAATAAGCAGAAATTCCGGAATCCTCCAACCATGATTTCTAAAAAAAACTGTGAATTTTTGCAAAGTTCCTAGGATTTTTCAAGCCTACAGAGATGGTACTTCATAACATGAACACAGGTCTACAGTAAAAAACAAACAGTCATCGTGTCACACCCTGACCATAGTTTGCTTTGTATGTTTCTATGTTTTGGTTGGTCAGGGTGTGAGCTGAGTGGGCATTCTATGTTTCATGTCTAGTTTGTCTATTTCTATGTCTGGCCTGATATGGTTCTCAATCAGAGGCAGGTGTTAGTCATTGTCTCTGATTGGGAACCATATTTAGGTAGCCTGGGTTTCACTGTGTGTTTGTGGGTGATTGTTCCTGTCTCTGTGTTTGCACCAGATAGGACTGTTTCGGTTTTCACATTTTCATTATTTTGGTAGTTTTTTCATGTATAGGTTTTCCTTTATAAAAACAACATGAATCATCACAACGCTGCATTTTGGTCTGACTCTCCTTCACCACAAGAAAGCCGTTACATATCGACAAGATGTTCTATGCATATTTTTCTATTTAATTCCTTATGGAATTTCTGATTAAAGTACAACAGCAGGGGTAGGAAAGAACTATTGTAAGAAACACTAACTCCACTTTTTCAACCCCATTATTGATGTAACATGGAAAACACACAAATTCCAATTCAGTTCCTAATCTGACAAAATGAACAATGCATTGACCTCGATTCTGATGATCCCTTGTTCATGAGTTTATCTCCACAATCTCTGTGTTGAAGTCTGTGAACATGATGACAAAGAGGCCAGAAAGGGTGGAGGACTCGGTATAGAATCCCATCAACCACGAAACCAGTAAACTAAAACAGAGATGCGTCATCAAACAAGCGGCTGCAGCCAGTGACTGTCTGTCAGTGTGACCAAAACCAAGGTCACATGAAATGAGTTGTAATCATAACCACAGGATTATAAATCCATAATCCCTACTGCCGTGTTCTGACTGACTGTTGGCTCCTGCCTCTCCCACCGACCTCTACTCTGCCTCACCACCAGCTATGGTAAATGCTCATATCTAAAGCCAGCTTAATCACATTACCTGGAAGAGAGGAAGATATGCATAAGCAAAAACATCCTACTTGGAATTAGGCTTTGTTTTTTATTAGTATTTTACTCAGGCAAATACTGTGACCTCTTAAACCCGGAGTCAAGCCCCCGATGTGGAAAATATGATGTAACGAGAGCAATGAGCTGTGGAGTGGAGTGGAGTGACATTTTGGCAGTTTTGTGCGCTCCAGGAACAGATGAATTGTGGGGGATCCTGCACAGCGTGGAGCCCTGTGTGTTTTTGGCAAGTGGCACCGCCTATCACACACACGAGGCTGGCATTCTGCAGTGGCAGAGTGGGTAGTTTGTCAAACGAGACTGTTAAAGCACAGCCCACCTGCCTGTTCATATCATGCTGACACACAATGCAAAGTCTCTACCATCGTGCTGTTCTCAGATCTGACTTCCTGGATCACTCCCATCTGCTTTCTCTGACAGGAGTCCTGGTCCATTTGATCTCAGATCAGAGTCTGCTGACAGGTTTCTTACTGACGATATCACAAGCTGAGCAACCACCAACATCACTGTCATAAAAATAGGCCTAACAAAGCAGCATGACGGGGAGTGGGCGTGAGAGGGAGAGAGAGGATGGAGAAAAAGATGGGGGGGAGACAGTTGAACGAGAGAGAAAGGGGAGTAGAGGGAGAGAGAGAGAGAGTATAGGTTAGAAAGACAGTAGAGAAGGTACATCACAGCAATCCTGACAGTTGAAAGAGAGAGAAAGGGGAGTAGAGGGAGAGAGAGAGAGAGAGAGAGAGAGTATAGGTTAGAAAGACAGTAGAGAAGGTACATCACAGCAATCCTGACAGTTGAAAGAGAGAGAAAGGGGAGTAGAGGGAGAGAGAAAGAGAGAGAGAGTATAGGTTAGAAAGACAGTGGAGAAGGTACATCACAGCAATCCTGACAGTTAAAAGAGAGAGAAAGGGGGAGAGAGAGAGAGAGAGAGAGAGAGAGAGAGCGATAGTATAGTATAGGTTAGAAAGGTATATCACAGCGATCCTGACAGTTGCATTTATTGCCCTTACAAAACATCACATTAAAAAATCACATAAAATAAACCACATGATTTTCAGACACGTGTGAACAAATCACACAAATTGTTTATTATTTTGACATTTTCATGGTTTTCGGACATGAGTAACACATTGATGGCCACATTTTCAGGTTAGCCTACTGTAACTATAAATGTCTTCTTATGTCATCAAAGAAAGTGTGCATGTTCAAGATAGCATGCAAAGTTCGCAGGTCTGTTGAGATCTTCACAATTTCTAAAATAATCTAAAATAATCTGTGCAGATCACTGGCTCTAGGCCTATGCACTTTTAATGTAATCTCAACTACAATTCAGGTCATTTGGTTGTGCTGTTAGTTGAAGCACAGTGATGACACATTAAGTTGTTGTATAAATACAAAACACCTGACATTATATTCCCATTTGAACTGTGTTGTGCTTTTAAATGGTTGAAAGCGCAGTGATAACACATTTAGATGATAACTAAACCAGGAATTTGGTTGAGCCTTTAGAGCCTTTAGATGGTTGAAAGCATAGTAATAACACATGTAATTCAACAAACTTCAGCCTGTCTTTTTTAGTGGGTAAATAAAGGTTGAAATTTCATTGATCAACGTCTCAACCAAATACGACGTGGTGCCTCTGTTCTATTGTCTCCTCTTTTAATCATTTATGTTAATTGAGATTCAATAAATAACACTTCCATTTTTCCATAGAATAGCCCCAGCTATTAACCCTAGTGTTGAACGTAGTCAATCAGTCAGTCAATCAATCAGTCAGTCAATCAATCAGTCAGTGAGTCAGTCAGTCAGTCAGTCAGTCAGTTAGTCAACCAGTCAGTCAGTCAGTCAACCAGTCAGTCAATTAGTCAGTCAGTCAATCAGTCAGTTAGTCTGTCAGTCAGCTCACAAAGAGACAGGGAGCCATGGGCACACACACACACACATTGGCTCAGGGGCATGGCAGTGCAGCATACACAAAGAGCAGAACCACTGGAGCGGCTGAGTTTCTGATACAAGCTGCCTGGCCGTACCTCTCTCACCGCATTCTTAGACATACTTCATTCAACATTCCATATGACTTTTTCTAGTAATATACATGTATACTGTATGCTGTAAGGACACCGCACACTCTGCCCTCTGAGAGCTTCAGAGAGATATTAGCTGTGTAGGTCTCTCCCTGGTGTGGACCAGTCTCAGTGGTCTGTCTGGTGAGCCTGCTGGTGCTGCTGTGATTATTTATTCATACCACCTCTTCTCTAATGGATCTACTCTAACAGCTCTCACTACATACACCCTTACAAAAAAGCGTCGTCCGGGTTAGGGGAGGGTTTAGCCGGGGTAGGCCGTCATTGTAAAATAAGAATTTGTTCTGTTTGCAATGTTTCTAACCGGTTGGAATTAGGGTGACCAAATCTTAAAAACCCAAATGCGGGACAAGGGAAAGATGGGGGGGGGGGGGGGGGGCAGGTTAATGGATCACATTGAAATTGCGCCATGGTTCTGCTGTATGAAGGTCACTTCCTATTAAAGGGGCAATCCACAGTTGCTACATACATTTTTGGACTTATAAATGAATGATATGTACCCATTGATTCCTGAAGAATATAGGAGTATACAGAGCCTTCAGAAAGTATTCACATTCCTTGACTTTTTCCACATCTTGTTGTGTTGCAGCCTGAATTTAAAATGGATTCAATTGAGATTCTTTTTGTCACTGGCCTTCACACAATACCCCAAAATGTCAGTGGAATTATGTTTAAAAATGTGCTTTAATTTAAAGCTGAAATGTCTTTAGTCAATAAGTTTTCAACCCCATTGTTATAGCCAGTTGTGGAAAAATACTTAAGTAAAGGTAAAGATACCTTAATCGAAAGCGAAAGTTATCCAGTAAAATAATACTTGATTAAAAGTCTAAAAGTATTTGGTTTTAAATATACCTAAGTATTAAAAGTAAATGTAATTGCTCAAATTGAATTAAGTATCAAATTTCAAATTCCTTATATTAAGCAAAACAGATTGCATGATTTTGAAAATTCATTTGTATTTACGGATAGCCAGGGGCACACTCTAACACTCAGACATCATTTACAAACATAGTACTTTTTTATTTAGTGAGTCCGTCAGACCAGAGGCAGTAGAGATGGCCAGGGATATTCTCTTGATAAGTGTGTGAATTGGACCATCCTGTCCTGCTAAGCATTGAAATATTAATTAGTACTTTTGGGTGTCAGGGAAAATGTATGGAGTAAAAGTACATTATTTTCTTTAGGAATGTAGTAAAATAAAAGTTGTAAAAAATATTAATAGTAAAGAAAAGTACAGACAGATACCACCCAACAACTGCTTAATTAATACTTTAAAGTATTTTTACTTAAGTACTTTACACCACTGGTTATGGCAAGCCTAAATAAAGTTCAGGAATAAAAATGTGCACATAATAAGTTGCATGGACTCCCGCTTTGTGCAATAATAGTGTTTAACATGACCTTTGAATGACTACCGCATCTCTGTACCGCACACATACAATTATCTATAAGGTCCCTCAGTCGATTAGTGCTTTTCAAACACAGAATCACCAACAAAGACCAGGGAGGTTGTCCAATGCCTCATAAAGAAGGGCACCTATTGGTAAATGGGTAAAACATTTTAAAGCAGACATTGAACATCCCTTTGAATATGGTGAAGTTATAAATTACACTTTAGATGGTGTGTCAATACACCCAGTCACTACAAAGATACATACGTCCTTCCTAACTCAGTTGCCGGAGAGGAAGGAAACTGCTCAGGGATTTCACCATTAGGTCAATGGTGACTTGAAAACAGTTACAGAGTTGAATGGCTGTGATAGTAGAAAACTGAGGATGGATCAACAACATTGTAGTAACTCCACAATACTAACCTAAATGACAGAGTGAAAAGAATGAAGCCTGTACAGAATGAAAATATTCCAAAACATACATTCTGTTAGCAATAAGGCACTAAAGTAAAACTTCAAAAACTGTGTCAAAGAAATTAACTTCATGTCCTGAATACAAAGTGTTATGTTTTGGGCAAATGCAACACGACACATGACTGAGTACAACTCTTCATATTTTCAAACATGGTGGTGGTTGCATCCTGTTATGGGTATGCTTGTCATCAGCAATGATTAGGTAGTTTTGTGGGGGAATGAAAAGAAATGGAATAGAGTTAAGCACAAGCAGAATCGTAGATGAAAAACTGTCTCAGTCTGCTTTCCAACAGACACTGAGAGACAAATTCACCTTTCAGCAGGAAAATAACCTTAAACACAAGGTCAAATATACGCAGGAGTTGCTTACCAAGACGGCATTGAATGTTCCTGAGTGGCGTAGTTACAGTCTTGACTTAAATCGGTTTGAAAATATCTGACAAGACTTGGCTGTCTAGCAAAGATCAACACCCAACTTGACAGATCTTGAAGAACTTAAAAAAGAAGAATGTGCAAAAATGGTACAATCCAGGTGTGCAAAGCTCTTAGAGACTTACCCAGAAAAATTCACAGCTGTAATCACTGCCGAATTTGATTTTGACATGGATCGGCTCAGTGTGAATAATTATGGGGTGTGAATACTTATGTAAGTTAGATATTTCTATATTTCATTTTCAATACATTTGCAAATATTTCTAAAAACATGTTTTCACTTTGTCATTATGGTCATAGGTTATTATATGACAGATCTTTTTTAAAATATTGAATCAATTTTGAATTCAGGCTGTTACACAACAAAATGTGGAATAAGTCAAGGGGTTTGAATACTTTTTGAAGGCACTGTAAATTCATTCTTAGTTCAGCTATCGTACCCCATTTGAACCCAAAATATAAGCTTGATATACTCCAACGTTTGTAAACAAAGTAAATGTAAACAACCACTGTATAGCCTAAAAATGATATATGTTGATATCATGGATGGTCAGTCCTTGCGCCCAACAGTGTATTCTATGGATTTGAGAGTGGTTGCATTTCTCCAGCCCCATCCCTCAGCTTTCACTGAAATTGTGCGGGGGAGAACACTTTGTTAAGGTTTCAATTAAGGACTGACACTTTAAACACCTTTAATAGACTAATGGTGTTATTATATGGTATAATACTATAGTGAGTGAGTTACGTTTGTGTCATTAATATCAAGCAAAACTTCTGAAGTCGACAACAACATTCTTAGTAATGCAAACACAAACAATGATATTGAGAGCAAAACAAAATTTTACAAGGAAATAATAAAAAATGAATTGTAAATGGATACAAAAAAAACAGTTGCAGTGAAACATTTGTTATGATAACGCAATTCAATAAAACGGCTCCCTTTTTCCTGACAATTTCCCCTATGTTTGGTCATGTTGCCCTGGCCTTCGCTTTTGCTGCCTTTTTTCAGTTGCTGCTTTTTTTCCATTTTTAAGTTTTGGCACATTCATTCCAGCAACATAGCACCCTGCATCCCACTGCTGGTTTGCTTCTGAAGCTATACAGTTGGTCCTGGTTGGTCCCTGGATGGGAGACTGGAAGTGGTGTAAAAATGAACATGGCACACAATTGATGCTAATGTTAATGATCATTTTCATGTTCATTTTCATGTATTTTTTCCTCATGACTTATTTTCCCACGTTTATTTTCAGCTTCATCTGGACTGTCCCTGCTTACCTTCAGAAGCAAACCAGCAGTGAGATGTATGGTGCTGGAATGAATATGCCAAAACCTAAAAATGGAAGAAAACCTCATTGAACATAAATGATTAGAAGAGGAGAGAATAGAATACGTGGTATCCCCACTGGGCACACCACCTCATTGAACATAAATGATTAGAAGAGGAGAGAATAGAATACGTGGTATCCCCACTGGGCACACCACCTCATTGAACATAAATGATTAGAAGAGGAGAGAATAGATTACGTGGTATCCCCACTGGGCACACCACCTCATTGAACATAAATGATTAGAAGAGGAGAGAATAGAATACGTGGTATCCCCACTGGGCACACCACCTCATTGAACATAAATGATTAGAAGAGGAGAGAATAGAATACGTGGTATCCCCACTGGGCACACCACCTCATTGAACATAAATGATTAGAAGAGGAGAGAATAGAATACGTGGTATCCCCACTGGGCACACCACCTCATTGAACATAAATGATTAGAAGAGGAGAGAATAGAATACGTGGTATCCCCACTGGGCACACCACCTCATTGAACATAAATGATTAGAAGAGGAGAGAATAGAATACGTGGTATCCCCACAGGGCACACCACCTCATTTCAACGTCAACATTTGGGTAACATTTGGTTGAGACGTTGATCAATGAGATTTCAACCTTTATTCACCCACTCAAAAAGACAGCCAGAAGTTTGTTGAATTCCCCATGTGTTATCACTATGCTTTCAACCATCTAAAACACAGGTAGGCAACCCTGGTCCTGGAGTTCTGCAGGCACTTCATGTTTTTGATTTAACCGACCTGGACGACAAGGTGTGTTGATTTTAGGCAATCACTGAACTGATCAATTAGCTCAGTTGGTCTGGTGTGGTGACTAGTTGGAACAGAATCCTGCAGTACCTGCGGCAATCAAGGAACAGGGTTGCCTACCCCTGATCTAAAAGCACAACTGAATTCCAAAGGAAAAACAGGTTTTTTGTTTACTTGTTATCAAAATGTGTTATCACTGCGCTTTCAACCATTTCAAAGGACTACAAAGTTCAAATGGGAATACAGTGTCAGGTGTTTTGTATTTATACAGCAACTTAATGAATGTGTTATCACTGTGCTTCATCTAACAGCACAACCAAATGACCTGGATTGGAGTTGAGATTACATTAAAAGTACATAGGCCTAACGCAAGTGATCAATGCTGTTCAAAACTCTGCACAGATTATTATAGAAATTGTGAAGATCTCAACAGACCTGCGACCTTTGCATGCTATCTTGAACATGCACACTTTATATGATGCCATAAGAAGACATTTATAGTTACAGTAACTTTAAAATGAGACCATGGATGTGTTACTAATTTTAAGGTTGAATAAAAACTGTTACATTAGTTTGTAAGATGTCTTAACTTTAGACTATTTACTGTATTACAAAAGTCATATTGAATTGTGTTAGGATGACAAAGCAACCAAACATCAACATTTGAATTATATCTAATGCTTGGATAGTTTATTCTGGGCCACTGGCTTAATCCTATTCCTTAACTTTTATTTTTGGTTTAGTTGGAGATGTGAATCCAACATAGGCATATTTGTTAACTTGTTGATATGTTAATAGGCTACTTACAGTATTTCAAAGTGTAATTGAATTGCTTTTGGTTATAAATAAACATTTGAAGGAGATTTGTATTTTGTACCACTGATTTATTCTGGCTTTAATTCCAGTTTGTCTACTAATGAATAATTATATGTTGGATTCATGTTTCCATCTCAACCAATAATCAAATTTAAAGAATATGACTAAATTAATTTAAATTGCATTTAAAGTTTGATTGGATTTAATTTAGTCATTTTCTTTAACTTTGCGGATTTTGGGTTGAGATGGGGCTGTGAATCAAACATGTCAGTTAATACATTATTAGACCAACTGGAATTAAAGCTACGTCAGTGGCACAGATGGAACTATCCAAGCAGAAGATCTCCTTTAAATGTTGATATTTGGTTGCACTGACAACCAAACACAATTCAATATCCAGTTTGTCTACAGATGAATAATGTATATGTTGGATTCATGTCTCCATCTCAACCAAAAAGTTAAAGAATAGGACTAAATCTAATCAAACTTTAAATGCACTTGAAATAAAGCTTGATTTGATTTAGTCCTATTCTTTGTCTTATATTTCTGGTTCTAGTGGAGACATGAATCTAACATATCAATTATTAATTTATAGACAAACAGTGAATGTATTTAGCTATTAAGAGATCTCTCCATAATCATTTTCACGTTAGCACATTGGTAGTAGTCAGTGATAAATATAAAATATGGATTTGGTTAAAACCCTGAATGGGAGAACAAATGAATAGGTGTAGATCAACTCTCCAGTAGGAGGTGCTGCCCAGCCTACAGTTTTTTTTCTGATAGTGGATATAACATTGAAGATCTAATGTTGTTTCAAAGGTTCAACATATTTGGCACAAGGCTGGTCTATGTTGAAAATTGGTTACAATTATGGTATAATGGTGTGGTTGAAATATCACCCTCAAAACAAGTTTAACTTGATGTTTAAAAAAAAAAATCCAATGTATTATCCAAGTAGATCCCACGTCAAAATATGTTGACAAATTACATTGCTGATTCAACCAGTTTGTGACCAGTGGGTCCTAAATTCAGGTGCTTAGTATACGAAGGTATTCCGGATCTCTCTCTATCTTTCTCGCTCTCCGAGGACTCTTCCTCCCTCCCTCATCCTCTCACTCTGTCCCCCTCTAGCTTTCTGGTTATTTTACTAAACAATTGTATTTCTCTGTTCCAAGCTCTACAACCCTTAAAGGTCCAATGCATCTGTTTATTTTTTGTCTCAATTTCGAATCATTTCTAGGTAACAATTAAGTACCTTACTAGCTAGACTTCCAATTGGCGACAGATTTGAATGCGGATATAAAAAAAGTACATGTGCATTTTCCCACCAGAGGTTTCAATCAAACTGACTTTTTAGGCGATAAAATGCTGAATGTGATGACAGTCCAAATAAAGGCACTTTTGCACTTAAGGCCTAGATTCAATCAGATCAGGCGTTAACCTGCGGTAGCGGACGACCGTATAGCTATGTTTTGGCGGTGTCGGCTGTCAAATCACTCGAATAAGAAGTTGCCACAACTTTGGAAGTATGCTTGAGGTCATTGTCCATTTGGAAGACCCATTTGCGACCACTCGAATAATAAAGCATAGGATATATAGAAATAATTACTTTTAAATTGAAAAAAAAACATTCAACTAAATAATGAGGATTTCTATAATCCTAATCAAGGTGTAGATTATATCTTAAATTCTTGTGTTCCAACTTGTAAACAAGGCTGTTAATTCGACACTGTGCCGCCAATGGTAATGTCTGCTTTAGGTATAATGCCGAGAGCCACTTGTGGATTTGACAGCTGTAATGAAGTTCCACCTAAGACATCGTCAAAACAACTGCCATGTGGATGTTGGCTAAAGCTCCAGAGTGGCGCGGCGGTTTAAGGCACTGCATCCCAGTGATTGAGGCATCACTACAGACACCCTGGTTATAATCCTGGCTGTGATTGTGAGTCTGATAGTGAGTCCGACTGCCCGTACGGGAGTTGTAGCAATGAGACAAGACAGTAACTACTAACAATTGGATACCACGAAATTGGGGAGAAAAATGGGGTAAAGAAAAAAAAAAGAAAGCCCTTTTGTAATTAAGGTAACACAGTTTTAAACTGTTGTCCTGATTAAAGAAGCAATACAACTAGGTAGGGATATCCTTGTCTCATCGCGCACTAAAGAATTAAAGAAGCAATAGACTAGAGGAGTATCTGGAGCATCAGCATTTGTGGGTTCGATTACAGGCTTAAAATGGCCAGAAACAAATAACTTTCTTCTGAAACTCATCAGTCTATTCTAGCTCTGAGAAATGAAGGCTATTCCATGGGAGAAATTGCCAAGAAACTGAAGATCTCGTACAATGCTGTGTACAATTCCCTTCACAGAACAGCGCAAAATGGCTCTAACCAGAACAGAAAGAGGAGTGGGAGGCCCCGGTGCACAACTGAGCAAGAGGACAAGTACATTAGAGTGTCTAGTTTGAGAAAGAGACGCCTCACAAGTCCTGAACAAAACACCAGTCTCAACGTCAACAGTGAAGAGGCAACTAAGGTGTGCTGTTCCTCTGTCCAGTGTCTGTGTTATTTCGGGCCATCTTAATCTTTTATTTTTATTGGCAAGTCTGAGATATGTATTCTTCTTTGCAACTCTGCCTAGAAGGCCAGCATCCCGGAGTTGCCTCTTCACTGTTGATTTTGAGACTGGTGTTTTGCAGGTACAATTTAATGAAGATGCCAGTTCAGGACTAGTGAGGCGTCTGTAATTTTAATGGACAAAAAATATGCGTCTCTTTCAAAAACAAGGACATTTCTAAGTGACCCCAAACTTTTGAATGGTAGTGTATATACAGTTGAATTCGGGAAGTTAACATACACCTTAGCCGAATACATGTGAAGTCTGAAGTTTACATACACTTAGGTTGGAGTCATTAAAACTCATGTTTCAACCACTCCACAAATTTCTTGGAACAAACTATAGTTTTGGCAAGTCGGTTAGGACATCTACTTTGTGCATGACACAAGTAATTTTTCCAACAATTGTTTACAGACAGATTATTTCACGTATAATTCACTGTATCACAATTCCAGTGGATCAGAAGTTCACAGACTCTAAGTTGACTGTGCCTTTAAACAGCTTGGAATATTTCATAAAATGATGTCATAGTTTTAGAAGCTTCTAATAGGCTAATTGACATCATTTGAGTCAATTGGAGGTGTACCTGTGGATGTATATCAAGGCCTACCTTCAAACTCAGTGCCTCTTTGCTTGACATCATGGGAAAATCAAAAGCAATCAGCCAAGACAAATTTGTAGACCTCTACAAGTCTGGTTCATTCTTGGGAGCAATTTCCAAATGCCTGAAGGTACCACGTTCGTCTGAACAAACAGTACGCAAGTATAAACACCATTGGGCCACGCAGCCACCATACCGCTCAGGAAGGAGACGCGTTCTGTCTCCTAGAGAGGAACGTACTTTGGTGTGAAAAGTGCAAATCAATCCCATAACAACAGCAAAGTACGTTGTGAAGATGCTGGAGGAAACAAGTACAAAAGTATGTATATCCACAGTAAAACGAGTCCTATATCGACATAACCGGAAAGGCCGCTCAGCAAAGAAGAAGTCACTGCTCCAAAACCGCCATAATAAAGCCAGACTATGGTTTGCAACTGCACATGGAGAAATGTCCTCTGGTCTGATGAAACAAAAATAGATGGCATCATGAGGGATGGAAAATTATGTGGATATATTGAAGCAACATTTCAAGACATCAGTCAGGAAGTTAAAGCTTGGTCGCAAATGGGTCTTTCAAATGGACATGACCCCAAGCATACTTCCAAAGTTGTGGCAAAATGGCTCAAGGACAATAAAGTCAAGGTATTGGAGTGGCCATCACAAAGCCCTGACCTCAATCCTATAGAAATGTGTTGGCAGAACTGAAAAAGTGTGTGCGAGCAAGGAGGCCTACAAACCTGACTCAGTTACACCAGCTCTGTCAAGAGGAATGGGCAAAAATCCACCCAACATAATTTGGGAAGCTTGTGGAAGGCTTCCCAAAATGTTTGACCCAAGTTAAACAATTTAAAATTAATGCTACCAAATACTAATTGAGTGTATGTTAACGTCTGACCTACTGGGAATGTAATGAAAGAAATTGTGATACAGTGAATTATAAGTTAAATAATCTGTCTGTAAACAATTGTTGGAAATATTACTTGTTTCATGCATACTAACCGAATTGCCAAAAATATAGTTTGTTGACAAAAATGTTGTGGAGTGGTTGAAACACGAGTTTTAATGACTCCAACCTAAGTGTATGTTAGCTTCCGACTTCAACTGTATTTTTTTAAAAAGCGGATCTAATTGAATCGAGCCCTAAGTTTGCATGTCCTGATGAAAAAACTAGTTGAATGTGTTTCCATTGCATTTTTAACACTACATATGGTTTTGTCACAAAAACTGTTGCGATAAATAGCATACTTGCTCAATCTGGTTTTGGTGCAGGCTCTATGGACAAAAGTTAGCTGATATATTTGACAGAGTAGGTAATATGATGATATGGATAAAAGCAAGATCCTTTTTTATTTTTAGAATTGTCAGCCAAGCACCGATCATCATGACATCAGCATCATTTAAATGATAGCCTATCCTCAATATCTCTTGGAAATTTGCACGAAGCTCATCCACCATAAGTTACGAAGTTCTGAAAGAAGTTCTGATGTTCATTATTTCATCTGCCTATAAACTGCATTGTTTTCCATGTCGTGGTGGTAGTAGGCGACAACATCATCACGTGACTGCACGTTTACTGAGACATTATGGCTTTTCTGTCAATATTTGCGCATAAAAGCTTTTCCACTGCAACTGTCCATAATCTATATCACAGACAAAAAATATATATCCCACGTTGTCTAGCGTATTTTGTTTTGTTGACATTGGAAGTTTTACACAGAAATGAGCTGTTTCCATAATCCCTGTCGTGAATTTATGCATCAGGTCATTCATCTGCATGAAATGGTTAGATGGAAACCTGGTTACTGTGATGGTTTTCAATTAAAATGGTGAAAAGGAAAGATAGCTTCTTAGCAAAGGGCAATTTCTCAAGCAAGAATCTTTCTAGGACTGTCTGGGAATGGTCTGAGTGGGGAAGGGAAAACTGACAATTAGCTGTTATTGGCAGAGAGGTTTGGAATTATCTTTTTTATTGGTCTATTAACTAATTTACCACATCGTGATGTCACCATGGAAGGCCAAAATGCCATCCCACATAAACAGGCTGAAATTGCAGACTGTCTGTTCAAACAGCTCTTACACTAAAATGGCATTATCATCATTTTTAACAATTTCACAGTATCATTCCAACATCATAGTGTGGAAATATATACAGTTGAAGTCGGAAGTTTACATACACCTTAGCCAAATACATTTAAACTCAGTTTGTCACAATTCCTGACATTTAATCCTAGTTAAAAGTCCATGTCTTAGGTCAGTTAGGATCACCACTTTATTTTAAGAATGTGAAATGTCAGAATAATAGTAGAGAAATTGATTTATTTCAGCTTTTATTTCTTTCATCACATTCCCAGTGGGTCAGAAGTTTACAATTAGTATTTGGTAGCATTGCATTTAAATTGTTTAACTTAGGTCAAACGTTTCGGGTAGCCTTCCACAAGCTTCCCACAATATGTGGGGTGAATTTTGGTCCATTCCTCCTGACAGAGCTGGTGTAACTGAGTCAGGTTTGTAGGCCTCCTTGCTTGCACATGCTTTTTCAGTTCTGCCCACAAATTTTCTATAGGATTGAGGTCAGGGCTTTGTGATGGCCACTCCAATACCTTGACTTTATTGTCCTTGAGCCATTTTGCCACAACTTTGGAAGTATGCTTGGGGTCATGTCCATTTGAAAGACCCATTTGCGACCAAGCTTTAACTTCCTGACTGATGTCTTGAAATGTTGCTTCAATATATCCACATAATTTTCCATCTCTCATGATGCCATCTGTTTTGTGAAGTGCACCAGTTCCTCCTGCAGCAAAGCACCCTCACAACATGATTCTGCCACCCCCGTGCTTCACGGTTGGGATGGTGTTCTTAAGCTTGCAAGCCTCCCAGTTTTTCCTCCAAACATAATGATGGTCATTATGGCCAAACAGTTATATTTTTGTTTCATCAGAACAGAGGACATTTCTCCAAAAAGTATGATATTCGTACCCATGTGCAGTTGCAATCTGGCTTTTTTATGGCGGTTTTGGAGCAGTGGCTTTTTCCTTGCAGAGCGGCCTTTCAGGTTATGTCGATATAGGACTCGTTTTACTGTGGATATGGATACTTTTGTAATTGTTTCCTCCAGCATCTTCACAAGGTCAGCAGGGTAGCCTAGTGGTTCGAGCGTTGGACTAGTAACTGGAAGGTTGCTAGATTGAATCCCCAAGCTGACAAGGTAAAAATCTGTCACTCTGCCCCTGAACAAGGCAGTTAAACCCACTGTTCCTAGGTTGTTATTGAAAATAAGAATTTGTTCTTCACTGATTTGCCTAGTTAAATAAAAAATGGTCCTTTGCTGTTGTTATGGGATTGATTTGCAATTTTCACACCAAAGTATGTTCATCTATAGGAGATAGAACGCGTCTCTTTCCTGAGCGGTATGATGGCTGTGTGATCCCATGGTGTTTGTACCTGTGTACTATTGTTTGTACAGATGAATGTGGTACTATCAGGCGTTTGGAAATTGCTCCCAAGGATGAACCAGACTTGTGGAGGTTTACAATTTTTTTCTGAGGTCTTGGCTGATTTCTTTTGATTTTCCCATGATGTCAAGTAAAGAGGCACAGAGTTTGAAGGTAGGCCTTGAAATACATCCACAGCTACACCTCCAATTGACTCGAATTATGTAAATTTGCCTATCAGACGCTTCTAAAGCCATAACATAATTTTCTGGATAAAACACAGGTAAATCATGTTTTTGACTGCAGTGGTCTTTTAATAATGTCTTCTCCCCCCTCGCCCTTTCTCTCTTTTTACATATACGCATGCAGTTACTAAGACGTGCAATAGAAATAGCATCTTTCCCTGTGCACCGATGTAATCCCACTCTCCACAGTTATTGACAACCCTAGTGAAGGCTCAGCTGGGTAGAAGGTTCAGCTCTAGCCCTCGCGTCCTGAAGACTCTCTCGCTCTGTCCTCTCTGCTCCAGTGAGAGAGAGCTGACCCTGTGCCCTTATTCTTCCTACTGGGCTGCTCTAGTTTTGGCTGAACCACAGGATCGATTCACACAGTCTAGCACTGCAGGAGAGCCTGTCAAGCACACAGCAGGATGCCTCAGAGATTCTAAATCCAACACCACTCTGTTGGCCAACACACTATCACAGTTGCGGACATCTGTCATAATGCAATCTCATGTACCCATGCTCATATTATTATAACATATATGTGGACACACATAAGTGATCTCTTTCTACCTCTCTGTCTATCTCTCTCTCTCGCAAGCACCCACACCCAGATAAATGACAGACCCATAACACACTCTCATCATGCCCACGTCCTCTCAAACACACCTCTCCAGTCCTTGGCTAAGCTCAGCTGTGTTTGGAGAGTAAACAGCCGAGTTCCTGTCACCTCAACTCGGGATCCTTTCACTGCCTCACTCACTCCTTCTCTCTCTCTTTTTCTGTCTCTCGTTCCATTAGACAGGGTTATCCCTGGCCAGGCGTATGGGTCGGCATGAGGAAATACCAGAGGGAGAGAGAAAGGGGGGATAGAGTAAGGAGAGGGGAAATAAGGACGGAGGGATTTAGGGAATAGAGAGGCAGTGGGAGAGAAACCAAGAGAAAGTAGAGAGGAAGGAGAAAAGAGATGTGAAAGAAAGGGGAGTGAAAAGTAGAAAAAGGGGGGTGAAGAAAGGGATAGACGGGGAGAGACGAAAACAGGGAGGGAGGTAGAAGGGAGGTATAAGCAGAAAGAGATTGAGTAGGAGATGCATACATACACACTGAAACATACAGACACAGACACACATAGAGTGGTATCTATAGCCTGGCATACTCACATCGTGGGCTGCGGTGGTGCTCACTTTTAAACAGGGTCATATCAGGGACGCCAAACAAAGAGGGCGTCTGTGGCTTTCAGACTGGAGACAGAAAGATGGCTGGACGCTTTCCCTGCTTCTCTCTCTCACAATCACTCTCTTTTCTTCTCTCCTTGTGTCCTCTCTTTCTCTCTTCCTGTTTTGGCTCTCTCTCTGCAGGCAGGCAGGCAGGCTGTGGACTGACGACTGTGTTACTACTGAATCAATGACAGAGCAGTTAGAGCAGCACCAACAGTATGTACCATCTGTCCCTCTGCAGCGGGGGTGGAGAGAGGAAGCACTGGGTTAGCCCATTAGCTCCAGCAGGCAGGGGAGGGGGGGTGGGGGGTTAGTGTGAGTGTGTCAATTTATTTTTCACAGCAACAAGAGCCTGGCTGGGGCTCAGAGCTTATAGAGTCTGCCCAGGCAAAGAGAGAGCTGCCAAGAAGTGTGTGTGTGTGTGTGTGTGTGTGTGTGTGTGTGTGTGTGTGTGTGTGTGTGTGTGTGTGTGTGTGTGTGTGTGTGTGTGTGTGTGTGTGTGTGTGTGTGTGTGTGCGTGTGTGTGTGCGTGTGTGCGTGTTCGCGTGTGTGTGTGTGTGTGTGTAGGGTGTGGTGAAGAGAGGGTAACTCTATCCACAGCCGGGGGCTAAGGGAGTGAAGGGGGGACAGGGGAGAGCAGGGGTCTAAGAGATGAGCATGAATCTGAGGACACAGCAGAGCCAAATACAGAGATGACGAGAGGAGCTCAGCACTGACCTCATATCACACAGGGATGGCATTATACACAGGCACGCACATGCACCAAACACACACACATCATTCAGAGAATGTGGGTGTTGTGGGTGACAACTGGATGAGTTAACAGTGGAGATCCTTGAGTACGAGGGGAAAGAGGGAGGGAGAGAGGGCGGGGAGAGAGAGTGATGGAGAGAGAGGGGGAGAGGGAGCGATAGAGAGAGGGGGGGGGGACTCACCTCCCTGTTGTGGAGAAAGCAACATTAATTAAGCCTTATCTAAGACAGAGTCATTCTACTGAGGCTAAGACACACACACACACACACATGCACACAATCAAATGCTGAACACAGACTCACACACACACAGTATAAATACAGGCAGTGTCCCTCGAGTGCAATGTGATTAGGGTGAGGAGATAGAGATTACAGACAGGTATAGCAGACCTCTGGTGTTTGTTTCCCTCCACTTGATTAACCAGTCATTTACTCAACAACAGAAACACAATTTAATCAAATAAAACAAATATTTCACCTTTATTTAACCAGATAGACCAGTTGTGAACAAGTTCTCATTTACAACTGCGACCTGGCCAAGATAAAGCAAAGCAGTGTGACAAAAAACAACAACACAGAGTTACACATGGGATCAACAAAAGTACTGTCAATAACACAATCTATATATAAATCTATATACAATGTCTGCAAATGGAGTAAGGAGGTAAGGCAATAAATAAATAGGCCAACAGTAGTGAAGTAATTACAATTTAGCAAATTAACACTGGAGTGATTGTCACGACTTCCGCCGAAGTCGGCTCCTCTCCTTGTTCGGGCGTCGTTCAGCGATGGACATCACTGGCTTTCTAGCCATCACCGGCTTTCTAGCCATCACCGGCTTTCTAGCCATCACCGGCTTTCTAGCCATCACCGCTCCATTTTTCAGATATCCATTTGTTTTGTTTTGTTCCATACACACCTGGTTTTTCATTTCCCCAATCAATCTACTTGTATTTAACCCTCTGTTTCCCATCATGTTTGTGTGTAATTGTTTCATGTTTTTGTGGTGTTTTATTAAGCGCTTTACTTTTGTTATGTTCTGTGTTTTGAGCGCGTGTTATGGGATTTTTTTAATGAATAATGACTAAATGATGTATACATTTAACGTAGAATTATAACTAACAGAATTCCAACCTGTCTTTCTAGTAGTGTTAAATAATGTTTGTTCATTAGGAAGGGGTTATATAGCATAGATCTAGGAAGAAAGGAATGTTTGTGGGTGTAGAAAGAGAATGAAAGGTAGCATTAACCTATGTTTGAACCGATCTGGCTGTAACTCTGGAGAGATAAGATAGGACAGGGAGAGCCCCTCCCGAGCTCTAGTATCTGGAGGAGACTGGAACGGGTCCCGAATGGACGGGAGATTCCGGCAGCACCGGACAGGCGGGAGACTCCTGCAGCTCCGGAGTGAAGGGCGATTCCGGCAGCGCCGGAGTGACGGGCGATTCCGGCAGCTCCGGAGTGAAGGGCGATTCCGGCAGCACCGGAGTAACGGACGGCTCTGGCAGCTCAGGACAGACGGGCGACTCTGGCAGCTCAGGACAGACGGGCGACTCTGGCAGCTCAGGACAGGCGGGAGACTCTGGCAGCTCAGGACAGACGGGTGACTCTGGCAGCTCAGTACAGGCGGGAGACTCTGGCATCTCAGGAGAGACGGGCGACTCTGGCAGCTCAGGACAGACAGGCGACTCTGGCAGCTCAGGACAGACGGGCGACTCTGGTAGCTCAGGACAGGCGGGAGACTCTGGCAGCTCAGGACAGGCGGGAGACTTTGGCAGCTCAGGACAGGCGGGAGACTCTGGCAGCTCAGGACAGGCGAGAGACTCTGGCAGCTCAGGACAGGCAAGAGACTCTGGCAGCTCAGGACGGGCGGAAGCCTCTGGCAGCTCAGGACAGGCGGGAGACTCTGGCAGCTCAGGACAGGCGGGAGACTCTGACAGCTCAGGACATAGACAACCCACCCAACTCACGCCCTGACCATACTAAAACAAAGACATAACAAAAGAACTAAGGTCAGAACGTGACACATACATTATACATTTAGTGAAGTACATGGTACTTTTCAATTTTGGAGTAGAGAAAGTTGGAAAGTTTGGTTTTACTCTTACGATAGAATTAAAGCAGAACTCAGTTGGAGTAGGGGGTATATTTTTTCCTAGAGGCAGGAACAAGAGGGTTGGTTGCAGTGTTGTCAACTAATTTTCAGGGTAAATTGCTGGAGGAAGGTTGATTTGTTGCTAAATGACGTTGTGATATCATTGCTTGATAATGTAAAACTGCGTCATTACATAGAATATACAATAACGTTAGTCAAATGGATTTGACAGTTGTTCAGGTACAGACTCCCAATCTTTTCTGTACTTTTGGCAGTACAATTTAGATGGAGAGATGTTGGTTGATGTTCTAAGTTCTGTTCAAGATCAAACATATGTGACCAACTATATTCATTGGGTTTGGCTTGTCGAACCCGTACTACTGCTGCTGCAGTCAGCCAACAATGATTTGCAATTCGCTGAAGTTGCTGCGGCCTGGGCACCGGCTGAGCGCCTGTTGCTGACATCACTAACAATGCACTTTTGCAGCCAGGCAATTAATGATGTTGTGACTGAGGGTGACAGACAAAATTGTTTGTGTCATTTAGATGGAAAATGTGTGCATTATAGCTTTGAGTCACGCTTCAAAAGTTGCTAAAAGTTCCAAACACATTTTTAAAAGTAGCTACATTTGTCGGGGGAGTCTGAAAAGATGCTAAATTTAGCAACAAAATTGCTAGCTGGGCATCACTGGTTGGTGGCGCTCACTGTG
The DNA here is from genome assembly GCF_002021735.2 of Oncorhynchus kisutch. Classification (NCBI taxonomy): domain Eukaryota; kingdom Metazoa; phylum Chordata; class Actinopteri; order Salmoniformes; family Salmonidae; genus Oncorhynchus; species Oncorhynchus kisutch. The sequence continues at coordinate 68,323,772 of NC_034181.2, read as the reverse complement.
CTATATTTGGCTATAAGAGAGGGAGGTCTGAATAGATGTATCGTAAAAGTTTTGTAATAGTTCCCGGTTATTGATTTTGGTTTGATTGTTCAGGTAACACCAGTGAAATTTAACAGGAAGTTAAGATATACTAACATTATAATCTGTTTCCATTCACTCTGAGGGAACAATGAAAGGTCCGCAAAGTCGATTGCAGGCTGAGTTTATTTTATTTTAAAGGGACAGTGCACATTTATCACAGTTGTGTGTGTCTAATGGCAGGGTATTCCTATCAATCATTTTGGGGAGACTATATGGAGAAAGACTGAATGAGTTACATGAAACATTGAGGAAATTTAAAACTAATGATTGGAGGGAGTACATTTCCATTTTCTAAGAGACATGATATCTTAAAGGGGTACACTCACATAGGAAATATTAGAAGTTTTGTTTCCTGAGTTTTAATTAAACACGTGAATTCTCTAGATAAAGGGTTCTTTAACTTCTTGACGCTACCCATCCTTTAAGCGGGATAATTGTCATCAGCAACCGCTGAATAGCATAGCGTCCCGGTCAAATAATATTACTAAAAATATTCATATTCATGAAATCACAAGTGCAATATTGCAAAACACATCTTAGCCTTTTGTTAATCCACCTGTCATCTCAGATTTTGAAATTATGTTTTACCGCGAAAGCAATCCAAGCGTTTGTGTAAGTTTATCGATCGCATGACAAAACATTAAGTACACTTAGCATCAGGTCACGAAAATCAGAAAAGCAATCAAATGAATCGTTTACCTTTGATGATCTTCGGGTTTTTTCACTCACGAGACTCCCAGTTACACAACTGGGAGTCTCAATGTTCCTTTTGTTCCATAAATATTTTTTTATATCCAAAATACCTCTGTGTGTTTGTCGCGTTATGTTCAGAAATCCACAGGAAAGAGCGGTCATGACAACGCAGACGAAAATTCCAAATAATATCCATAATGTCCACAGAAACATGTCAAACGTTTTTTATAATCAATCCTCGGGTTGTTTTTAAAATATATAATCGATAATATATCAACCGGGAGGGTAGGTTTTTCAATAGGACAGGGATAAACAATGGCCGCTTTACTCTGTTGCAGAAAACTCAAACTGAGAGCCCCCACCTATTCACTTACGCAATGTGATCATTCTCGCTCATTTTTCTAAATAAAAGCCTGAAACTATGTCTAAAGACTGTTGACACCTTAGGGAAGCCAGAGAAAAAGGAATCTGGTTGATATCCCTTTAAATTGTGGATAGGCATGCATAGGAACAGAGAGGTTTCAATATAAGAGGCACTTCCTGATTGCATTTTCCTCAGGTTTTCGCCTGCAATATCAGTTCTGTTATACTCACAGACAATATTTTGACAGTTTTGGAAACTTTAGAGTGTTTTCTATCCTAATCAGACAATTATATGCATATTCTCGTTTCTGGGGCTGAGAAATAGGCAGTTTCAAATGGGTACGTTTTTTTGCCAAAAACGAAAATACTGCCCCCTACACGCAAAAGGTTAATATGTCTAATATAGTATGGAACAAGACTGTAAAAGGGTAGTATAACCTTTGACCTTTATCATGGCTTTCCCTTGTGGTCTGATCAGCCTCAGGGGACGGCCATTTGGATAATGAATTTGTGATACTGGTTTTAAGGTAACTGAATTATGATGGAGTTTATAGCTCTTTGACATAATTGTAGTTTGAAACACAGAGGAGAAAGTGGAATTGAGGCAGGACAAATTATGGGGAGCGGGGGAATAAACTCTAGTGAGGAAGAGGAAGAGGTTCAGGATTCTGTTGTAAACACTGACTGTGAAGGTTTCGAATTGGCTACTGTTGATTTGGTATTACAACAGGAACAGAAATCCTATAATATATAGTAAATAGGAAAGATATGGTCCTTTTGAGGTTTCGACAGGACATACTTTAAGCCAATGGGGCAGGAAAATACATTGAGATAGAAAAATAGTGATTTTATAAGTATTAAAATTATTAATGAAAATAAATAAGTTGCAGTTCTTAGGGATGGTAAATTACTGTAGATACTGTATCCCACACTATGCAACATATATTAAATTATTGATGTTATTGTTAGATAAAATACAGTGGACTCCTGAAGGAGAAATTTCATTAGTACAGAAACGATATGATATGGTTAGCATTCGTTTTGGCTTCATTTGATCATTAGAAGATTTTTATTTAAATGGACAGGGATATATGACATCTGTGGTGATTCAGGATTATTGATAGGATCGAAATAACCTTAAATAACCTATGTAAGGATTTAGAAATTACCACCAAAGACATGTTTTTTCCATGAGTTCAGATAAAGCCAAACAGTGAGACACTTAGTTAATATTTGGAAACAACACATAGTTGTTACTGACTGTTATGAGAAAGAGCTACAGACAGATAGGGGAAAAGGCAGACGGAGGCGCCCTCCCCTGAACTGCTGAGACCTTGAAGGTTTAAGAGCAGAGAGGAGAAGTTGGAGAAGGGGGGCCAGGAAATGAGATAGATAGGAGTGACAAAGAATTGATACAGGATAGACATGAACAGACGCTCAAGGGAGAATTGGACATGTGGAGAATGAAAGGGGCGCTCCTACATGATAATGTTAGAGATAAGGATAATTTACTAATCTTACCTAAGTCATTGTTTAGAGATTGTTGCCCAGGTTGTTACCTGGGCAGAGCCAGGTATCAAAGGGGGGATGGGTAAGTTGTGGTCTAGGATAGGACGGGGCCTAGGGGGGCCTAGGATAGGACACAGCATAAAAGATCACTTGATTTGGATAAACAGGGAGTGTAGTGAAGGTAAAGGTTTCAGTTAACACCCTAGTGCCATTCCGGGTAGAAGAAGTTAGGCAGATGATAGCACTATAGTCAGCCAGAATACAAGCAGAGTCCCAGACAAAACAGATACTGACAGCAGAGTCGTCCAAAGCCAAGGGCCGGTGCGGATATTGCAGACAAAAGATCTGAAGGAAGTGATTGAGGTGGAAACGGGTTATTGGGAATCTAACCTATTGTTAGAATGGATTCAGTATACAGCCAGATCAGTAGCGAAAGAAGAATGTTAGGCCTGTGCCACAGCAAAACCTCAGTTGATAACCATTCCCTTTCCATCTGATGGAATTGATACACTGAGGGGAATGGCCTGAATGGTAAAGCTGTTCATGAAGGCAGGGAAGCCAGACAATGACAGTTGCATTGATCTGCATTATCTATATCCCCATGTACCCAGGAGATCCAGATTCCCCATTTCACAGTTACAGGAGGACATTATTATTGTATGGCTCGCTACATCACACACGGATGGGATGTAGGGGAAGTAAGAACATGCAATAGGACAGAGAATGTTACAACCGACAAGACAATGAAGGACTTGACGGGCAGATGAAAAGGCTTAAAGTGTGGAGGTATGAAGCTTTGGCCTAACCTGCCCACCAATTGGACCGGTAGTTGTGCACTAGTGCAGTTAGGCATGCCCTTCACCCTTACCCAGAGCCAGGTAGAAGATAGAGAAGGAGTGCTCCGTCAGGATCTTTTGACCCTAGAGTTTACATTGATAGCATTGGAGTTCCAAGGGGGTTACCTGATTGGTTCTGGATTGGAATCAAGCATCTTCTGGCGATAACAGCTGCAACTAGGTTGATGGGATGACAGAATAGAATAGCCTTGGATATGTTACTGGCTGAAAAGGTTGGGGGGTGTATGAGGTTCGGAGCAGAATGTTGTAATTTCATCCCTGATAACACAACTCCAGACAGATCAGTGACCAGGGCCCTGGCAGAGAACTGGAGTAGATAATGCTCTAACAAATAGGTTTGATAGTGTGTCTATGAAACGACAACATTTCATGATCACTGTGTTTTGCACAACCTTCACCTGTGTGACTGTGTTAGTTTTGTGCGGATGTTGTAAGAAAGCTTCTCATTTCTAGGACTCTGAAGAAATCAATGACGAAATAGATGGTGAGATACGGACCGATTCCGAGCTCTGACCAGTGGGATGAAGAATACAGACTTCCAGGCCTAGGAGAAGGCTCTGTGTCTTTTAATTATGAGGAGCCTATGTTTAATGAGACAATTTTTGATGTTTAGGTTTCCTTGTTTTGATGTTTAGACTGTTTCTTTGATGAAGATTGTAACAAAAATCCTGATAAGAAGAGTTATGATTCTGATTTAGGCCTAGAACAGTCAATGTAATTACATATATTGGTAGCTATTAGTTTGATTTTGGATAATTTCTAATAAAAATAGGTGTGATTTTTAATATTTAATCAAAGTGTGGATTGTTATGGGATTTTTTATGAATAATGACTAAATTATGTATACATTTAACGTAGAATTATAACTGGTGCGTATCAGGGAGGGAAACGAGTGGAAGACAGCGTTCAGTACCACCACAGGGCATTATGAGTACGGGTTGATGAATGCTCCATCAGTCTTCCAATCCTTTGTAGACAAGATTTTCAGGGACCTGCACGGGCAGGGTGTAGTGGTGTATATCGATGACATTCAGATTTACTCTGCTACACGCGCCTAGCATGTGTCCTTGGTGCGCAAGGTACTTGGACGACTGATGGAGCATGACATGTATGTCAAGGCTGAGAAATGCCTGTTCTTTCAGCAGGCCGTCTCCTTCCTAGGGCATCGTATTTCCACATCAGGGGTGGAGATGGAGAGTGACCGCATTGCAGCTGTGCGTAATTGACCAACTCCCACCACGGTTAAGGAGGTGCAGCGATTTTTAGGGTTTGCCAATTACTACCGGAGATTTATCTGGGGTTTTGGCCAGGTGGCTGCGCCCATTACCTCACTGCTGAAAGGGGTCCTGTAAGGTTGCAGTGGTCAGCTGAGGCGGACAGGGCTTTTGGGCAGCTAAGAGATCTGTTTACTTCAGCTCCTGTGCTGGCCCATCCGGATCCCTCTTTGGCATTCATAGTGGAGGTGGACGCATCCGAGGCTGGGATAGGAGCAGTGCTCTCACAGCGCTCTGGCACGCCATCGAAACTCTGCCCCTGTGCTTTCTTCTCGAAGAAGTTCAGCCCAGCGGAGCGTAACTATGATGTGGGGGACCAGGAGTTGTTGGCTGTGGTTAAGGCATTGAAAGCGTAGAGACCTTGGCTTGAGGGGGCTAAATACCCTTTCCTCATCTGAACTGACCACCGCAACCTGGAGTACATCCGGGCAGCGAGAAGACTGAATCCTCGTCAGGCAAGGTGGGCCATGTTCTTTACCCATTTTGTGTTTACCCTGTCCTACAGACCAGGTTCCCAGAACAAGAAGGCAGACGCACTGTCCCAGCTGTATGACACAGAGGAGCGGCCCATGGATCAGACTCCCATACTCCCGGCCTCCTGCCTGGTAGCGCCGGTCGTGTGGGATCTGGATGAGAACATTGAGCAGGCGTGGGGTACAGAGCCCGCCCCCTCCAGTGTCCCGTTTGGCGTATGTATGTTCCGTCTGCTGTCCGTGACCAGTTGATCTATTGGGCCCACATGTCTCCCTCCTCTGGTCATTCGGGGATTGGTCGGGCGATGCACTGTCTGACTGGGAAGTACTGGTGGCCCACTTTGGCTAAGGAAGTGAGGGTTTATGTCTCTCCTGCAAGGTGTGTGCCCAGTGTAAGGCTCCGAGACACCTGCCCAGAGGTAAGTTACATCCCTTACCCGTTCCACAACAACCTTGGTCACATCTGTCAGTGGATTTGCTAACAGATCTTCCTCCTTCACAGGGAAACACCACGATCCTGGTCGTTGTGGATCGTTTTTCTAAGTCCTGCCGTCTCCTCCCTCTGCCTGGTCTCCCAACAGCCCTACAGATTGTGGAGGCCCTGTTTAAACACGTATTCCGGCACTACGGGGTGCCTGAGGATAGTGTCGGATTGGGGTCCCCAGTTCACGTCGAGAGTTTGGAAGGCGTTCATGGAATGTCTGGGGGTCTCAATCAGCCTTACCTCAGGTTTTCACCCCGAGAGCAACGGGCAGGTAGAGAGTCAACCAGGATGTGGGCAGGTTTCTGGGTCCTATTGCCAGGACCGGCTGGGGGAGTGGGCAGCGTTCGTGCCCTGGGCCAAGATGGCACAGACCTCGCTTCGCCACTCCTCCACTAACCTCTCCCCCTTTCAGTGCGTATTGGGGTACCAGCCGGTACTGGCACTATGGCATCAGCGTCAGACCGAGACTCCTGCGGTGTCCCCAGAAAGCCAGCGGGGACCGTCACCGCAGTGAGACCCCAGTGTTCGCACCTGAGGAGGGGAACGAGGTATGTTACAGATTACAGCTGCCCTCTGATTATCGCATTAACCCCTCGTTCCATGTGTCTCTCCTCAGGCCTGTGGTGGCTGGTCTGCTGCAGGAATCTGAGGTGCGGGAGGTTCCTCCACCCCATTTGGACATCGAAGGGCCCTGGACGTACATCATTCATTCCATCCTGGATTCGAGGCGTCGGGTGGGGGGCCTTCAGTACCTTGTGAAGTGGGAGGGGTATGGTCCGGAGGAGAGGTGCTGGGTTCTGGTTGCAGATGTTTTGGATCCTGAACTGCTACGGGAGTTTCACCGTCGCCGGCCGGATCGCCCTGCGCCTCGTCCTCCGGGGTGTCCTTGAGGCCGGTGTCGGCGCGCCGCTGGAGCCGCGTGTCAAGGGGGGGGTACTGTCATGACTTCCATCGAAGTCGGCTCCTCTCCTTGTTCGGGCAGCATTCGGCGATGGACATCACCGGCTTTCTGGTGGCCCACCACTCCATGTCTTGTGGGAGAACTTGCACAATCGGTGGCTGACTAAATACTTATTTTCCACCATAACTTGCAAATAAATTCATTAAAAATCCTACAATGTGATTTTCTGGATTTTGTTTCTCATTTTGTCTGTCATAGTTGAAGTGTACCTATGATGAAAATTACAGGCCTCTCTCATCTTTTTAAGTGGAAGAACTTGCACAATTGGTGGCTGACTAAATACTTTTTTGCCCCACTGTAACTGTTTGTTACAGGCAATTGCTTTGTGGACATCCCCGGACAGATGTTGCTCTCCGGTTTTGTGAAGAAACACATCTATTCCTCCTCTGTGTGACTGTCTTTTTGTTGTCTCGGCCTTATGGTGTATCACAGTGGCGTATGAACGAATGGGTTATAGAGCAAACAACACAATTATCACAATAGAGGGTGTAATATGGCCTTTTTACTGGCTTGGCTTCCCCAGTGATTTTACCCACACACTGCTACTGCTCTGTGTGAAATAATAGTGGTTAACATGATTTTTGAATGATTACCCCATCACTGTACCCCACCGTATACAATTATCTGTAAGGTCCCTCAGTCGAGTAGTGTATTTCAAGATTCACGCACAAAGACCAGGGAGGTTTTCACAAAGAAGGGAACCTATTGGTAGATGGGTAAAAAAGCAGACATTGAATATCCCTTTGATCATGGTGAGGTTATTAATTAGACTTGGTGTATCAATATCCCCAGTTACTACAAAGATACAGGTGTCCTTCTTAACTCAGTTGCCGGAGAGGAAGGAAACCGCTCAGGGATTTCAGCATGAGGCCAATGGTGACATTAAAACAGTTACAGAGTTTAATGGCTGTGATAGGAGAAAATTGAGGATGTACAGAATAAAAAATATTCTAAAACATGCATCCTGTTTGCAATAAGGCACTAAAGCAATACTGCAAAAAATGTGGCAAAGAAATACACTTTTATCCTGAATGCAAAGCATTATGTTCAGGGCAAATCTAACACAACACATCACTGAGTACCACTAGGACAACCAGTTGGACAATAACCTAAAACACAAGATCAAATATACACCGGAGTTGCTTACCAAGACGACATTGAATGTTCCTGCGTGGACTAGTTACAGTTTTGACTTAAAATCTTGAAAATATATGGCAAGACTGTCTAGCAATGATCAACAACCAACTTGACAGACCTTGAACAATAAAAAAAAAACAATAGACAAATATTGTACAATCGAGATGTGCAAAGCTCTTAGAGACTTACACAAAAAGACTCACAGCTGTAATCGCTGTCAAAGGTCATTCTAACATGTATTGACTGAGGAGGTTGAATACTTATCTAATCAAGATATATTAGTGTTTCAGTTTCATTCATCTTAAAAAATATATATAATTTTTCTTCCACTTTGACATTATAGAGTATTTCGTGTAGATCATTGAAAAAAAATACACAATTAAATCAATTTTAATCCCAATTTGTAACACAACAAAATATGGAAAAAGTCAAGGGGTGTAAATACCTTCTGAAGGCACTGTATGTACATGCATCCATGCAGATATAGGCAAGCAATCTTGCACACGTGCACACACACACACACACACACACACACACACACACACACACACACACACACACACACACACACATACATACATATACTGTATAAATCAATCCATGGAGGCTGAGCCTAGGATAAATACTTCTGCTGTAGCTCCCTGCATCATTAATATCACTTAGGCCTGTGTTTACAATCATCATAACCATTAACACCAAAATCAACTGAATCCATCTGTAACCATCAGCATCGTTAATAGTTGTTCCTTTGTTTAGTGTACTGTTGTGTATACAGGCCTGTAGAATGTAGCGCTGATGGTCCCAGGGTAGAGGCTTTCATCTAGGTATTTAATTAGTCTATTAAAAAGTCAACACAGAGTAGACTGACTTTAGGCAGAGAGGCTGTTGTTGTCAACAATTAATAACACTTTGTAAAGCCGTAAGAAAACCTCTGATTTCTACTGATCCGTATGATAACAGTTGGGTTTGTTTGCTCATGACTTGGGGTTGTGGTTTGGGAGGGAAGTGGTAAACACACACACACACACAGGTATTAAAGGGTATGAAGCAGGAGTTTTTACTCACCAATGTAACAACACAGTTTGGTCAAAGACTTAGTAACTTAGTTGTAGTCACAATCTATATAGTTACCTATAACTACAAACATAGTTTGTAGTAGATATTGTTGGAACTACCCACAAATAACTAATTCTCAAAGTCATATGAAGAACCGTTGCTAACTAGCTAATCCCAGCTGACTAATGTTCACTACTAGCCATGCTAGCATGTAATTACATTCCAAACCAAGTGTTGGCGCTGGTGAACTACAATGTACATCCACAAAGAAGAAACCATATAAATGAATGCAGGAAAACTGCAACTTTCTCTCCTGTGCATTTGATAGTGGAAGACGAGCGAGTGAGTGTTGTAGTAGTTTTGTTGTTTGTAACTAGTGCAGTAATACCCACATAGTGCAGTTATACCCACAAGGACTGGGTTACTACTTATTTGTGGCCCAAAAACGAGTAGCAAGCTTTGAAGTCGGAATGGTTTGTCCGGTTGAAACGAGCAGATTGGAGAATGGGAACCATGCACACATCTACTGTATGCAATGCTCATTTCACCCCGGAGGACTTTCGATGGCTTAGTATAACCAGTGGAAGGCAGGATTCGGAATTAGACTCTGACTGAAACCAGGTGCTGTGCCGATCACGAATGTGAAGCCTGTAACCTCTATATCCTACAGACCTACCAGTACATTGTGAGTGTCAGCAGTGACGGAGATAAACCGGGTAAATTCTATGTGGATTTACGTCATAATATCGCTATTGGATCAGCTAGCAGATGCTCCTTCTGAAGTCCCTCTGTACTTTATATCTGCTGGCTTTTTTGTTGTGTTCTGTGGGTTCCTGCCTGTGCTAGACTAGTTGTTTCAAGATATTTATAGCTAACCCCATCTGTGGTTGTTCTCTGGCTAACGACTTAGCAATGTCGACTGTGGTGGTTGGCTAGCTAGCCTAGTTAGCTGGCTAGGCTAGCTAGCAGGCTAAAATAACTAACTTTAGCTGGCTGGTTTGCTGGCTAAGATAACTGTATATACTGGTAACATTATTTGATAACTGGTTAGATGGCATTAATTTATTTTCAAAACTTTACTTTAATGTAGCTGTAAGCTAGGTGTTGATAGCAACTGGCTGACTCACACAGTGCTAAGCTAATAGGGCTAACACTGGCAGACTAGTTAGCTAGCAACCTTCCAAGCTGATTTGTAACAATAAATTAATAACGTTTTTAAAAAATAATAATAATGTATTTCACCTTTATTTAACCAGGTAGGCAAGTTGAGAACAAGTTCTCATTTACAATTGCAACCTGGCCAAGATACAGTAAAGCAGTTCGACACATACAACAACACAGAGTTACACATGGAGTAAAACAAATGTTGTGTCTTTGGCTATGCCGGATTAAGTGATATGACATGCTATTCTATAAAATAATTTCTACGTTATAAAAAAAAAAAATGTAACCTTTTGTTTTACTAGGCAAGTCAGTTAAGAACAAATTCTTATTTTCAATGACGCCCTAGGAACAGTGGGTTAACTGCCTGTTCAAGGGCAGAACGACAGATTTTGTACCTTGTCAGCTCGGGGATTTGAACTTGCAACCTTTCGGTTACTAGTCCAATGCTCTAACCACTAGGCTACACTGCCGCCCCAATTAATATTACCCGATTGAGCTAATCATGTAAATGTATTTAACTAGAGAGTCGGGGCACCACAAAATAATATTTATAGAGCTGTTATCTTCCGAATAAACTCTTAAAGACCTAGTAATATTTTACATCAATAGCAGTCAATATTAATCGTCATCTTAATTCAGTCTCATCTGAAAGTTGTAAATTCTTGGTTATCTGCACGAAACCTGGCTAACAAGTTGAATCAGCAATACAAAATTGGGTTTAATTATTTATTTACTAAATACCTAACTAATCACACAGAATTACACATACACATAATTAAATCATAACTTGATTACAAATGACATCATAAAGGAAAACGTCTCTAGTGGGCGGAACAGATATGACAGCTTGTTACACAAAAGAAAAGGGGTGGGGTTTGAGTGAAAGAGCGGGAAGACTGAGGAACAAAGGGCGAAGCTGTGCAATCGTAAATACAGTATCTTATGCATTCTAAATGAACGCCCATTTGGAAAAGGAAAATGCAATAAATATTTACTCTGAGCTGCGCTTCGGTAGGTTGGTGGTAGATGGAAGGCTGTGTTGCCCAACCGAGTCCTTTGTCCTTTGAATAATGTCTCTACTGGTAATTGGATATGTTGTAGTAATATCCTTGCGTGATAGACAGTATACTCTTTATGTTCCTTCCTAACCTGCGTTTGCAGCTGCTGTTGCTAACTCAACGGCTAGGAGGTATCACTTCTGTAGTGAATAAGAGTTCAAAGTTCATACCATTCGCAACCAAAGCTCACGCTGATGTTGGCTTCGTTCTGTAGTTATTATCTGAACCATTCTGACATCGGACCGTCGTCCTCACATCATGGGAACAGGAGTTTATATTGTCGTCAAGGCTTTATATAGGAAGGGAGAGGAGGGCGTGCTTGAAAAGTTTTATAGCCCATGTCCCTTCACAGGGGCGGGCCACTGATTGAGCAGAGCCCTACCTTATGAAAACCCAAATCTCACATTTTAGAAGCTAAAATCACATTTCATCCCATCACGAATAATTTCATATTCAAACATTTAATTTGAACAACAATTCCATGTGAATCCGATAACTCTGATGTGTAGACTTTCCACTGTAGAGTCTATGTCATCTTATCATTGATGAGAATGTCTCAGATGACAACCGAACTGACATCATATTCATTATGTACCACCGCATATGTTCAATTGGTCGGATTACCAGAATATAGTTAATTTCCCCCCACCTTCTGACGTTCCCAGAATCTCTATGTTAACCAAGCGTTTTGCAAATGTAACATCAGTAGAGTAGAGAGAGGAAAAAGGGGGGAAGAGGTATTTATGACTGTCATAAACCTACCCCCAGGCCAACGTCATGACACAAACATACAGTCAATAATACAGTAGAAAAATAAGTCTATATACAATGTGAGCAAATGAGGTGAGATAAGGGAGGTAAAGGCAAAAAAAGCCATGGTGGTGAAGTAAATACAATATAGCAAGTAAAACACTGGAATGGTAGATTTGCAGTGGAAGAATGTGCAAGATAGAGATATAAATAATCAGGTGAAAATGAGCAAAATAAATAAATAAATACAGTAGGGGGGAGATAGTTTTTTGGGCTAAATTATAGATGGGCTATGTACAGGTGCAGTAATCTGTGAGCTGCTCTGACAGCTGATGCTTAAAGCTAGTGAGGGAGATGTGTTTCCAGTTTCAGAGATGTTTGTAGTTCGTTCCAGTCATTGGCAGCAGAGAACTGGAAGGAGAGGCGGCCAAAGGAAGAATTGGTTTTGGGGGTGACCAGAGAGATATACCTGCTGGAGCGCGTGCTACAGGTGGGTGCTGCTATGGTGACCAGCGAGCTGAGATAAGGGGGGACTTTACCTAGCAGGGTCTTGTAGATGACCTGGAGCCAGTGGGTTTGGCGCCGAGTATGAAGTGAGGGCCAGCCAACGAGAGCGTACAGGTCGCAGTGGTGGGTAGTATATGGGGCTTTGGTGACAAAACGGATGGCACTGTGATAGACTGCATCCAATTTATTGAGTAGGGTATTGGAGGCTATTTTGTAAATGACATCGCCGAAGTCGAGGATCGGTAAGGATGGTCAATTTTACAAGGGTATGTTTGGCAGCATGAGTGAAAGATGCTGTGTTGCGAAATAGGAAGCCAATTCTAGATTTAACTTTGGATTGGAGATGTTTTTTGTGAGTCTGGAAGGAGAGTTATCAGTATAACCAGACACCTAGGTATTTGTAGTTGTCTACATATTCTAAGTCAGAACCGTCCAGAGTAGTGATGTTGGACGGGCGGGCAGGTGCAGGCAGCGATCGGTTGAAGAGCATGCATTTAGTTTTACTTGTATTTAAGAGCCATTGGAGGCCACGGAAGGAGAGTTGTATGGCATTGAAGCTCGTCTGCAGGGTTGTTAACACAGTGTCCAAAGAAGGGCCAAAAGTATACAGAATGGTGTTGTCCGTGTAGAGGTGGATCAGAGACTCACCAGCAGCAAGAGCGACATCATTGATGTATACAGAGACGAGAGTCAGTCCAAGAATTGAACCCTGAGGCACCCCCATAGAGACTGCCAGAGGCCCGGACAACAGGCCCTCTGATTTGAAACACTGAACTCTATCAGAGAAGTAGTTGGTGAACCAGGCGAGGCAATCATTTGAGAAACCAAGGCTATCAAGTCTGCCGATGAGGATGTGGTGATTGACACAGTCGAAAGCCTTGGCCACGGTTTCTTATCGATGGCAGTTAAGATATCATTTAGGACCTTGAGTGTGGCTGAGGTGCACCAATGACCAGCTCGGAAACCAGATTGCATAGCGAAGAAGGTATGGTGGGATTCGAAATGATCGGTAATCTGTTTGTTGACTTGGCTTTCGAAGACCTTAGAAAGGCAGCGTAGGATAGATATAGGTCTGAAGCAGTTTGGGTCAAGAGTGTCTCCCCCTTTGAAGAGGGGGATGACCACAGCTGCTTTCCAATCTTTGGGAATCTCAGACGACACGAAAGAGAAGTTGAACAGACTAGTAATAGGGGTTGCAACAATTTCGGCAGATCATTTTAGAAAGAAAGGGTCCAGATTGTCTAGCCCAGCTGATTTGTAGGGGTCCAGATTTTCCAGCTCTTTCAGAACATCAGCTGACTGGATTTGGGAGAAGGAGAAATGGGGAAGGCTTGGGCGAGTTGCTGTGGGGGGTGCAGTGCTGTTGACCGGGGTAGGGGTAGCCAGGTGGAAAGCATGGCCAGCCGTAGAAAAATGCTTATTGAAATTCTCAATTATAGTGGATTTATCGGTAGTGATAGTGTTTCCTATCCTCAGTGCAGGTGGCAGCTGGGAGGAGATGTTCTTATTCTCCATGGACTTTACAGTGTCCCGGAACTTTTTTGAGTTTGTGTTGCAGGAAGCAAATTTCTGCTTGAAAAGGTAGACATGGCTTTTCTAACTGCCTGTGTATATTGGTTTTCCATGAAAAGTTGCATATCACGGGGGCTGTTCGATGCTAATGCAGAACGCCATATGATGTTTTTGTGTTGGTTAAGGGCAGTCAGGTCTGGAGAGAATGGGGCATGCTTATTTATGGTGAGGAAGGCATTTAAAAACTAGGCATCCTCTACTGACGGGATGAGGTCAATATCCTTCCAGGGTACCACGGCCAGGTCGATTAGAAAGGCCTGCTCCCTGAAGTGTTTCAGGGAGCATTTGATAGTGATGAGTGGAGGTCGTTTGACCGCTGACCCATTACGGATGCAGGCAATGAGGCAGTGATCGCTGAGATCTTGGTTGAAAACAGCAGAGGTGTATTTAGAGAGCAAGTTGGTTAGGATGATATCTATGAGGGTGCCCGTGTTTACAGCTTTGGGGTGGTACCTGGTAGGTTCATTGATAATGTGTGTGAGATTTAGGGCATCAAGCTTAGATTGTAGGATGGCTGGGGTGTTAAGCATATCCCAGTTTAGGTCGCCTAGCAGCACGAGCTCTTTTTTATTTGACCTTTATTTAACCAGGCAAGTCAGTTAAGAACACATTCTTATTTTCAATGACGGCCTGGGAACAGTGGGTTAACTGCCTGTTCAGGGGCAGAACGGCAGATTTGTACCATGTCAGCTCGGGGGTTTGAACTCGCAACCTTCCGGTTACTAGTCCAATGCTCTAACCACTAGGCTACGCTGCCGCTCTGAAGATAGATGAGGGGCAATCAGTTCACATATGGTGTCCAGAACACAGCTGGGGGCAGAGGGTGGTCTACAGAATTCGGCAACAGTGAGAGACTTGTTTTTAGAGAGGTGGATTTTTAAAAGTAGAAGTTCAAATTGTTTGGGTACAGACCTGGATAGTAGGACAGAACTCTGCAGGCTATCTCTGCAGTAGATTGCAACACTGCCCCCTTTGGCCGTTCTATCTTGTCTGAAAATGTTGTAGTTAGGGATGAAGATTTCAGAATTTTGGCTGGTCTTTCTGAGCCAGGATTCAGACACGGCTAGAACATCCGGGTTGGCAGAGTGTGCTAAAGCAGTGAATAAATCTAACTTAGGGAGGAGGCTTCTAATGTTAACATGCATGAAACCAAGGCTATTACAGTTACAGAAGTCATCAAAAGAGAGCGCCTGGGGAATAGGAGTGCCTGGATTCACCTCTCCATCACCAGAGGAACAGGGGAGGAGTAGGATAAGGGTACGGCTAAAAGCTATGAGAATTGGTCGTCTAGAACGTCCGGAACAGAGAGTAAAAGGAGGTTTCTGGAGGCAATAAAATAGCTTCAAGGTATAATGTACAGACAAAGGTATGGTAGGATGTGAATACAGTGGAGGTAAACCTAGGTATTGAGTGATGATGAGAGAGATATTGTCTCTAGAAACATCATTGAAACCAGGTGATGTCATCGCATGTGTGGGTGGTGGAACTGAAAGGTTGGATAAGGTATCATGAGCAGGGCTAGAGGCTCAACAGTGAAATAAGCCAATAAACACTTACCAGAACAGCAATGGACAAGGCATATTGACATTAAGGAAAGGCATGCTTAGCCTAGTGATCATAAGGGTCCAGTGAGTTGTGAGGTTGGTTGGGGTCACGGCGGTTCAGACAGCTAGTCGGGCCATCGGTAGCAAGCAAGCTAGCATAGGATGTTTTTAGCCACCTCGTGCGTTTCCATCGGTAGATTAGTGCGGTTCTGTGTGGTAGAGGGGATCAATCCAATTGGCAAAATAGATATAGTTATAGTGACCCAAGAAAAATTGTCCAATAGATCTATTCAGATAGCAGCCGATAAGACAGCTAACGATTAGCGGGCCGCAGATGGGCTTTCAGGTAACGTCGCGACGGAGGGGCCAGTTGGATAACTCCCTCGGGCAGATAATGTCGGTAGTCCAGGCCTGAAGGCCCGGTGGGGCTCCGCATCGGCTGTAAAACGGGTCCGGATAGGTCATTGTAGCCCAGGAGTGGCTGATGGAACTCTTCAGCTGGCTAGCTCCGGAATAATTGATGTTTGCTCCGGGAACGACGTAAGCCAATAGTCACACGGAATTGCAGCTAGCTAGCTGCGAGATCCAGGTGTAAATGTCCAGAGCTTGCGGTTGAAATCCAGGGATATGGAGAGAAAAATAGGGTCACGTTGTACAAAACTGGCGATAGATTTTCGAGCTAAAGGATAACTGTTGACCACAATCCGTGGTTAGCTGAATACTAACGTTAGCCAGTAAACTGGCTAGCTTCTGGCTAGCTTCTGGTTTGCTTGTAAGTTGTCAGAAAATGTCATTGAAACCAGTAGTCATGAGTGCAAATGATTTGGTTTAATTTGAAGTTATACGTTTGAAGTTATTTTTGTCCGAGTTTACATTATAGCGAATACGCTGGCTTGCTGGGTCCTCCATACTACGTTACACCCCGCAAATGTTTTTTCCGGCATGACTTCGACATTCTTCGAAAAATAGAAAAGTGAGGTGTAACTTTGCATTGGGACTTTTGATGAGTATTCTAATGCAACTCCATATGTTACATGTTGTTACATTTATGCTACCTTACCTTTAAGGCCCATCTCCACCAGCACTCTGAAAGAGCCATTCTAATCCATGTAATTACCCATCAGGATTTACATGGGTGACTAAATAATGCTCTTCAACAAACAAAGACACACTAATCATTGTGCAGTAACACACACACACACACACACACACACACACACACACACACACACACACACACACACACACACACACACACACACACACACACACACACACACACACACACACACACACACACACACTTCAATAAACTCTCTCTTCACATACACAGGCACAACCATAGCCTACTGCATCACTGGAGTGTGGTGAAGACTCACTAGACCTGTCTCTCCACTAGTGCACTCTCCGATCTCCCGCCAATTGAGAGTGCTTTGTTTCCGTATTGAAAATGTTTTATGCTGTTTGTTAAATATTCCATATAATATTACAATAATCACATTAAACCATCGCATTCCCTTACTGTTTACTACAACATTTTAGACATTTTTGTTTCATGTTTGGTAGGCCAACACTATGTTGTTGTAAGTTAGGGGTAGCCTAGTGGTTAGAACGTTGGACTAGTAACTGAAAGTTTGCAAGTTCAAATCCCTGAGCTGACAAGGTACAAATCTGTTGTTCTGCCCCTGAACAGGCAGTTAACCCAGTGTTCTTAGACCGTCATTGAAAATAAGAATTTGTTCTTAACTGACTTGCCTAGTTAAATAAAGGAAAAATAAATATATAATTTCCTCTCCTCTGAGTGTGAGCAATATTTATAGCGCACAAGAACATTCGCATAATAAATTTTTCATCCAATGTGTTTGTTTGCTGTGTCCTCAGTGTTAAATGTCCGGCACCAGTCAAAGTTCAATGGCACGTTCCAAAAGTTACGGCAGAAATCCATTTAGCACGTTGGAGGAGATGAAACAACGGAGCCCCATTGATTTTCAAAGAAGGGAAGTGAAGCAGGCTGGGGGCAGTTGGGCAGTAGTGTGAACAGGGCGGGACCAAAGTTGGGGAAAGCTGAACTTTTGTTGTGTACTCCACAAGATCGCGTTGCTATTGACCAATCAAAGCTCACTGTTTCCAGCCCCTACTGGATTGGTTGTTGATACCTAGCACTCTTTAGCCTGCTTGCTAGCACCAACATGATGGTGAAGCTAGCGTTGCTATCGGTATAGTGGATCACTGCTTTTATTTTATTTTCATTGAAGTATTATTAACAAGATAGTATATATATATTTAAAAGGCTAGATCAGCATCGTCACCTGTAAAAAAAAGCCCTTTTGCACCTGAACCTGCATGCCTCCTGCAACTTTTCTGCCCTTATTACTGCTACGAGGTCACTATTTTACATGGAAAAACAAAATAACACAGTAGGACAGTATGTCATTGTTTTTAACTTCTTTCTTTTCCATGTCAGTCAAACAGTGAAATCCAAGGCCCTACAAGCCCAACATCTGACTCAGTGAGGCTCAGTGAGGGTAGCTAGAGTAATTATTGTTCAGAACCTCAGTGGTCAGTTACACACATTTTAGTTTGTGACATCGACTTGGAGCATCGGGGGGTTGGAGCGAGAGGTGGGCGTGGTGGGGGAAGAAATAGAGAGGGGTAGGAAACAAAGGAAGAGAGGCAAAAAAGGAACAGGCATTGGGAGAAGGTGAGACAGAGTGTGAGTGGGGGAGAGAGTTGGAGAGGCAGTGAGACAGAGTTAAAAGATAGAGGGAGAGGAAGGTGAAGGATAGGGAGAGAGGAGGAGAATTGGCATGTTAACTCAGAGGTAGTGTGGAGTAGAAAGAAAGTGGAGAGAAAGAGAGAGGCACAAGGGAAAGAGAAAAATATAGAGGAGTGAGGGGGAAGGAGAGCGAGCACTGAGGAACAAGGCCAAAGAGTAGGGGAAAGGGAGGGATTGAGGGAGGTAATATGGCCAGGGAGTAGAAAAGGGAGGGCAGTGGTGCTTGCTATGTCTGGACGCATCTATTCTCATCATAGGGGAAATCAGAGCCAGTCACACATACCCACACTCACACACACACACACACACACACACACACACACACACACACACACACACACACACACACACACACACACACACACACACACACACACACACACACACACACACACACAGAAGTAAAAAAGTAATCACATGCACCCCCCCCACACACACAAACTGAAGTTGAGTGTTCACAGAGGTATTACTGAGTCTTGACATAATAATCTTCTCTTTAAATGCACCACTACTCCCCTCCCAGCTGCTACAGATCAGAAAAGGCAGCTCATACATTATCATTGACTACCTTTCTCTTTCATTTCTCTTCCCTTTCTCTCTCTTTCACTCCTCCTTACATTCTCTTTCTCTCTCTTCCTCACCCATTAACTTTTACTGCTCTCTCACACATTCTCTCCGTTTCTATCTCGCTCTGTCTGCCTGTGTCTCCTGCTTTTTCTTTCTCTCTCTCTCTCTCTCTCCCTCCACCCCCCACTTTCTGTCTGTGAACCTCTGTCATCTCTCTGGCTGGTGTTCTGTGTGCGAGAGTCTCATTATGTCCGGTTGCCATCTCAAGTGGAGTTGCCATCTCAAGTGGACAGAGAGTCAGAGTCTGGGTCTCTAAGCCATGACCAACCATCTGTTAAAACTTGTCTGGGCGAGAGGGTCGTATGTGTGTTTGACTGTGTGTGTGTTTGAGATTGACGCCACTTGATCAAAGAGCGGGGGACGGGATGTTGGGTAACCGTGGCAGCAGTGAGTGTTGGAAGGGCTAATGGGAGAAGGACTGCAGCCAAGCTTTCATTCCACTAGAAAGCTCTAACCAAGTGATCCAACCCAACCTCCCATTCACTCCACAGTCAACACTACCGTACCTCCAGTACAGCCCACTACACTGTACACGCAAACCTGCACTGCATATTAACTGCAGTCCTGTAGGGCTGTTTCACCCTCCATACTGCAGCACTCACTACACTGTCATTAATAAGACAATGGCCCTTCTTGAATACATCCTAAGTGCATCATTCCTTCCCCCTTCCTTTGACTGATCACTGATCTGACAAGACTGGGTCTGTAAAACCTGTAATGGAACTCTGCCTTTCACCCATCCAATCATGTTAGATCAGTGATTACTCAAGTAAGATAAACAGGGTTACAGAGTATAGCATATGGACAAACCCCACTGCAGCACAGCGGGACTGACATCTGAAGTTATGCTACAAACACATGACATGTATATATGGTTATATACTGAATAGATGGATGCATGTTAATGTTCAAGGTGATTTTGATCAGAGTCCTGCAGGCATTGTGGTGATGCACCCTGGGATATGGGACAGTCAGACTGTCCAACAACACTTTCCAAACTTATGATGTGCTGAACAAAGTCTGGCTCCAGCCGAGCCAGACCCAGCTAGGTCCCTCAGTGTAGAATCCATCATTTAAAGAAAATTGTTTAATGTGATGACAAGTTAGCTAGGGGGAGGCAGGCAGATGAAACTATGTTTTGGCGTGGAGAGAGATGGAGATATTTCTTAATAAAATTTGGGGGGAATTATGTGTATTGTTTTGTATTGCTAGGTATTACTGCACAGTTGGAGTTAGAAACACAATTATTTTGCTGCACCTGCGATAACATCTGCAAATATGTGTATGTGACCAATACAATTTGATTTGGTTTGATTTGAGAGAAGGAGAGGCAGTTAACTTTGCATTAGCACCTTCTTGGTCGCGACAGAGGGCTGGCTGGGTCTAATGAGACAGAGGCAGCGGAGAACGCTTTAGAACAGAGTAGCGTTCACTGACACCCCCATTTATCATCCTCCGCAGCCCTGTCTCTCTCTCTGTCACGCCAGAGCCTGGTAGGCTCTCCCTCCCGGCCAGGACGATAACACTCTAACCAGACATCTCTAACAACCAGCGCCACGGCCACAGAGCCTGATGAAAATCAGAACGGAGGGAGAGAGGAGGAGAGGAACAGAGAGAAAGAGACACTATGTGGGAGAAAGGGAAAACAATATACAGCCAAATTGAATAGATATTTGATGGGTTTCATCTGCATACACAGACAATTAGAGGTCAAATGCAATTAGTGAGTTGTTTTTCAGAGTGTAAGGGATATGTCCCTACACAGTGGCTCACAGGGAATCACACACTGAGGAACTCACACACAGATGCACACATACACAGAGGCACACATACACACGCAGACACACACACACACACACACACACACACACACACACACACACACACACACACACACACACACACACACACACACACACACACACACACTGATCCACTGAGACAGCAGCTCTGAAAGAGAAGAATCTCTCTAATCCTCGTAGCAGAAGTGATTATCTGAATCTGCCGGCTCATCTCTCTCCTTTCCCACTTTATCTCTCTCTTTTTCACTCTCTCTGTGCAGAAGAAGAGAAGGATGATTAGCTGGGGAGAAGTGCGGCCCACTAATATAATAAGCAGGAAAATTGTTTTTCTAAGTGGGAGGAAGATATTAGGTGTCTTGTAAGTCCAATTTGCTGCCACCATCACAAACTAATGATCATCTCTGTCTATGCAAAATAAATCAAAGCGCTGATTATGTGGAAGAGGCTCTCGGTCGCCGAACAATGTTGGAAATGAACATGCTTATGGATGGAGGGATTTGTGTGTTCTAAAGAGCATACTTGTGAAAGCACACGGAAAGGACACGGAAACTACATGTATGATACTGGCTTTAACACTTATCAAATTAAAACCATATACCGCATCAAGCTATATCCTAAACATTTGTGTTTGTATTGCACATTTTTAGGCATAGCGTTTTTGCATTTATTTAATCAAGTTTGTCCCAAGGGTTTCTGCTTGTGTTGGCTGCTTGTTCTGTGCATGACTCATACGGTTAGTTGCTCTGGATAAGAATGCCTGCAGAGTAACTGAACAGGAATGTAATGTGAATGAGATCCAGGTCTATGTTGACCTGACAGTGCAACTACGGCAATGAAACACACATGGTCCTTTACCACACACACACACATGCACGCACACACGCACGCATGCACGCACGCACACACACACACACACACACACACACACACACACACACACACACACACACACACACACACACACACACACACACACACACACACACACACACACACACTCACACACACACACACACTCTCTCTCCCTTTTTGTCTCTCATCAAGTTGAAGGTTGCTCAGTTACATCTGCCCACTGTCGAAGCTTTTCCACCTGCCTGGTTTAATAGTTTTACACCGTCATCCTCTCTGACGCGTCTCTATTCTCGCCACAACCTAACGATCCACTCCTTCTCTCCCTGCTGTAAGTGATCTCAGCACTGTCAAGGTCAGCTGCAGTGTGTCCACACTACGCATGAGGAGCCCTTACTAGAACTCACTGTAAAGGAGGGTGAATATAGCAAAAATATCTCATAGTTTCCCTTCAATATTTGACGTATTATTGGATGAATGTCTATTTTTTATTAATTATTTCCGTGTGGCAACAGAGTTAAAACAGAAACAACTCAAAGGGTTTCGTTTAGGTTTTCATTCTGAGTGGTTACGGTTAGGGCTATGGTTTGGTGAAGGCTTAAAACAAAATCATTAAAAACAATGCACTATTACTATCAGGTAACACCAGTATTTACAGTATTCTTGCGGCTTGCTAGAGCATTGTGAACTGCCATAGCGCAGTGGTCTAAACAGTGTGCTCTGGCTCCGAGCATCACCAGTTTGCTCAGTGCTGGACAATCGCCTACATTTTTTGGGGTGAGTGCCGAGGAAGGCATATATTGACGTTCTCAGGACCTCTTCAGACGTCCGAAATCGCAGTGTGTTTCTAGTGATCAGTCTGCAACAGTCTGAATAGAGAGGGATGTATGAGGAGAGTGGTGGGATGAATATGGGGAGTTGTGAGTGTTTGTATGTTTGCTGTAGAATAGTGTGTCTACAGTATAACAGGAATCAACATACAATCAGATAAAAGGATAAGGGGTATTGAAAATATGAAAAATGAAAATGAGAAAATAGTGACAGGAGGAGTAATGGAAAGAGTGACAGGAGGAGTAATGGAAAGAGTGACAGGAGGAGTAATGGAAAGAGTGACAGGAGGAGTAATGGAAAGAGTGACAGGAGGAGTAATGGAAAGAGTGACAGGAGGAGTAATGGAAAGAGTGACATGAGGAGTAATGGAAAGAGTGACAGGAGGAGTAATGGAAAGAGTGACAGGAGGAGTAATGGAAAGAGTAACAGGAGGAGTAATGGAAAGAGTGACAGGAGGAGTAATGGAAAGAGTGACATGAGGAGTAATGGAAAGAGTGACAGGAGGAGTAATGGAAAGAGTGACAGGAGGAGTAATGGAAAGAGTGACATGAGGAGTAATGGAAAGAGTAACAGGAGGAGTAATGGAAAGAGTGACATGAGGAGTAATGGAAAGAGTGACAGGAGGAGTAATGGAAAGAGTGACAGGAGGAGTAATGGAAAGAGTGACAGGAGGAGTATTGGAAAGAATGGGGCTGTTTTCTTTGGACATTCAAATAGCCAGTTTGTCCAGTGTGTTTGTCTTTCTCAGACTGAATTGAATCTCCTTCACTGCCTCTAATCTGACCTAATCCCACCTCAATAATCCTGTTGCTCTTCGTTGATTTGGGCTAAATAAACTGTGAAGTCACTGTGTGTGCGTGTGTGAGTTTGTGTGTGTATCTGTGCGCTTGCACGGGTGTAAATGTGTGTCTTTTCCCACCACTCTATTCTCCTCACGTCAAGACACCCAGTTTAAAATGTGGTCTTTCCAGCTCTGAGGGGAAATCAATATGGCACGACGCTAAATACAACAGAGACGACTAGCTCCACACAATAGAGAGCTGGATAAATGCCCCAGAAAAGAAAAGAGCAGGAATCTCACCACAGAGTGGAGCTCTATCCTCATACCAATGATCAAGACTACAGTGTTTAGCTGCTCTATCAACGCATGGATACTCTGTGGTATGAGTTGGTGAAAGACAGGGAGGGGGTCACTTTGGAAGATGAGAGAGACAGAGAGAGAGAGAGAGAGAGAGAGACCCACACTGTGTGAGAGTGCTTGGAGTGGTGACTAGTGCTGTTCCTCGCTGCAGGGAGTAGAGTAAGAGAGCTGTGTAAAGTCATGCCAACCACTCCTCCTGTCCAACTGCCTGCCTGCACAAACAACAACAAACTCTGTCAGTCTTCTTTCACAATCAATTTATGAAGAGGATCCAAGACAAATAAATGTTTCAAAAAATGTATCTGTCATCCAGCTCCATTCTTGTCTGCTCCTCTCACTCGTAGGTCAGACAGAGTAGGTGAGTGGGTGGCTTCCCTTTACACAGAAGGACACCCTTTCATCCGCTCTTTCCCTCTTCATCCTCACCCTTCCTCACCCCTCTCCTTCCCTTTCCTCCCACTTCGACTAACGATACCCCGCCCCCCCTCCCGTCGCACTGCATCGCCCTTTGAAGTTAATAAGACAAACTATCAGCCGTACCCATTTTAATTAGAAAACGGACAGAATGATTACATTTTTAATTGAAGCTGTCATTTTCAATTAAGATATGACGTCCTTGAGAGGCCCTCTCATCTCTCCCTCTGTTATTTATTCATTTATTGGCACACTCCCTCGCTTTTCTACTCCTCTGCCAGATCCCCTCCTCCCCTCTACCTCTCCTCTTCCCCAGAGCTAAAGACCCGTCTCATCAGTTGACCAGGTGCACCTCTCCACTGTAGAGGACCATCCTCTCTCTCCTCTATGCCCTTTTCCACCCTTCCTCTCTCTCTCTCCAGTCCAACTCCTCTCTCCTCTATGCCCTTTTCCACCCTTCCTCTCTCTCTCTCCAATCCAACTCCTCTTATCGCTTCTCTTTTCCCCTCCCATCTCCTCTGTTTCTGCCTCACGCTGGGCTCCATGTTTTTGCTTCCTCCCTCACTCTTCCATCTCACTCCTTCTTCCCTTGCTTCTCCCTGTCTCGTTTCGCCACACTCCTTCTCCTCCACATCCCACTTTCACTCTACTCTCCTCGTCTATCCCTGTATCCCTCCCACTCTCCAACACTCCTCATCCTCCCCTCCCTCCTCTCCGATAAATGGTTCTAATCAGAGAGCTGAAGAGATACATTAGCCTCTCTGGCGTGTCTGAGACGAGCCCTGTCTCTCCGCCTCGCCATCTCACGAATCAGCTCCACACACACACACACACACACACACACACACACACCGCATTCCAAGTTAGACCGCATTTAACAGAAGTATGCTTGCATCTGATTTGATTTTGATTTGATTTGATCGGAGCCTGACGATGATTTCCTCCTTGAGGACATTAAGTGTTTATAAATCAAATGCTAAGGAAGACTTTATTGGGATGAAGTAAACAGCAGGTCAAATCCATTATCTTCACAGTAGAGGCTCATGGATATTCTGAAATGTTCTCAATTTCCATAAAGACACTGGGACTAAACGTCGGAAAAACAGAAAGTCATGATAGATGCTCATTAAAATAAATGGATGTTACACTTTGCTTATGAGAATTATGAGTTCTATGATTTGCAATGAGCCTAGTCTATCTATCATGGCTTAATATCATCAGGCAGAACTAATGCATCTAAAGCAAACCAATCTACTCTATTTCCCATGTCCCACTCCAGTGCAAGTTGAATGTCTTGGCCTGAGCTGAACACGAACCTCTTATAAAGAGTGTGGTTAGAAGTCCCATTCAGGTTAGGTGCTGTAGATTCTGAGGACGGGGGACGCCATTTTGAGATGAAACCTGCAGCCGTAATGGAGAACATATAAACAGAGGGAGAGTAGGGTAAATGGTTAATAACAAGACAAAATGGTCACTGACTGAAAATGTACTGTTCCTCCTCCCTCCCCGTTATCATCCGACCTCTTCCCCATTCTCCCCCCTCCTATTGCCAGACATACCGTAGGTAGAGTGGGCAGTTCTTTTCTCTCCATCTTGTGGTGAGGGGGTCCTTAAGAGCAGCCAGGGCCATTCTGTCCTCACAGCACAATGCTACTTTCTCATTAACTCTTATCAAAGTTCATCTGGCATCCAAATGCAATGTGCCGGGCGCTCGTTCTGCAATAAAGAGAGGGAGGGAGGAGTAGACAAAGACAGAGGGAAGAGAGAATAGAGAGAACATGTTCCCATAATGTAGATAAAGGGCTAAAAGATATTGGTTTAATGATGAGGGGAACTGTAGCGTATTCACAAGCTCCCTTTGAATAGATTCAGTTATTGGTTTGGGCTAAAATTAGTTACTGTTCCTATTAGGCAGCGGGCCTTGATAATTCTCTCTCCCCATAACCATATAATTGGCTTTGTGTGTATGGATTTGGAGGGCTGGGAAATAAATGAGAAATGCATTAGTACCTTGTAGAGAAAAAAAGATGCAACCTTATCAACCTATCCTACAGAGTGTTTCTCTGAGCAGTGGCATGTTATTTACTCCTCAACTAGTTCTCACAAACACAATGAGGTTATACAGGGGACAAGGGGTTCACATCTGCGTGGCTGTCGGGGGCAACAGTCTCTGATGCTGGCCCTTAATTTGGCAATCAGGGCCATTGATTGGTTGGAGAATCCACTCACCTGGTGTCTCAGGTCTTAATCAGTTAGTAAAAGGTAGGGTTGAAAACCAGAACACACTGCATCCCCCAATGACTGGAGGGACATAGGTTTATGTTAACTCTATAGGCCTTGTCTGCAAATGTCTATCCCCCACCATCAACCTCCCCATGAGAGTCGTAAGCAGACCCCTCCCAACCCCCCATCCCCTCCGCCCTCCCTGCTCGCAGGTGGGCATTGGAGCCCTCATTACCATTGGAATGTAAAAGGCTTTAATTGACTACTGATTGCAGCCTTCAGTAGCCCTGCTGCTTTGAGATACTTATACACCCAGAGAGAGAGAGGAGAGAGGAGAGAGAGAGAGAGAGAGAGAGAGAGAGAGAGAGAGAGAGAGAGAGAGAGAGAGAGAGAGAGAGAGAGAGAGAGAGAGAGAGAGAGGAGAGAGAGGAGAGAGAGAGAGAGAGAGAGAGAGAGAGAGAGAGAGAGAGAGAGAGAAACACCTCCAGAATAAATGAGCCATAGCGGACGAGAGGAGAGGAAGGGTTGGGTCTGAAGGGGAGCTCAGTTATCTGTGGGCTCTGAGTAATTGGCTCTATTGTTGTGGCTGATTATCAGCCGCTGGTTTAACCAGACTTATCTGGAGCTCTCCTCCCCAATGAAAGGCCCACATATTTCTCCACATGCCGCCAGCTACACTACCACTACGCTGCTATTCAGGTACTTTATTCTTCTTCTGTGAAAGAGAGCAGTGAACGGCGTCGCCATTTTTACCCTTTGCAACCTCCATGGTGATTCACACGGCACTTCGTTGTGTAGATAAATATCTGTAGGAATCAGAGGAGACTGTCTGATCCCATAAACACCACAGGAGCGTTTAATCATGACGGATGGTGTCTGTGGGAGTGGATCCATGCAGCTCAGACGAACCCCCGCTGCATTATGAAGTCCACAAACCCAAATATTTAAACGTGTTCAAATGAATAAGTCATGAGACTCAGTGTAACGTTAAATCAAACTCCACTCGAGTTATGCATGTGAGAGAATTCATTTGTGTGTGTGCTTGTGTGTCTGCTTGTGTTTGACAATGAGAAAGAAGTGCCTCAGTCTGTTCCTCTTAACGTGTGTGTGTGTGTGTGTGTGTGTGTGTGTGTGTGTGTGTGTGTGTGTGTGTGTGTGTGTGTGTGTGTGTGTGTGTGTGTGTGTGTGTGTGTGTGTGTGTGTAACCCTGAATAAGTGTGTGCGTGTAAGAGCTGTGGGTTGTGGGGATGCTGCTCTTCCCCTGCTCCCTCTTTAATTGGCTCCTGGCCCATTGGCCTTGCTTGAATGGAGAGTCATTTAGAGACTTTCCCTCTCACACACAACAATAATTGTCATCCTCCTTCCGCTCGCTGCCCCAGGAGAAATTGCATTCCTGTTTCCTTACAATGGTGGGTCGGTGGCAGACTAGGGCAGTAATATCACTGTTATTACCATGACAATGGGAGCTAATTCCACTGGCACTGCTTCAATTCTGAGGCGAGCTACGGCGCCAGCTTATCAGAGGGCACCATGAGACCAGCGGGCTGCAGGCCGGCCGGCCACGCT